>NC_133461.1:4827500-5127500 GCF_048565385.1 Saimiri boliviensis | reverse complement strand
AAAAATTAATCAATGGAACCCATTTTGGAATCCTTATTAATCATCAGTTTTTATATACGTTGTGCAGTTTTACTCCTTTTCTTTCCTCTGCCTTTTAACTTATTTATGATGCATTATGCTCTATAGCAGTATTAAAACTTTCATGAGGCATATTTTCCTACAGATTTTGGTAGCTTTTGGATTTCGAATTTTCTTTATGAGAGCTCTTTCTAAGATTATAAAAATATATTTTTCTATCATTTTTATAATTTGGTTTCCTTATGTTATAATTCTTTAATCCAAATGATTTTTTTATGGTGTAGGATAGTAAGTCACTTATTTTTTCCTATAAAATAAGCAGTTGAATGGATACCATTTATTGTATAACTCATCGTTTTCTAATTGATCTGAAATGACATCTGTATTTCTTATATACATGGATCTGCGTGCTGTCTGTTCTGTTCTAGTGATGGATATGATTCAGCACTCCAAATAACATGCATCTATTTGCTAAACATCGTTGATAACATGCTCCCTTTTAGGCAGAGGAATCTGAGGTTCTTTATTCTTGTAGCTTTTAACCAATTTTAAATTTAAGCAGCACAAATGTTCAGTAATCTAAAATTATCAGACTCTTTCCTTATGGGTTCTTTAGTGAGAACATAAGTTATAAAGGAGTATATATCCTAGGCTGTCTTACATAAATTGCGAAACAAGCTCTGAGTTTATATATTGGAGCATATTCTTCCAAACTACAGTGAGCTTTAAAGCAGCATATATGGAGTCTTTTATTCCCTGCTACTGTGAACATTTGTTTGTCCTTTTTTTAGGATTTATTTTTGCCTAGAAAATTTATAAATTATAAATAATGCTGGTAAATAAATGTGATAGCTTCTTGAGTTTAATTTATATAAAGATTTTCTTTGGATTATTCTACATTCATTTTAGAATCATGTTACAAAGATATAGTAGAAACCCCCTTTCAATTGAACTTTTACATGAATATGTATACTATTGTATAGAGTAATTCTTTTTGTGGATGTGAGTTTTAAAAGTATGCTATAAACAGGCCAAAAAAGAAGTAATTTCATACCTGTCTAATTAGCTTTGCGCTCACAATATACATCTCACACGCCCTCATACATGCACTGTAACTGGGAATCTATTTTTATTCAACTGAATTGAAGTTGCTTTTCACATATAATAGGAAAAGTGCTGATAATGACTCAGATAGTTGAACTCATTTGCGTTTAATATAAAAACTAGTAGGAGGAAGAAAAAAAATAAGTACCTACTGTATTATCTGAACGTATTTAATATTATTTACCTAAGTCTTCATGATAGCATCCTGAGGTGCATGTTGTATTACTATAAAGCAACCAAAAACGAAAGTGTTCTGTAGTCCAAATATTGGGGAAGCAAAATATTAAGCTAAACTAAATATATTTCTTTAAATAGAACTTTAAAAATTTGTGTTTAAATTTACATTGTGGGTTTTTGGTGTTTTTGTTTTTATAATTTTCATTTTCTGCTAAGTACACACTGTGAGTTTCTTAAAGGAAAATGCAGTCTGCTGTATTGCTTGTACTTTCCTCACCATGGATCTCCCCACACTTGTACTTACGGTTTTTCTTAACATCTCTTGGCATCTTCAGAAATAATACTTTTTGGAAAGGGTTTTATAAACCTTTATATATGCATTTGATGTATTTTCCATTCATTTTGTTGTATTTATGATCTTTTGACTTGCAGTATTGTATAGTATTCATGTAGTCAAATGTATCTATATTTGACTTTATGATTTCAGCTTTTATTATACTTAGTAGTGTATGTTTGAATAAAAGGCAGAGTTTTTCCTTTCTAAAAAAGTATTTCCAGAAGAGGAATTTATATATTTCTCTTGTTGTAAATAAGCTAGAAAAATCGGAGTAAAAAGCAGTAGAGTAATTGGTTATGTGGAGTTCATGATGTATTCTTGGAGGACAAATGGAAAAAACTGTCATAATGTTATGTGATTGGGCACATGTAACTGGAGATAGAACTTCTAGTGACAGCATCATTTTTGCAGTCAGAATATGCTGTATCTCAAACGGAAGGAGGGACTGACAATATTGTGCTCTAGGAAACTGTTAGAAGATCCCACAGATGACTCTAGTGATGATAGACACTTATGCATATGAAGAGCTTAAATAGTTTATAAACACGAGTTGTAAAACCAGTAGTTCCAAAGTAATATATTATTTTAAAATAATAGGTCAATATCAATATGCATATATTCAAATCAACAAAACATATATACTATATATGTGGTCACTTCCTTATATTTTGTAGATTCAAGTTTACTCTCCCTCCAGTTCCCCACCCTACCCCCATTTTTGACCCTTTTAGAAAAATTATGATTAATTTTATATTCAAAGCCATGCTTTTAGGTTCATACTCTGCTTAAGTATATATGACTTATATTCAATTAAGTCTTTTTTTAGTTTCATAATTCTTTTTAAAACAGTTATGTGTTATCTATCCAGAATTTATTGTGGAGCCTCTTTAATTTATCACAGGAGAATTCAGCCCACTATGTAGTGACCTGCATTACCTAAACCATATTTTAACCCCCTGGAATGAATTGCCACTCTCATTCTGAATACCACCCTCCGTTTCCCACTTTGCTGATTAGAGTTTCATTTAGTAGAATAATTTTAAAAATCCAGTGTTTCACTGACGTTAGTTTTTCTTGTCTTTGGCTTTATGTTTAGTTCCCCTCCCCCCACTTATTTTTAAATTAAAAATAATGGATGGGTAAGCTTTCCTGTGACACAGTTACAACACTGCAGGTGCTCTGAACTCCCCACCACTCTACCCAGTCTCCTGTATCCAGTCCCATGGATACAGAGAGTCACTGTTAACTAGTGTGGATCTCATAGACCTGGTGCTGTCCATACTTCTATGTATAATTGTAATATGTATGTGTTATGTGTATGTATAATTACTATACACACATCTATGTATAATTGGCTTTTTGTAGTGTATATTATGAATGCGTATATGTATACACACATCTAATTGCTTTTAGTACATATTGTTTTACATGTAGCTTTTCTCAATCTGTGGCAGGTACTTTCTGCCGATATGTCTTGTTATACATATGTTTATGTATGTATACATGTATAAAGATAAGTCTATGTAGAAAGTTACTGCTGCATCACATTTCATGATGTAGCTCATTCCCTCCCTATAGATGATTGTTAACAACGCTCACTATAATAATATTAAAATGTTGCCTACTTATTTTATTAGAGCTATTTACCCATCACTCTCAAAAAGTTCTCAAAACAGTCTTGTTAGAATTTAATTGTAATTGTGTTAACTGTAGAGATTATTTTAGCAGCAAGCAATATATTTAACATTAAGCCAACCCATACAGGTACGTGATATTTGTCTCTCTTTAGCAAATGCTCCCTTATTTATTAATTGAGTTTTTACATGTCTCATAATTCAACTGTGTTGTGTGTGTGTGTGTGTTTTTTTTTTAAAGAAGGATTTTTTGTATATTGCATAAGGGAGTTTGAGTGCACATATCCACAAAAGAAACAACATGGAAACCACAATCAATTCAATTTTCAGTTCTTTTAGCCCTTCAGCTAAACTACTATTGTTTTTATGACTCTTTGTAGGACTTACGAAGTCATTTCTGAAGCCATCCATAGCACACAAAAATTATGCTTTCTGAAATAGTGAGCGATCACTCCATGCTGACAAGTGGTTCCCCCAAAATCACCTAGGAAATGGGAATTCTTTCTTTTTGGAGCAGCATGGAAAATGTAGACGAGTGAAATCAGGGGATAAACAGAAGTGGGTTGCAGGAATGAGAAGGCTCTTCAGGTGGTGGGCGCAGGAGCTTTCTGTTGCCTGGAGTCTCTTTCCCATGCCTGACATCCTAAGATGACTGGTTGTTGCCAGTATTTCAAGACAATCATTATTTTTTCAAAAACACAAATTGGGTCAGTGAGGCAGATGTGTGGATTTTCCTGGGAAAAATGGAAATTAATATTTATTTAGGATTTCTGAGTGCTGGGCACTCTCCTGGATACTTATAACATCTGTGTCATGCTCTCTGCTGTTTGGTTTATCAGTTAGATAATATTAACACATATTAATAAATACATAGAAATTACCCAGGTATGTCATAGTAATAGTAATTTGTTATTGATCCAGTTCTCTCTAGTACTATAGTTAACTCAAGTTTTTTGCCATACCAGCTGACAACCAGTATTCTGTGAGTGGCTCTGTCAATTTTGGATGGGCAGCTGTGATGGTCTGGGAGGAAAAGACCTATGCAGAATGATGAGGTCTACCAGCAAAAATGTCTTGCTACCTGGTGCATTGTGATGGATTGGCAGGTGAATACACAGACAAGCATAATAGAATAGAAAGTCCAGAATCCACTTGAAATAACTGAAATACTGACAATGGTGGCATTTCAAGTGAGTGGGGAAAATTTGACCTTAACAAATGTTATTGAGAGAACTGAGTAGCAGTCTGGATCCACATTTAACTCACCGTAGGTTGATTTTGAAACAAATCTAGTACTTAATGTGACCTAATGCAACTCTGCAAGTACTAGGACCAAATTTGGATCAGTTGTTTTCTAGCCTCCAAGTAAGGAAGCCATAGAACAAAAGAGCGAAATCATATGCATTTGCATTTCACAACCCACTGTAAGCAAAGTCAAAAGGAAAAAAATGAAACTCAAGAAAAAAGTCTGCCACTTCTGTCTCAAAGAGCCAATCTCCTTAATTTATAAGAGAATGACCAACAACCATCGAGGAAAAAAAAGAGCAAAAATGTGAATGAACAGTCATAAAAAAGAAAACATACATTGCGTTTCCATATTTGAAAAGATACTTAACCTCATTGGTTACAAGAGAAATGCAAGTACAACTTAAAAATTAAAACACCAATGAGATACAATTTTTTTACCCGAAATTTGGTAGCACCTGCCTTGACAAGCATGTTCAAAAACAGGCTCTCAGGCATGGTTAGTGGAAGTGTAAATTGCTACAATTCCTCTGAAGGACAATATGGCAGAATTTAACAGAATTCAAATGTGTATGCCTATTGACATTTGAAGCAGTTGCCCTTGTCATCATGTGATTGTCAAGGCATTCTGAGAAATAGAAAACATTCTGCAAGATGATTCACTGGAACCTTGTTTATACTAGCAGATGATTGGAAACATCCTAAATGTCCATCAGTAGAGAATTAGATAGGTAGAATAGGCTATATCCACATGAAATACTATGCAGCTGTTAAAAAGGAGAAAAGAAGGTAAGGGTGGGAGTAGAGGCATGTAGCGGGGATCAGGGTGCCCTTTGGTGTTCGATAGGGTGAGGCCCCATGCTGTGTTCTTCCATGGAATAGCGAGATGCCAGCATGTGTGGTACCCCTGCATTTATCCAAGGGTAGTGGTAAGAAAAGAATACAAGACATATCTGTAGCTTGAAAAGATTGAGAAGTTAAGGATTGTACCTAACCTAGCTGGGACACAAGCGGAGACAGTGGTGGAGAAAAACGTGTCATATCCATTGTTGGATGCTCTGATGTTTAAAATACAAGCATGCATGTTGGTTCAACAACTTTCAGTGGTGCCTTTTAATTTTAATAACCAAAATAAATATCAATTTTTTTAAAGCTCCTTTTTCCTTAGGTTCCATAACATCATCAGGGTTTTTGTGTACATAGGCCATAAGTTAGTGTGCAGTACTAATGATTTTATGGAGTTCTAGAAATACTTGTGGTGTTCTACTTATTATTTTAACATACATTGCCTTTGAACAGAATAAGACATTTCCTTTATTATGTGTTTTTTAAGAAGCCCTAAAAAGCAAAGGTCCCATCTTGGTCCCTTTTGCTAATTGGTCACCCTGTGCTTTAAACTCTATACCTTGAAGCTGCTCCAGACTTTCAACATGTTATATTCCAAAATTTAATTGGAAATGCACGCTTAGAATGCCTTTTCCATGAAAGCGATGCATGCTGTTTCTAGTCCGCGTGAGTCCTGCAGGAATCCTGGTGAGGAGTGCGAGACTTGGCGCTGGGGAATCTAACTTCCCTTCCAGCAGGCTCCCCACTCAGACTGTGAGGAAAATCTTTCGCCTGTGAGGGTCAGGAGAGGTTCTTCCTCAGTGGAAAGCCTGGTGGCATGTTCTGTCGCCTGGAGCTGGAGCTGTAGAATGGAGTTGAAAAAGGACGGAGCAGAGCTTAGCATTTTGATGAACGCTGCGCATTCAGTAGCTTTTGTTTGTGCTGCTGCTGACTTGGCGCAGCGTGCTGGAGCTGTGCGGTGTGTGTGGCTCACCATCCCCTCTGCCACTTCCCACCCACCTTTGGAACTGGAGCCCAGGAATAGCCTTTAACAACTCTGAATTCATAAGTGAAGATTTTGCATTTATGTGCACGTACCTTCTCTAAAGAAAAAGATAATATGTAGATAGATTGCATTCAGTCCTTTGGTAGTCTGATGTACTGAACTCATTTTTTAGTTAAGGAAGAGACCTCTGAGAGTTGAGGCACTTTGCTGAGATCACAGAGCCATTCTGTGGGTGCTGAAATTCTTATGTAGGGAATGTACCTGGGCTGTCTGACTTGACACCCAGGGATGTTTCTTCTGCATCCACCAGAGTCGTCTGCTGCCGGGAAGAAGAGGAAGAGGATGGGGATGAGACAGATCCTAGTGTTGGAAACTGGATTGGGGGTCACAGTTCTTAGTGAATCCCCTGGGAAACTGCTCAGTCGTTGCTTGTTTCACTTTCTCCTTCATCCAGAGATGTGCACCAGTGTCTCTGTTTTCCTAGTTCATCTCAGATGGGAAAACTGTCGTGAGTGCAGTATACATGTAACCCTTTGCATTTTTCTGGGAAATTTTACTTCTCATAAATTTTCTTAAAAGAAAAATTTCTTTACTCTCCCATAGGGAAACATCAAGTTACATGAAGATGATGACAAGAATATGCTTCTTGGCTTGTGATAGGAAGTCCTGAGTGGCAGAAGAGGGAAATTCAGAGATAAAATAAGGTCTAGGGATATTTCCAAAGGAGCAGTATGAGGCCAGGAGGAGTTGCCCTGGCTCAGGAATGGGGCAGGTGTCCTTAGTTTACTTCCTCTTATTCACCCAAGATACCTGCTGTGCAGTGATTAGTACGGAGAGCTCAAATCTGTGTGTGTGTGTGTGTGTGTGTGTGTGTGTGTGTGTGCGCACGCGCGTGCGCTGATACGGTGAGGTTTTATGCAGCACTGGTTTGAGTAAGGAGATTAGTAGCATGTGATAGTTAGCAGTAGTGGCATGTGAGGCAAAACTCTGAAATTTGAATGACTTAAAAATGTATTGCTCACTGAGGTCAAGGCCCGCGGAAGCTGAGACCCTCTCCGTCTTGGTACCTTTGAGAGCTGAGCTCCCAAAGCGGCAGGAAGAAGGGCGACAGCGGCACAAGCGTTCTTTTTTATTTTTTAGTTTTAGTGGAGAGATAGATCATATATTTCACAAGTGACCCATTGAAATTGCTACCTTCCTTGGTTTTTAATATATTACCAGAATTGTGCAACCATTGCCATAAGCAATCATAGATTTTTATTACCCAAAAAGACCCCGTACACATTAACACTCACTCTCCGTTCCTCAAAATGCATCCCATTTCCTTCATATCTGCACGTGTTTATGCTTCTGGTATGTGTATGTTTAAAACATACAATTACAAATATACATACATACATGTATTATGTAATAGAACATTTAAAAAAGTGTGTATATACACATCCTGTACACAAACGTATGCACGTATCTGTATAAGAATATATGTGTGGAATGGTCCTTAATGCCTTTTAAAATCTCAAGTTCCAAACCACATCTTTCTTGATTTATTTTATAGTTTCAAATAAAGGAAGCTTCCCACCTTTTTAAATTCCCTCTCCCCTCCCTTTGTCCCCATCTGCATCTTACCTATTTCAGTAATAGTTCCCAGTTGTTAGATTCTACATGCTGTTTAGTTACCAAGAGATATTGGCTTATTTTTGTCCTAAATACAGCCTTCTTGAAAACAAAATATTCTGTTTTCAAAGTTATTTCTTTCTTCCTTCCCTGAATGATAGGATTCATTGCTTATATTGTTTCCCATTTAAATATGCATCATACATTGAAATGTATTTATTTTGGCAATTTTAATTTCTTCACGTGATTGGTGATTGTCTTTGATGATGCTTCATGCCTAGCATTTCACGTAAGGAACTAATATTGACAGTCCCGACGGATCTGCGTTCCTGATGAACAGTCCTCGTAAAGCACAGTCGTAACTGTTTGTTTCCTCTCCCCAGTGTCAGTAAACAATGGTAAATTTAGGAGGTGTCTGTAATGCTGTAGAAAACAAATTGGAGGTCTGCAGAATTGGGGGAGTAATTTGGAACAGTGAACCCAGTCTGAAGAATTTAAAAAAAACAATCGGCCGGACGCGGTGGCTCAAGCCTGTAATCCCAGCACTTTGGGAGGCCGAGGCGGGTGGATCACAAGGTCAAGAGATCGAGACCATCTTGGTCAACAAGGTGAAACCCTGTCTCTACTAAAAATACAAAAAATTAGCTGGGCATGGTGGCGCGTGCCTGTAATCCCAGCTACTCAGGAGGCTGAGACAGGAGAATTGCCTGAACCCAGGAGGCGGAGGTTGCGGTGAGCCGAGATCGCGCCATTGTACTCCAGCCTGGGTAACAAGAGCGAAACTCCATCTCAAAAAAAAAAAAACAATTGTTTCTTTTAACTGTCATAAAAGTGGACATTTGTGTCAGTCACCTTCAGATGTTTTCTTGTGTTATTTCTGACACCCAGAGCTGTTACTCTTAGGATGATTATACATTTAAAAGACTTTACAGTCCTACCTTTTGCTTAGAATGTGCTGGTATCTCTTATGTGTAGATATTAAAGGGAAAGCTGGCTGTGGTATACTTGAAAATATACCAACATCTGGCCTCAAAACCAGAAAACCTAGGTTAGGATTCCGCCTTAACCACTCACCAGCCGTGCGGCCTTTGTTGCCAGGTTATCACTGTGATATTTACCACCTTCTCTATGAATTGCGTAGCGATCTCAACCTCAAGAGGGTCATGCTTGGCTTCGAAGTCGCCAGGTCAGTGGAGGTACCTGGCGTGCTTAGGTGCTTACTCAGTTTTTCCCTCTTACGGTGATTGTTAGTTCACAATATGGAATTTATATATAAAGCAAATTTGGCAATTCAGTAGTGACATGAAAGAAGTAAGCTTGTGTGCATACATTTACTGTCTTGCATGTATTTAGTCTAAGATCTCAGGGAAATTTAACACCCAGATAGACAGAGCCTTTACCCAAAGCAGGTTGAAAATAGGTGGGAAAATATCTGTTATTCTAATTCATCTCTTTTTTTTTTATTTTTCAAAAAGGTGTTACTGTTATTGTAATTTAAAAAATATATTTTTGACATATAAAACTTTGTATTTGAAAAAGAAGGATAAGTGGGCATTGCAGTATAGCCACATTAATATTTTGATATATCTCCAGTCTTTTTCCTAGGCATAGAGGGATTTGATTTGTTCAATTTAATTATATTGACTGGATTTAGTTGTGCATGTACATTTGATGACAAGCCCTGCCTGGAGATGGGAGGGCAGTAGTAGGAAGTTTTCCAAAGGAATATCTGGATCCGATACGAGACTGCTCCCAGAATATGAGATCCCCACTCATGAGGAACGCGTCTGTGTTATAGCTTTGTCCAGTGTCAGTAGGAGAGGACCTCCCTGTACCCTCTGACTGGGGAATACCATTCCTCGTGCCATTTGCATTAACCCTGTCTTGCCTGGACGGCACTTCCTGTACTCGTCTTGTCAGGAGTGGATAGATACCGTATTTACTGAGCCTTTGAATTTCTAACGTCATCAGTGCCTTTGTGTGTGAGAGGTAACCATCATTTTCACCTCCTTGAGCAATATTTCCCAAGGTATATTTCCTGAAAAACAAAATTGGTATAATTGAATATTATACACAAAAGCAATTCTAATTAGAAGTGTTCAGGCAATGCAGACAAACATAAAGTTTCCTCCTAGAGTCTTTAACATCCTGAGGTGCACTGTGAGGTGTGTTGGCTAACTACCATTTCCCGATCTCATTCGATCGTGGAACTCTTTCTTCTAAGAACATCTTGTGGGATTTTGTTCTTCAGCAATACCTTTGGGAAATGGTGATAAACATATTGCTGTATTTTCTTCTGGCATTTAATTTTGGTCTGTAGGAAATCTGAGGCCAGCTTGTTTCTTTTTTTCTTTCTTTCTAGATAACCCCTCAACACCTGCTAGAATTTGTGCAGGGCTCTTTTTATTACTGTTCTAAAAATGACAAAAGACAAAAGGAAAACAGCTCTGCCGGTGTCTTCGGAAAGGTCCGAGCAGTCTCTGTGGCAGAGGAACTGGCGGGTTTGAAAGAGCAAGCCCAACAGTTTGCCTCAGGAAGCAGCACCCCATTCCCAGTTTGCTGATTATTTCAGGCCTTGCATTGCTAATTCTGCTGGAAACCCCTGGGCAAGGAGCCCACTTCTGATTTCAGTGGCAACATGGCATGGAATATATGGGCCCTCCATTGTATTTTTCATCTCATCACTCTTAAGAGCCTGGATCATCATAGAAAGCTCCATGGGATTAACATGTTGTCCAAATATTGGAGTTGAGCCTGGGGACCGTTTCTAGCTCCAATTCCATCTTCAAACTATTTTAGCATTTACTTAAAAGCACCCTGCTTGACAGAACTTAAGAGCCAAAGTGTCTCTGTTCCCCAGATGCTCTGAATTTAGTGGAGGTGAAGCTCTTTCATTTTTCTACCACTCCTCAGTGGCTCTAGGTATGTTCTCAGGGATCAGCAAACACCTTCACTGCCCTCAAGTGGTACCAGAATAATTTGCTATTAAAATAATAGTACTTGGGATTTGGTATTTCTGCTTATTCATAGAAATGAAGGTAACAAAACAACTTAAAACTTCATACCAGGGTTGTAAAAGCTACCAGCCTGATAGGGCTGATATATTGCCTAAGCTAATTATTGTATGAGTACAGCACTCAAAATAGTACTGAACACATAGAGACAGTGTTACCTAATGTCATTATTTGTAATATAAGGTTATTGGTTTGACCTGAGTTAGATTTACTTTTCTGTCTTACTTGGTAGGTCAAACTGTGCTGAAAATATCCGCAAACACATTCTGCACACTGGCAAACATGAAGGAGTCAAGATGTACAACTGTCCCAAGTGTGACTACGGGACCAATGTCCCTGTGGAGTTCCGGAACCATCTGAAGGAACAGCATCCTGACATTGAAAACCCAGACCTCGCTTACCTGCATGCCGGTAAGGGACAGAAACTGTTAAAGTACTTGTTCCTTTTTACCAGGATTTTGTGTAATCATAACAGTTACGATGCTATTTGTACATTACCATGATTTATTGAAATGGACTGGAGTATGTGATAGTATCTGTTTCAAGACTTATAAAAAGTACATTCCAATTTTATCCCATCTATCTATGAAAACAGGACTTTTCAACTGTATTTTATCAAAAAAACAAATCTGACAAAGTTATCATCCTACAACTATAAAGTTAATGAGTAAATATTTAAAGCATAGTTGACCTGAAATGAGAGTAGTTGTGAAATCTTCATATTTTGACTAATTGCTGAAATACTTTTCCCAAAAATGCTTGTGATTTGAAATGCTATGCCCTATTTCTTTACACTATCATCTTTCAGTGAATGCCTAGATAGAAGGTGACCTGCAACCCCGGAGAGAGTCAGGCGTCCCGGGTGGTCAGGGTGCTGCATGTTTCCCAGAAATTGGGAGGGAGCTGGCCCTGGGTTTGGGGAGAGCTGGTGATGGCAGTGGCCGCTAAGAGGATTCTTGCCTCTTGGATGGCAAGCCAGTGCTCTGGAAGGTGTCAGCAATGTGGCTGCAACTGCAGAGTAAAGCAGATCTGTTCCTCCAGCCTGACATTTCGTTTAATTAGCAAGTATTTGTTGAGTGCTGAATTCTCACTGTGCAGAGCCGCAAACGATGGATAATAGGTAAGAGGACCTATGTGAGGTGGTACTTACCCTGAAGTAAATTTAGAGAAGCGCTCCAAGATTTAGCGCGAGCAGCACTGAGTTGGAATAAGGCCCGTTGATGATAGTTATGCTTTAAGCAGATGTTTTGGAACCTGTTAGAGCTACTACTTTTAAACCTTATTTCTCCGTGATTGGCCATATGAACTCAGGCAGGCTGACCTCACCAAGCCTCAGGTTTCCCATATGTAAATCTGCGTGATAGTACCGACTTAATAGGGTCTCTGTGAAAATTTAAAAAGATAAAAGCTATGAAGCTGTTCGAACATTTTATGCCTGTCTGTGCTATCGCACAGGGGTAGTTAGCAGTGGTGGGGATGGTGGGGATCGTGATATAAATAACACCAGCAATGTGAGGCTCCGTCTTCAAAATGCTTAAGCTGTGTTTGCTCACAAAATATCTACATGAAAAGAAATTGAACTTGAGTAATTTAAGTTAGACTAGTTTTCTTAATACATTTGACAATATGTAGATATAAGCTTATTAATGTTCTCTCATATTTCTCAATTGAAGTTCATATGATTGACTTTTTAAAGTAATGTTGAGTTTGTGATTTAGTAATTTTTCTGCTATGCAGGGCTGTATTTGGCAAACAAACAAAAACAGAGGTCTCTGTTCATTCCCTTTTGGTGAGGTTGTCACTGAAAAGGTTTTGAAACTAGACGGCTTATCAGCTTTAGTTCATAAAAACGGATAAAGTCGAGTTGAAATATCTCTGGCCGTAAGTGCCTATGGGTTCTTTATAAATATGGACGCATAACCTTACAGGTACCAAAAACACTACCTGTGAAAACTCCACTCCTAGCAATGGCCAGGGCACAGGGTCTAAATCCATGGTGGGCATCAGCAAAGTGTCCCCCTAAGGTGGGCTTGCTCTCCCTCCTTTCCAGGTGAAAGATTGACATATTCCAGTTACACATGAAAAACAAATTGTTCCCTAAAGTGCAGTGAGTAGATCAGAGAAAAATAAAAACATTACTTAACAACAAAAAAAAAGACCGTAAACACTGTGATTTGGTTGAGATAACATATATTTTGGTTGAGATAATGTTTGGGAATTCATGTATTAAAGTAAGATATTTTATTTTTTATTTGAAAACACTTCTGTGGAAAGAGGTTTGTGTGCAAAGGTGCTGTACCCTTGGTATCTCTACATTGTGTATAACTGCAGTGTAAGTGACGTTAATTCATGCAAATAACCCAAAACTGGAGTTCCGTGGAGACCGTGATTCAAGTCTTTATGTAAAGATGGGTGTCTCTGGACACCTCTGAGCTTCAGATTCCTTATCGGCAGGTCTAGGAGTTTGAATGAACTATCCCTTGTCCTTGGTGTGCTTCTGTAGGCATGACCTTCAGGGGAGGATGGGCTCCAACTTAAGCTTTATCGTTCTCTTGACATCTGGCTCTGAAAACTGCGTTTTAACTTGGTGGGTCTCAGTTTTCCCCCTGAGATGGGGATAATGATGCCTACCACACAGAATTGTAAACTGTTTGACGTGATCATCTTTAGCATAAATGGATGCTCAGTTGTTCCCCGCCCCCACCCCCCAGCAGAAGTTGATGATTCATTGTATTTTTTTCTCAATCCTTTTTGGCAACCAGTAAAATGATTTTTGTATCTCTTTCTATTTCATGTTCCAGAGCATGAAAGACTATATGTGAGTTCTAATTTTAGTTTAGTCAGATGAGAAGCACAAGACAAAAGTGGTTTCTTTATTTTTTTTAACCATGGATTATTTGTAAATGTAATATTCCATTTCCAGGTAGTTTGAGACTTTCTGGTTATTTTTTTAAAAACTATTGAAATAGTAATACAAATGTATTTCTACCTTAAATTTACTGTTTTTACAGAACATAATCTGAATTACTTAAATCCTTTAAAATTTGTATAGACATTCTTATGCCCAGCAAATGGTGAGTTTTCGTAAATTTGTGAGACACATTAGAAAAGAATACTTGGCACCAATGGCGTTTGGTGCATAGGCTGTGTTCCCTGTATATCAGTTACAATGTTAATTTGTTCACTGTGTTGTTCAGATTGTCTGTATTCTTAGTACTTTTTAAAATGCCGGTTCTGTCAGCTGTTAAGAGGAGTATGTTAAAGTTTCCTACTATAATTGTGGATCTGTCTTTTTAAATTCTGTTATTTTTGGCCTTACATATTTTGAATACATATCACTAGGTACTCAGAGCTTAGGGCTTTTAGATACACATACACTCATAATTATGAAATATTTCTTAGTAGCAATATCTCTTGCCATAATTCTTCATTTCATATTGGTATACCTACACCAAAGTCCTTATATAAGCAGCTTATAGTTTCATTTTGTTTATCTGCTGGAGCAGTATTTAGTATTTTACATTAACTATTTAGCCTTTTACTTCAGTATTTGTACTTAATGTAATTATTGGTGTGCTCATCATAGTCAAAACCCCAAACTACCCTAATGTCCCTCAAGCAGAATGTACAAAGGTTGTACATTTACATAATAGAATACTCTACATCAGTGAGAATGAATGAACTGCAAGTACAAGCAACAATATGAAATGAGTCTCCCAGTCCTGTCATTGGATGATCAAAGTCGGTCACCAGGGAGTACATTTTATATGATTGCATTTATATTAAATGTAAAAACAGATAAAACTATGACGTTAGAAGTCAGAGTTTATTTTCCCTTGTGGGCACCAGTCACTGAATGAGGTACAGTGGTGCTAATAAGATCCTGCTTCTTAATCCCAGTATTGAGACATAGTTGTGATCTATTTGAGAAATTCATCAAACTCTCTTCTATCAGTTGTATTCTTTTCTGTATATACTTTGTAAAAAACACCTTTCTCCACATCCAGATTTCTGAAGAGGTTCTTTTAGGCCCAATCTAAATCTAATATGATGAGATTTTACAGTCACATTAATCTTCACAAAACTGACATCAAACTAAAAATAGGTTTCTGTCATTGTACAGTTTTTCTTCTATTTAGTAAAATCTATTTCTTCTCAAATGTTAGCTTGATTTGATCTCTTCAGTTTTAACATTATATTTCTTTCATGTCTCCCATCCATAAAAGCTTGATACTCATTCACTACATTTGGACAAAGAATTAAATACATGTCTGTGTTTGCAACCCCAGTGGCCTTCAATCTGACCCCACACAGAGTTCACCTCAGCAGGGATAGCTCAGAATGCTTTAAACATAACCCCAGAGAAAGGGAAGTGAAGCTAGGGAAGCCAGAGGTGGAGGGCTGAGGAGAGGTTGCTCAGCCTTCTCTGACTGTGCCTAAGAAGAAAGAGATGTTTTTCTCATCAGTTCCAAGTAGCAGACTTACAGTTATGCCTTCGTGGCTCAAGGAGCTGGTGTGCTGTTGAAATAGTACTCATTGCTCATGAAGACATGCTCACTGGAAGTCCCACGGGTAGTGTGGTCACTTTCTGAGCCCATGAGCAGTGCATCAGAGCCATGAGGTTGATTTAGTCATTTCTCATTTCTCTCTGAGAAGCTGAGACCTTAAATGTAGTAAGTGTTGGTGTCTTTTCCAAAGGCAATGATTACAAGGTGTTCTCTTTTCAGGGAGAATTGAGCGTTGTATATTGATACAGTATTTTACTTAATTTCTTTCATTTTTCTACCCTCATACCTTTGTATCACATCTAAATTGATTTTATTTTCATCAGTTCTTAACATATGTTAAGACTTGGTCATATAAGTATGTACATTAGGTTATTACCTGTACAGAGTGATAATACATGAAATTATCATCTCTTCAAAAATTAGTGTTTCTTTATTCTTCTTGAAGATTATCAATTTTGTATTCTTTACGACACATATTATTTAAATGCATTTGCTGCATTTGCCTCTTACCAGTTACAAGAATAAGAATTGAAAAGTTTGGTGTGGAAAGCCCAAGTCCCTTTCTCTTCCTCGTGGTAACTGTTCATTTAAATTATGTCTCTATGATTCCTTAATTCTTTCCAAATGCATCACTTTATCCTTAGGCAGCTGAAATTTCTCATTCTACCTCTGAGCCCCTTTACTTAATCTATTGCAGTTAATGTAAAGCAGCCATAGTCTTTTGTCTTATTTAGAAATATATTCAAATTTCCTACATAAAAAATTTATTCGTCATTAATTAGGCGCATTAGTGTTCAATACACAGAACCTTGTAGGATGCAGTCTTCTCGCAGATTCCTCTTGGGCCTCTATTTTTAACCCCGTTGCTTTCAGCCCCTTTTGTTAGTTGGATGCTCTGACACATGTCATGACATTTTATACAATAATTCATTTTCTGAAAAGGTCCAAAAATCTCAGAAAATCCTGACAGTTTCTCATTGGTTCTTCCTTACATAAACCAATTATTACTTCAACCTAAAAAGGAACAAAATTTTTCCTGACATGATTGCCTTTGGTAAATCCATGCTGACTCACTCCTATTAAATTGTACTTCTCCAAATGTATCATTAAGCTCATCCATAAGTATCATCTCAAATTTATTTCCTAATATAGATGTTAGACTTACAGGTCTATAATTTTCAGCCTCCCCTCTCTTTCTTTTTAACCTTCAGACTGGATTCCTTGTTTTCCAGTCTCCTGATACTTCACTCCTAACAAAAGACTTCCTAAAATAATTAACGCTTCGGCAATTTGGTTCTTTAACCTCAGACATCATCCATGGGTTAATTTACTATTTTTCTTAACTGCTGCTAAAAGTCTTTGTTCCTTTCATACTCCTGTCCAAATACTCCAGCACTGTCTGGCACAGCAGTGCCCTCGATGTCCATTACGGCTCAGAACGTTTGGTATTTTGGTAGCTGATGTTTCTCTTCATTCCCTTTCTCACTCTCATTCCTGTTGGAATTCCTAAGTTTAGAAAGAACTCTCTTACATATTTAGTAATCTGTGAGTGAATAATGTCAGAAGAGCATTTTTCATCATTCTGCCATTTTCAATAATATAACTGGTATCCAGGAAAAATGGATTTGTGGATATTTATCAGTAAACATACTGTTTACTAAGAAGCAGCTCTTTGACCTTATCGCTACTTCTTTTTCCTTAAATACTGAAAGAGGAATTTTTTCAAAACTTTCTAATGATGTATTTTTAAATAGTTTTATAGTTGGGCACGGTGGCTTACTCCTGTAATCCCAGCGCTTTGGTTGGCTGAGGCAGATGGATCACCTGACATCAGGATTTTGAAACTAGCCTGGCCAATGTGGTGAAACGCTGTCTCTACTAAAAATACAAAAATTGGGCCAGGCACGGTAGCTCACACCTGTAATCCTAGCACTTTGGGAGGCCAAAGTGGGCAGACCACGAGGTCAGGAGGTAAAGACCATCCTGGCCAACATGGTGAAACCTTGTTTCTACTAAAAATACAAAAATTAGCTGGGTGTGGTGGCATGTGCCTATAGTCCCAGCTACTCAGGAGACTGAGACAGGAGATTCGCTTGAACCCGGGTGGCCGAGGTTGTGGTGAGCTGAGATCGTGCCACTGCACTCCAGCCTGGCAACAGAGTGAGACTTCATCCCCCAACCCCCACCCCCCCCCAAAAAAATAGCTGGGCGTGGTGGTTGGTTCCTTTCATCCCAGCTATTTGGGAGGCTGAGGCAGGAGAATCTCTTGAACTGGGAGGCAGAGGTTGCAGTGAGGTGAGATTGCACCACAGCACTCCAGCCTGAGTGACAATAGTGAAACTCTTGTCTCAAGATAAATAAATAAATAGAAATAAAATAAAACAGTTTTACACTTAATCCTTTAAAGAATAACTGTATGCCAGTATTCTTCAGTATGTATATCTTCCTCTATCTGCCTCATACCATGGAGCAGCGTTAGAGAAGCATTTGCTCTTTCCCGCAATCCTCCTGCAAGAGGGTGATCCTAATTGTTCCAGAGTGATCCAAATGGTAGTTATGTATGGTTTCCTTATGTTTTCATTAGCTAGTAAGCAGTAATGAAGAACTCTGTTTTCATGCTATCACATTTTACCTTTTTAATTACAAAGAATAGTAAAGAGTATCTGTGCCAAACTTTTCTCTAGACTATTAAATCTTCAAAACCAGTCTTGTTGATACATAGTATTCTCAATTTAATGGTTTTGAAAAATCCATCTTCAAGAGGTTATGTTGCTTGAGGATGCATAACTACAATATGGCCATATAAAATTTGCAGCTGTCTTCAAAGTCTTACAGTTACATAACCCTGCTGTACAGGAGCTTTAAAATAATTGGTCAGCAAGTTAATGAAATTTTTACAGTGGAAACCTTAAAAATTTGGAGTTTTAAGATTTCAAATAGGCTGGGTGTGGTGGCTCATGCCTGTAATCCTAGCACTTTGGGAGGCTGAGGCAGGCGGATCACAAGGTCAGGAGATCAAGACCAGCCTGGCCAACAGATTGAAACCCCGTCTCTACTAAAAATACAAAAAATTAGCCAGCTGTGGTGGCAGGCACTTGTAATCCCAGCTACTTGGGAGGCTAAGGCAGGAGAATCGCTTGAACTGGGGAGGCGGAGGTTGCAGTGAGCCAAGATTATGCCATTGCACTCCAGCTCAGGTGACAGTGTGAGATTCTATCTCAAAAACAAAACAAAACAAAAACCAGACAACGAAAAGATTTCATATCATCTAAACACATATATTAGGAAGTAGAATGAAATGATATAATAATTTTGAAACACCGTGGTAAATGTTTTCACAGCAGTACCTCTCCTGCCTGGTTGAGAGCCATCACACAGGCAGATGGATGGGTGGAGTCAAATGAAGGAGGTTTCAGGATGAACTTTATCACCATTGAGATGTGTAACTTGGAGCGAGTCACTCTAGCATTTCGTGTCTGTTTTCTCAACTGCAAAAAGAATCACATTGTTTAGCTTTTCTTTAGAATATGAGGTACAAATTAGACAATCCATATGAAAGAGCTTGAAAAGTATAAAATTATCATTCTTTAAAGAAAGGTACTGGATTTTGTTATTGATATTTTAATGGTAGTAAAGTAGAAGAAAAAGACACTTTTTTTTTCTTTTTTGCATGTATTTTAAGTTGCTATTAAGGGTAATGAATCTCCTAACAATAAACAGATCTGTGTACACATTAGTATTCATATATATTAGTGTAACAGTCTGAGCGTATACTAAAAGTGCTACAGAAGGCCTACTTAAAACTTTTCAGAGTAGAAACTTATCACTTAAATAATTTATTTAAATTATTTCTATTCTTTCTTACCTGTGTTGAGGAAAAAAGCCGCACTCTGTTAGCTATTTAAAGCTGTTTATCCTGTGCTAAATATGAGTGACAGTGGCCTGTGACAGCCTCAGGTGGTTCTGAGAACAGGTACCCAAGGTGGTTGGGTTATAGCTCAGTTTTATATATTTTAGGGAGACAGACTTATAGGCAAATACATAAATTCAATGTATGTAAGGTATACATTTGTTCAGCCCAGAAAGGTGGGACATCTCAAGCAGAGAGTTGGGGAGCTCACACATCATAGGTGGATTCAAAGATTTTCTGATTGGTAGTTGGTTAAGATAAGCTTTGCCTAAAGACTTGAAGCCAGCAGAAAGAAATGCTTGAGTTAAGAAAAGGGGGGTTCTTCACATGTATCCCAAAACCTAAAATGCAATAAAAAATTTTTAAAAAAAAGGGGGGGGGTTGTAGAAGCCAGGGTTCTTATTATATAGATGAAGCTTCCAGGTAACTGACTGCAGAGAGAATCCATGGTAAAGGTCTCTTACAGGACCTTAAAAGGTGTCAGACTGTTAGGTAAATCTCTGCTGGATCTGGATAATTAGGGAAAGGGAAGGGGATTCTCTACAGAATGCAAATTTCCCCAATAAGGGATGGCATTCCAAGACCATTAAAAAATAGGTCAAATAAACATATTTTGGAGGTAAAATACTTTGATTTCTTATAAGACCTGCTGTCTGTCATGTAATGCTATACCAGAGTCAGGATGGAGTTGAATATCTTACTGCTGCAAAGAGTCTGTTTTGTCAATCTTATGACTTCTCTTTTAATGTTAATGCTGGCCAGTTGTGCCTGAACTCCAAAGGGAGGGCCTTGTAAGGAGGCATGTCTAGGCTGCCTTCCTTTCATGGCCTGAACTAGTTTTTCAGGTTTCTTTGGGGATCCCTTTGGCCAAGAAGGGCTCCATTCAGTCAGTTGTGGAGGGTGGGTTGGGGGGGGGTCTTAGAATTTTATTTTTGGCTTATATTTACTACATACTGTAGTTTTAAAACTGCTTTTTCAAGAGAATATCATCCTTAAAAGTATCCTTTCTAATGTATATTTCAGCAATCTGTAAAGTCCTGAGTGGCATTCATAAATTTAAAATAAAGTTCAAGTACACAATTAAAACACAGCTTTTGAGGGTAAGCCCTAACAAGATTGGCCGGAAATGGGTCTCAGGCTCTCGGCCCACTCATGCTCATCCTCTCACTACAGGATCTTAAGGAAAAGTTTTAAAGCGATGTTTAACTTTTTTCCAGAAAAAAAACTGTATTCTCCCCTTCCTTGGGGTTGCTGGCCAAGTGTGATGGCCTGTGTAATTCCAGGCGCTCCAGCGCTTCCTTCCCAGCTCCCTTCCCTGGTGCGTCAAGGTCACACAGGCACATGGCATCCTCTTACCTCATCAGCAGGCAGTGCTGCGATCTTATCAGAGCTCGCATTTGCAGCATTCATGAACTGGATTCTGAAAGTTAAAATAGTTTTTTAAAAAAGTAAACAAAATTGAAAATTGTGATCTTATCCCTTCTGACAACTTCATTTATCAAAATTTTAAGGGAAAAAATTGATTGTGAAGTTATAGTGGGGGCAGTATGATTTTATCAGGTAATTGATGTGGTTTTTACTTTTATGTAGACTGTTTATCAGCTATTTAATTCAATATAACTTCTATATTTTAAAAATTTGCACACCCTCACACACCTATTTTGACCCCCCACCTAATCAGCAGTTTTAAATGAGGGGGACAAAGGCTGAACTGCCCAGTCCTGTTGCTAATACTGAAAAACAGGAGCTGGGTACTGAAGAACAAGTATGACAAGTCTTTCAAATTCTGAGGAAAATTTAGATACATTGTTTACTTAGCTTTGAATTGTAGTTCAGAATATGAAGTAATGCACATTCTTACTTTTGCAATTTCGTTTATTTCTTTTCATGGTGAGTAAAATTACTGTTTAGCAAGTTTTTAATCTTAAATGATTTTAAACTTATAGACAAGTTTGCAGAAATAGTAGAGTTCCATGTCTTCTTCACCCAGCTTTCCCAACTGTTAACACCAAACATAACCATACTGCTTATGGAAGCCAGAGAATTTAGCATTAATACATTGCCGTTTTCTATGCTGTATTCTTTTATTCAGAGTGTATCATTTTTCCACTCACGTCCTCCTTCATTCCCAGAATTCAGCCCAGAAACCACCATTCCTTTTACTTGCTGTGTCTTTTTAGTCTTGTCCAGTCCAGGGCAGATTTTCAGTACCGTGGCACTTTTAAGGAATATGGATCTGTTATTTTGTGGAACATCTCTTAATTTGGGTTAGTGTAATGTTTACTCATGATTTGACTGAAGTCATTTAAGAAAATGCCAGAAGAAATGTGTGCTGTGCCTAGAGCTCCTTGTGACTGAGGATGTCTGCCTGGCGCTGGGGTAAGGCGGGATCTTCAGAATGGTTTTACCTTTTTAATCAGCACTCATCTTGGAGAGGGTCTTTCAGACCATGAAAATAGCCTATTTCTCCCCAGTTATTTGCCCATTACTTTTGACATTCATTAATAGATCTTGCCTGAATAAGGTCTGTGATGTTCAAATGGTGATTTTTTTTTTCTTTCTTTCATTTCTTTGACAATTAATAATTGGAACTCTTCTGTAAGGAATGGTAGCCGGTTCCTTCTTTTCCAATTATTTGTTCTATTTATTTTGATCATTGTGGAGGTATTTTACCCTGAGGTTTATAAGTCCGTAGCATCGTGGCTCATTTCCTTACTGAGGCCACGCCTGCCTTAACCACTGCGCCCTCTTTTAGTCAGCCCCCATGCCCTGTGTGCATCTCCACCCTTTTAGGGACATCTCTTTACTTTTCTGGCACCAAAGTGTTCTGTGGGCTCACCTTGTGTTTTCCTTGCCATGGTCCTGAAATGAGTCACTCCTTTGAGGAGCCCTGGTTCCTTTGGTTGGAGAATGGTATGTATAAGCCAAGACACATACACTGTACCGACTCGTTGCTTCTGTGTACTTCTGCTTCTAGGCCTTTTCAGCAGATAAACAAGTAAGTGTACATATGTATACTAAGCCCTGCATTCCTGTAAATATAGATGTTTTTCTGTAGCTCTCTATCTAGAACATAAATTGTATCCAAGACCTAAATATAAGAAATGAAACTGTAGGCCAGGCATGGTGCCTCACGCCTGTAATCCCAGCACTTTGGGAGGCCGAGGCGGGCGGATCACTAGGTCAAGAGATCAAGACCATCCTGGTTTCACCAACATGGTGAAACCCTGTCTCTACTAAAAAATACAAAAATTAGCCCGATGTGGTGGTGTGTGCCTGTAGTCCCAGCTACTCGGGAGGCTGAGGCAGGAGAATTGCTTG
Organism: Saimiri boliviensis; assembly: GCF_048565385.1. NCBI lineage: Eukaryota > Metazoa > Chordata > Mammalia > Primates > Cebidae > Saimiri > Saimiri boliviensis. Next base: position 5,104,787 of record NC_133461.1, on the reverse strand, counting down.
AACCCAGGAGGCAGAGATTGTAGTGAGCCGAGATTGCGCCACTGCACTCCAGCCTGGTGCCTGGCAACAGAGCAAGACTCTGTCTGAAAGAAAAAAAAAAAAAAAACTGTAAAAACCCTTCAAAAGGAACATACAGATAAAGCTTTATGACCTTAAATTAGGCAGTTGTTTCTTGGATGTTACTCCAAAAGAACAAATAACAAAAGGGAAAAAAAAAAAAAGGAAAACATAAATTGAACTTCCTCAGAATGGAAGACTTTGTGCTTCAAAGGGCACCATCAAAAAGATGAAAGGAAAATTTATAAAATGAGAGAAAATATTTTGTAAATCTATCTGATAAGGGACTTACAGCCAAAATGTGTATAAAACACTCTGTCACTCAACAAGAGCTAGGCAAATAACCTAATTTAAAAATGGACAAAGGATCAGAATAACCACTTCCCCAAAGACAGTACATAAATGGCTGGCAAGCCATTTGACAACATGGAAATACGCTCAGCACCATTACCGGTTAGGAAAATGCAAATAAAAACCACAGTGAAATTCCACAGCTAGGTTTTTTTTTTATTCTTTTTGGCAATTATGAATAGAAAGGCTATAAACATTCACATATAAAATTCTGTGAATATAAGATCTCATTTTCTTGGGTATATACCTAAAATGAGATGCTTAGATTATATGGTATATTTAACAGTCTAAAAAAAACTGTTGAACTATTTTCCAGCATAGTACGTTCCCGCCAGCAGTGTGTGAGTTCCCATCACTGCACATACTCACCAGGAGCTCATCTTGTGGTTTTAATTTGTATTCAGCTGATCACTAATGATGATGAGCATCAATTCTTGATTATTTGGTGCCAGTATACGTTCTTTGATGAAGTGTCTTTTGAAATATAATGTTTTTGCCCTTTTTTCATTAGGTTGAGGTTTGAGATAATTTTTATTCTATATTTTTGACTTGAGATCTTTGAAATATGATTTGCAAATATTTTCTCCCAGTCTGAGACACATCTTTTCTTTTTTCCTCTTAACAGTGTCTTTCATAGACAAAAGCTTTAATATTCATTAAAGCTCCAGTTTATTAATTTTTTGTTTATGCTTTGAGCTTTTGATACAATATCTAAAAGCTATTTGCCTAACTTGAGTTACAAAAAATAATTCATACATTTTCTTCTAGAAGCTTTATGCTTTTGTTACAGTTTACATTTAGGTCTATGATCTATTTTGAGCCAATTTTATATAACATATAAGGTGTAAGTCAAAGTTATTGATTTTACATACAGATGCCTCATTTTTTTCTAGCAACGTGTGTTGAAAACACTGTTTTTCCTTCATTAAATTGTCTTTGTTCTTTTGTTGAAAATAAGTTAGCAACATTTCTTTGGGTCAATTTGTTTACTCTGTTACCCTGGCAATTTCTAAAATAAGCATACATGGGTTTTAAATTTGATCCTTAAAATGCCACAGTTGGATATGTGCATTCCTCTCAACTTCATGTGTCCCATCTCCTCACGCATCTGAGATGTAATTTAAACTCATCACAAATACGTTTGGTTTGTCACTGCGTCTTCTCTTTCCTGAATGACTTTCAACTCAGTGGAACTCACTGTGCCTGATATTTATTATAACTGATCATTCAAAATAAACTTATGGGCAAATAAAATTAGATCTGCATATTTACATTCAGAATGCAGTACCTAGTAAAATTATTATTCTTTCATTCTTTGTTATCAAATCAGAAAGTGTGTTCACTTTTTGTGTATGATATGATTCTTCTCTGGTGGTAAATAATACCAACCAATTTAGTGTTTTGCATTCACTATATTTTTCTCATCACCTAAGAAATATGCTTTAATTAAAAAAAAAAAAAAAAAAAAAAGCAAACTACTACTACTACCACCTCATACCTGTTCAGATGCCCACTGTGAGAAAAATAGAAAGTAGTGAGTGTGGACAAGGATATAGAGAAATTAGAACCCTTGGGCCCTGTTGAAGCGAATGTAAAAGGGTGCAACTGCCGTGGAAGCAGAAGGGCAGATCCTCAAAGAACGAAACCTAGAATTACCATATTATCCAGCACTTCCACGTTGACGTATATATCCAGAATCACTGAAGGCAAGGTCTTGAAGAAGTATGCGTACATCTATGCTTATAGCAGCACTATCAATACTGAAAAAGTGGAAGAAACCTAAATATTCATCAACAGAAGAATGGATAAACAAATTTTGTATATGTAAAAGTTATATATTATACAGTGGAACATTACTCAGCCTTAAAAAAGAAGGAAACTCTGGCACATGCTTTGACATGGATGAACCTTGAGAATATTAAGTTAAGCCAGTCACACAAGATGGCTTACATTGGTAAGTATCATTGCATTATAATTCCACTTATGTATGATGTGCCTAGAGTAGTCAAAATCAAGGAGATAGAAGGTAGAGTTGTGGTTGCAGGGAGCTATGGGAGGAAAGGTGGGGAGTTGTTTGACCGGGCAGAGTTACGGTACTGTAAGAGACTCGTTGTGCAGTAATGTGGTGGTACTTACTTAACACTGCTAAAATGTCCACATAAAACTAGTTAGGATTGTAAATTTTATGTGTATTTTACCACAATTTTTAAAAATTACATAGACAAAATTAATTATATATCCCTGTTTTTTCTGTCTTCCACATATAACCATTTTAGAAAATATTAAACAAATGTCTCGGTTGGTGAAGTGCCATTCAGGGCAGAGATTTGATTGTGATAGGAAAAGTGAAAGTGGGGAAGAGTGAATACAAAAATTATCCTAACTGGCTTGGCCCTCTGAAATTTAATAGACTAAACATATGTGATATGTGCTAGTCAGTATTTGAAATATATCGATTTATTGAGGAGCTATACGAAGTAAAATATTTGAACTTACAGACACACTTACACTTCCTTGTTTTCTTTTTTTTTTTTCCTAAGTAAGATTAAAAACACTTTGATACATTCCTTTAATAGGTAAAAATTTATCCTTGTGAAGTAATCACTTAAATCTCATAATGGCTTTTACTGCAGCAGAATATAGTGTAGGCCCCACCTAGATAAAATAGCATTTTTGATGGCTGGTCTAGATCCTTCTGAAAAGCTCTGCACAGACGTGTTCACTCTTGTCATAGCTCTTAGTGTCGTTTGTTGAGTAGCATGTCATTGTGATTGGCAGGAAGTCATTCTTTCGTCTTGTGAAAAATTATAATTTTAGTGCATGCCTAAAATAAAAGCCTAGCATAAATGGTTTCCTGTTTGTGAAGGAAAAGGCAAGATTTTTTCATGAGTAGTATAGATAAATTTAATCACCACTGTATGGAATATAAATTTTATTTTTTTTCTCATTGGGAGAGTACTTTTATTGGAGAACTAAGTTTTAGGATTTCCTCCACATTCCTTGTCTGGTTTCGTTAAGTTAGTATCTATTATAACACCAGTCTCTTTCCAGATGTTGGCCAGGAATCAATTTGAATTTTGTTGTCTTTACATAGAAACAACGTCTCAAACTAATTAAATACTTTTGCAACTTAGAGTAAGGTTTATGTCAATCACTTTTAGGTGGGCACAGTGGCTCACTCCCAGCACTTAGGGAGGCCAAGGCAGGTGGATCACCGAAGGTCAGGAGTTTGAGAGCATGGCCATCATGGTGAAACCTTGTCTCTAAAAAAAAAAAAAAAAAATACAACAGTTAGCTGGGCGTGGTGGTGCACACCTGTAATCCCAGCTACTCGTGAGTCTGAGGCAGGAGAATCGCTTGAACCCGGGAGGTGGAGGTTGCAGTGAGCCAAGAACACACCACTGCACTCCAGTCTGGGTGACAGAGTGAGACTCTGACCCAAAAACAAACAAAAAATCAGTTTTTGTGATAAATGTCTTGGAATGATTAAATAAACTAATATTTGCAAAGTACTTAAAATAGTTTCTGTCACATATTAAGTACTCTATGTATGTATTTAGTTAATAAAATATATAACTGAAATTACTCTGTGTTGTTTATATTCTTTTAAATTATGCCAGTAGGTGCTGCTCTTGAGTGACTAGAGTCGGCATCCCAAATTACATTTTATATTAACATATGTGACCTAGATTGTTGGCACAACTTGCATATTCATGTTTATATCCCCGGTTCTCTTGATTAGAAACAAGACTATTTGTAATAAATAGACTTTGTTTTAAAGAACCCATTAGTACAAAATGACAGAGACATGAAAATGCCCAGATAGGTCTCTTGAAATTTTAATATACTATTTAAAAGTTGGCTTCATCTAAAGCTTTATTATTAAAAAACATACCAAACTCATAACTTTTCTCATTTATCAGGTAGCTCCATTCCATAGTTTGACATTCTTTATGTTAGTGACTAAGTATTTATTGAATCCATTGACATTTTCATAGCGCATACCACTGAAATGTGGTACTTCTTGGTGTTTTACACATAAACCATCAATAGGATTAGGCTTTGTTAGATTAACCTTGTTGTTCAGACAAAGCAAGCTTTTTGCTTAAATCAGAGACCAGATAGAATCTCTTTTGTGCGCATTTAATTGTAATAAATTTTTTCAGCTTGTAAGTGTTCTTGCCATTGAAAGGAGTGTTGGAAGTAGTGTGTGCTACAGGGGTGGCAAGGTAGCTGCAACTCATGTAACTCAACTTGTAAATGTGGATGGTTCATCTGAATTGCATGAAAGCAAGTTGGGAAATACTTAATTTTGTAAAACTTAAATAATCAGAGAGGTGAGAAGAGATAAGTGGAAGTACCAGGCAGGCAGAAGAGACTGTGGGTTAGTAATGTGTTTACCAGGAGATGGGCCCAGAGCTTGAATCGTGCAGCATTTAACGCAAAAGCTGAAAAAGGAAGAGAATTGAACCAGCAGCTCTTTAGAAGAGGCTAAATAATGCTTTAGGTTTCTTTTTGTTTTCTTTTAATGGTTTCCTAATGTATTATCTCCATCCATATTTCTGGCCTTTTCTCCCTGCATATTAAAAAGAAAAAAAGTTTTTTCTTTTTGTGATGTTTGCTTCTAGATCGTGATCCAGAGCTCAGTCAAAGAAGTAAACCTGGTTTTAGATCTAATTCTGTTACAGCACTTAATATCTTTTCTTTTACTTTTCACTCCAATCTCTCTATCTGCTTCTAAGAACATATATTAGGAAGATATTTTAAAGATGTTTGATGTTCAGCTTGAATATCTTAAAATTTTTAATGTCTTTTTTACATTGACAAGGACATATGAAATCCAGGGCTATCTATTTTTATTATTTATGGCAGGATCAATTGGGGTGTGTTTATCTTCTAGGCATTAAGATATCAAGATATTCACTTGTTACATTAATATGCATAGTCATTTTCACTGAAAGTGTAGGAAGCAATATTTTATCATCATAGTGCAGACAAAATTAAATGTTTGGCCCAAAGGTTTTGATACAGACCAGAAACCTGACATGTTAGTTTATGCAGACATTTTCTTTGAGTGTTTATGTTTAGTGAGACTCCACTCCTGCTCATTTAGGCTTACTCTTCACATCCCTCTCAGTGAGTCCCAGACTTGCACGTGACGAAGTCACAGACCATTACCAACCCCTGGCTGTGCCTACCTCCTGAGAAAACAGAAGACCCCATAAGGTGTTCTCAGGTATATGGCTCGTTCCTTTTCTTGCTAAGCCAGCCACAGGTAGGATCTTTGTCTCTGTATGAACCTCTGTTTTAAACCTAAACCGAAAGAATTCTAGACAGTTGGGAGACAGTGATTCCAGTTGCATAGGATTTGCACTGAGGAATCAGAACAGGAAGGTATCACCCCATTTTAGAAATATGGTGATATAAACTTTTAAAAATATTTCCAAATAACCAATACAAAGCATTTTTACTTTATTAGTTGATGATTTCTGAATCCTATTATTGAAAAGCTGAATTAATAATTTTCGAACTTTTTCGTGAGAGGTTTTATAAACTTGTTTGTGTTTGTGAAATTTATAATGTTGTGAAACACATTTTTAAAGTTCTGATGAGACTAGAAATTAATTCATTCAAGAAGTTTTAACTAATCTTGTGTTGATACATGCTGGATTATGATAAGGTTGATAAAGAAAAAGTGAAAGGTGCTTTAGGAAGGCACTCTTGAGCAAATGACCTGTATAGAGCCTCTGGAAATTTCTTCCACAGCCATATTGTTTTCGTTCTCTAGAGTATGAGAAAGATCTAGAAAGTAGCATTAAGTCAATTCCATTTTATTCTAAATAATTGACCAGATCATACATGGTAACAACTATTTTATAGAAGCACCCACTATTTGCCAGATATTAGGCTGTTTTTAAGAGTATCATTTAATTTTCAGAACAATGTTGTGCTACTGTTATTTTTAATTTAATGATATGGTAGAAAAAAATGAGGTAAAATAACTGACTGAAACTTAAAAGACTAGCACTAGAGTTTCAAGCCAGACTGGTTTCTGTGTAACCACTATTATGCTACTATTTTATGCTAGATAATTGACAGTGTTATAGGTGCTGCTTGGATTAAATGTCACCATCCCAAAAGTGTTTTATCAGTCAGGGTTCGATCACAGAAGCAGAACCACTTGGAGTGATATAGAATAAGGGATTTATTGTAGGGATGAGACCTTTCATAATTGTGAGAGTTAAAACCTTAAAAGTGGTCCTAATGGAATGAATTCAGTTTTATGTATGAAAATCCACTTTAAACCAAGAAGTTTTAAATGTGTCTACCATATTTTATACATACCACATGTGGGATTTTCTTAGCAAAATACACTTTTTCGATATATCAGGCAGGTGATCAGTTAGATCAAAGACCAAATTCTGAACATCGTTTTAAAAATTTAATTATGTAGCCAGATTTAAATCAGTCATTAAAACTTCACAGATATATTTATCTGCTCTTAAATATATCCTGTGTGAAAAGGTGGTGTCTCTAATAAAGATTATACCTGATAGACCTGGAAGTGCATCCTGCAACACCTATGGCTCACGTGTGATATTGTTATTGTCTGCATAATGCTCATATTCAGGACTTCTGCAGCTGTGCTTCATGACTAGATTGTCATTGTAATTCATTACTTCTTTTTTATCAATTCCAGCACGTCATGCTTACGAATGGGTCCTGTAAAATTCAGAATTCTTATATTTCTCCTTTGGCTTCTTTTAAAACCTTTGACCTTATTTATGACCTTATGTTGTCCATGTAGTCATCATAATTGTCTTGCTATATCTTTCCACTTATTGCGATGATCATGTTCTTAGCATTAATTACTTACCTCTGTATTTAGGGCCATTGTAGTAATCAAATTTTTATCATATACTGGTTAAAAATCTAAAATGTAGACTTTCTGTATCTGCTGCCTTTGGGTGAATTTCCAGGTAGTATTTCTTAGAGTGATCTTTCCACCTATTTCTTGACTCTGACTGCAATATTAACCTTTTGTAATTAAGATGCTCTGTCTCTTTTTTTTCACCTCCAACCATTTTTTAAAATTTTATCCATTTACTCATGTACCACTTCGTTGGTACCTTTCAAATGCTAAATGCTGTCCCATTTATCCTTAGTAACCATGCTGAATTTTTCTGTCCTTTTTAATATTTAGGTTTTATTGGATGAATGTAGATTGCACCTTCTCTAACTGTGTCTTAAATAATTGCCACTTAAGGGAATTAAGAACTACAAGGGAAGGAAAATGCTGACCCATAGACTAAAGCAGAGGGAGAAAACGTTCCCACTGGGTCCAATTTTCTAAGAAGGACCATCAGGATAGTGGCTAGGGCCTGAAATTATGGTCTGAATGACCTCTAGAAAATGATCTGTTCACAAAGGAACTTGCCTGTGTTTGCAGGAAGCAAATAGGGATAGGTAGCAATCGCCCCACTGAAGACAGACAGCTCGCCCCCTTGTCCTTGGTTAGATTTTAATAGCTCAAGAAGAGAAAACAGTCATTTAGAGCATAGAGATAAAGTTGACATTGCAGGGTAAGACATAATCCAAGGTGTAAGGATACCTTTTGATGCAGAAGGAGAGAGTAACAAAGTATCTTAAAGTCTAAAGGTGGATTTTTGATCACATATTATCTATTTATTATTTTAGGGAGTGATTTCTATTGCTTGTAATATGTATTCATTTATCTAAACATGGATACCTATAAACATCCTCTAGACATTCACATTCCACTTTACCCTTACTTTGTTTTGTATTCTGAAATCTCGAGTAAATATATTGAAATATTATAACTGAAATATCAGAAAACTGATCTTCATTATTTTAGTGAAGTCTTTATATATTGACAGATAATCACTATGTTTTCTGTTTAGAAACAAAATGTAAGGTAACAATTAAATTTTTATATATAAATATATTCAGCCATTTAATCCGAGATCAGAAGGGAAATACTATAAAAAATTATAATATATAATACAGATAACCAGATTAATGTGTACTCCTTATCTATAGAAACCTCCTTCAAACTGATTTTTTTTTTTTTTTTTTTTTTTTTTTTTTTTTTTTTTCTGAGAACAAGTCTCACTCTGTCACTAGGCTGGAGTGCAGTGGCACGATCCCGGCTCACTGCAACCTCTGCCTCCCAGGTTTAAGCGACTCTCCTGCCTCAGCCTCCCAAGTAACTGGGATTACAGGCATGCGCCACCATGCCCAGCTAATGTTGTATGTTTAGTAGAGATGAGGTTTCACCATGTTAGCCAGGCTGATCTTGAACTTCCGATCCCTGGTGATCCACCCGCCTCAGTTTCCCAACAAACTGATTTTTTAAAAGACAGATCTAAATAGGCAACTTAAAGATGACCAAAAATATGTGCAAAAATGCTTAATCTTATTAGTTGTCACTACATCAAAACAGTAAAGTGCCCATTTTCAGCAGTTCACAGAAACCTAAAAAGTTGACAGTACCCATTGATGAAGGCTATAGAGGAAAATTGGTACTCTCAGTACATTAAATTCAAGCTTTTCTATATATTCTACAGTACATTGCTTTTTATAATCAGAAGAGAATATAATAAATGCTATTAAAACTATTCAAAAGATCTCACTGATAGAAATTAAGGCAATAGACCTGCTCTTCTCCGGTTCTACTGAGATTGCCAGCATGGTATGGCAGAAAGTACAATTGTCTTATGATGAGATACACCCAATTTTGAACCAATTCTGACACTTCCTTGCTCTGTGATCTTGAGATGCTTACACACCATGTCTCAGTTTAGCTTTTTTAGGAACAAAATAACCTTCCTTGGTCACAGATTTCATGAGAATTAGCTTATTAAGTTACATATGAAGTCTCTGCTGCAGTGCCTTTCAAATAGAACCTTCCCATTAAGTAATCAACTTTTACCTAAGATTCTGAGGATTAGAAGAAACAAGTCAGTTGATTTGCTCCATGTAGGGATCAGCTTGTGAAGAGAACATGTGTGACTGCAGCCCTTGCGGGGCGTGTTGTAGCCAGAGAGGCCAACTTGCATGGGAGCCACCAACAGAGCTTGTGACAGTAGAGATGACACCTACTTGAAGCCAAAGTCACTTAGGATCAAACGTAACAGAATAGGAGCTTGGTGGGGGACGGAGGGCATGGAAAAGCCTGCCCAGGGAAGGGGTGTGCAGCTGAGATCTGAAGGACTTGGCTGGGTACTGGGGCAGGGTGAGAAAATCTACTGCAAGCTGAAGCTACAGGAAAGCAGGTTCCTGTGCAGCAAACATGCTTAACCAGTATGCCCCTCCTGCAGCAAGCTCCAGGAGGACTTTGCTGGCTATTGGCCTTCTCTGAGAGGAAGATGGGCCCAGGGTTCTGTGCAGCTAGAGGGAGGGAAACACCAGCAGAGGCTGACACACTCAGGGTTAACAGGGGCTAGACTTGAAAGGTTTGTTGAAGATTTTGAACCAAGCAGAAGGGGAAACCAGTGAAGGTTGCTAGCAGAGGAGTGACTTGGTGAGATTTGTGTCACTCTCTAGCTTTGTGCCTTGATAAAATGTGTAACTTTGCTCTGCCTCTATTGCCTTAAAAACACTGAAGCCCCAAATCCTACTTTGCAGGACTGTTGTAGAGAAAATGAAGGAAGCCTCTCTGCTCCTGTCTGCAGCACACAGTTTACTTGGTGAAGGATGTTCCCTCACTTACCTGGATCCTTCTGTTCACCTCCAGCCCCCTGAGCCAACCCCACGTCACACTCGCAAAACCTGTGGGTGGGCAGGGGGTGGAGGGGGAGCTCATATTTTTGGGTGTACTGCTCAGTGTTCTTTGGTTGTTCATTCTGTAATTGGGGTGATAGAACAATGCACATAAAATGAACCTGCTTGCTTTCTAGACGCTTACACAGACATCCCCTTTGTTAGCTTGGGGTGACCTAAGATGTGGAAAGGTAGGGTGAGTGCCCTGCGTGAGTCCCAGCAGCGGAACCAGGCCCATAGGCGTGCCCTGCTGCCACCCCTCTGATTATCTGGTGACTGCTTGACTCGAGGCTTTCCTGTTGGAGCAGCTTCTTCCCATTGTCACAAAACTGACATCCAGTGGTTTTTGTGATGTACTCAGCAATGACAAAGGACTTTCACTGATCCCTCATGGCCTGCTGATCAGATGCTAGATTTCTTGCCCAGTTATTTGAGGATGGCTTAAGTCCGTGTAGCATGTGCGTGTCACCACCCTTTTCCGTCTCCCTGGCCCCTTGCTCAGTCGCCCTTGGCTAACTGGGCCGTGCTGCAGGAGGGGCATACTGGGTGAGCATATTTGCTACACAGGAACCTGCTTTTTTGTAGCTCCAGCTTGTAGTAGGTTTTCTCACTCATGGTCCATTGATTGAGGGGTTATGATATTCCAGGCATGGAGCAGAAAGCAAAAACACATAAAGTACTATAATAGGTTGCCAAGCAAATATTTGAATATAGTATTTCAAATATAAATAGGGTTGTAATAAATCAGAGTTGCTCAGAATGGTATTACATGGGTTAAGCATGCGTGTTATTCCTTCAAGTAGCAAATGGAGTTCTGGGTCCCCCTTCGTTTCTTTCCTGTGCCTGCTGGTGCCAATATAGAGCTACAGAAAAATGCTTTAGTAGGAGAGGATACTTAGCTTTGAGGCTGAAGTCTCCAAATAAAGGAAAACCTTCCCAAACAGTGGAGAGGGTGTTATTCAGTGAGGATTGTTTTATTCCTTCATATAGAGTTGACAAAGGTTCTAGGGCTCAAGTTGCTTCCCACCTCATACGCAGATTCTCCAGATTCTCAGTGACTTCTGCAGTATGGCAGGATAGTGGTAGAATAAAATCTGTTAGCCTACAAACAAAGGATCTTCATTTCCAGATATGGATGCTCCATGCGTGAGGCTGAAGATCACTGTGGTGTGGATCTAATGGCTAGATTGACTGCCATGCCCTCATTAAATCAGATAATGTGTGAAAGTTCTTTGAAAACCATTTAGGGCCATGCACCTCTAAGGTATTAGTAATAAAAACTGGAGAAAAGGAGCTTGTGATTCTTACGTCCACCAGAATCTTTTTGGCACGAATCTCCCCTGCAGCCGGGAAAGGGGGGCTTTTGAAGCTGTGAAGTGAGCTGCAGTCTCCCAGGTGCTCGTTATCAGAGAAAAATGAAGATCGTCAGACTTGGCTGTAGGAGCTCTTGCCTTAGATGGTCTAGCAAGATTTTATATTTCTTCTGTTTGTTTTCTATCTGAACTAAAGATTGGTAGCAAACATGCAGGAAAGGCTGGGAAAGCTACCTACCCTAGCATAGCTTGGGATCAGAGAGCATAAACAGGAAACCCAGTCATGGCACGACTTAAGCATGACTAGAGAACGGAATTGCAAGACTTGCCCTGTTCCAACCGGTTCGTAAGAAATCTTTTTAATCGTTCTGACCTGAAGTTTAAAATTTTAAAGCTGTTGGTCATTCCAGAAACATGCTTTTTATAAGGCACTTGGCTGGGCCTCCAGCATGTTTTGATAGGGACCTGCTGGTCCGCGGGGTGGCTCGAGCCCTGGGTCTGTCTACCCTAGTGCCCATCCTGGGCGCTTCCTCTCCATGCTTGCCTGGCAGTCACGCTTTTAGCCACGAAGCCTCAGTGGGTACCAAATACTCAGTGATGGACTTGACTTCCGTGCATGCGTTTCTCGTCTCCAGCAGCTTCTGAGAACCCACTTCTTTTTGAGAAATGGAAAAGTGTTAGATCGTATTAAAAGATCCATATTATTTTGTTTTAATTTTTTTACTTTATCTCCAAAGTCGTTCACTATAAAAATTATCATACCTAATTGTTAATATTTCTTGAAAAGTGGATTCATTAGAGTTATATCTACTAAAAAATCAGTTTTTTAAATTGACAGCCCAAAGAGATATAACTAATATCTTGTTATTTTCCTGAGAATTCTGATTTTTCTTAGGCTGATATTATGTTAAATAGTACTTTTAGCACATTGCAGCTCTTTCTTACAGCTGTTATTTTATGTATGAAGCAATTATTTCCCATGTGAAGAATGAGTTATTTGTCTGAATTGCTGCCCTGTTGAAATTTCACAGTATTTTTGAAGGGAACTGGACCAGGAAAACACAGTTTGTTTGTCACCCATAAGGCACAGAAATGCATATACTGAAAAGAGATTGCAAACAGAGGTAGACTTTGCTATTTAAATTACCAGGTTAAGATATTAAGAGATAGTTTGGTTTTGAATTTATATCACAAATTGATCAATACATTAGACTGGTGAAATTCTGCCAGAGCTGCAAAGCTAAAACCCAGTGGTGGAAGAACCAAGTCATGGAATATTTACCATGAAGTAACTAGGATGAAGCCCTTAGCATGTCAGGTCTCATAGTTCCAGACCAGCAGTCTGTTCTCTTGCTGTGTGCTAGACATGCTACACGGACCAGGATCCCAATAATTGGGAGCCCGAGGATGGCATGGGATTAGTGTTGAAAAGTCACTGTTATGGTGACTCTGTGGAAGGTTTCCCAGGGTAAAGTGACACTCCCATTCTGCTGAACAGTCTTCCCCTTAGAATTTCTATAAAATTTTGCTAAATATGACCTGTATCTCATCCAAAAGAATGTGGATTGCTAGCAGAAATCAAATAGGGTGTTATAATAAAATAATATTCCCTACTTCCTAGTCACCATGTCACCTGAAGTGGAAAAGTGGATTATATGTAATCTATCTAATTATATGAGGCACCTGTAGAAATGTCTTTACTATTTAGTTCTTTCAGTTAGAGTGCTGCTTGATATTTACACCCCACCAAAGGCACCTACTCAAAATGTAAGTAAGCTTACTAGCTTTTATGTTATTCCAGGAAATAAAATCTCTTACTAATTTTTTTAATTTAAAAAGTCTCTTAATTTACATGTATTTCTCATTTGTCTTGGATTCTTTAGTTGAGAAATATAGTTCATCACTGACCGTTCTATTACCTGACAGCAATTGATAAAGTATCCGTGCACAAAGTGTCAGAAAAGGTTAATATTTATTGATTTTTGTGGTGTTACAACCAATGTAGTTTTGCCATCAAAGATGTATGGCCACCAGCAATGGAATCTGTAGAATTGCAAGATGCACACTAGATTTTATTCTAACCTATACTGGTATTCTAGATTTTTTTTAAATGACAGATGTTTGACTAAATACAAAAAGCTCTGAATGTGCAGTGACTCTGAACCTGTGACTTGAATTCAGTATTTTAATATGAAACACAGTAACAGCACTTAAAAACTAAAAATTAATCCTTGCTTTGCAGACAGCAATCACATTTAGCTTTTTCTTCCTCTTACCTCTATGCTGTTGATTTGAATAGGTGCCCAAGCAAGTGATAGCAGAGATTATAAGCAATAAAGGGCTTGCATTTTTAACAAAAAAGTATATAATTAGCAGAGAAGAGGGGGAAAGCCTCTGTTTACTTCTAAAGGAGTTTCAAAGAAACAGTTTGAGTACCACGTCAGTATTCAAATATATGCGAACAAAAACCCCTCAGGGCCTAGCATCATGCATTCATTCTCTGGTTGCAGACGGGGGATAGAAGTAAGGAGTGTGCATTTTCCTTGTTCGTTTCCCCCGTTTTCCTGACAGAAATGCACTTCTTGGCTAACCCATCACAGCCAGCGACGACTCCTGTGCATTTGCCTGAATATACTCACAGTTTGTATTAGCTGCCTATTTCCAGGAGTTAGCAGGTGAAATAAGACAATTTATGCATTACTTTTTTAACCGAGGTGGAGTACATTGACACTTGTTCCCTTGCCTTTAAGACCCTAGAGTTTAAGTGTGAATTAAAACTGAAACTCTCCACCTGCATGTGAGATTTTTAAAAGTCGGAGCTGGACTTTATTTCTGCAAAAGATCTAATGAAAATTCTTATGCTAAAGTCTATTTTGACCACCAGAACGGATTGCTGTGTGTCTTATAAATATATCCTAGATTGCTTTTGTCTGCATCCCATTTTTCAGTTGATGTTTCTTCCAGCAATCTGTGCTGGTTTTCATTTCTCTCTCCCTTACAGACAACTCGCCCATTTTATTGTTGTAATTTAGAGAAAAGACAGAGTTTGTCTTCTCGAAAGAGAAGTGTACATTGCCTGGAAAACTACTCTCAGAGCTGAAATTTTGTTTTAATATGTGGCAGCTAGAATTCTAAAATCAAAAAAATGACAAAATCCTAAATTATGTTTTAAAAGCCCTTGACAATATGAAATGTTTCTCTAAAGATTTCATTTTTCTCCTGATTTTATTTTATTTACAATATTGTTAAAATTTTCTTCAGAAGCATCAGTGTCGAATGAGCCTAGTTCTTTGTATATTTCTGCTTTCTAGATCTTTAACAGGTCTGTCCTTAATTTTTTCTTTTCTTTCCTCTTACCCAGGCAAGTCTCATATAATAACATAGTAATTAAAAGTCTTTCTTAAGGAACGTTTCAACTGCTCTATAGCACTGTTGTTATTCATTTCAGCACAACCTGGCTTCTGCAGTATCATACCCTTAAAGCTGTCTCTCCATGTCTTCACTGCTCACCCTTGAAACTGGGGGTGATAACTAAGTGACAGGCCCCCCTAATGCTGTATTTCATCTCCAAAGTTAACTACTGCTGCCATCGCCATTCCCTGCTGTCCAGAACACCTTCACCCCAAAGTAGGCATTACCTAAGGTACTGGCTGATATTTGAAGGTGGTTTTTATGAGACTAGTAATCGATTTATCACGTGTGTAAGCTTTACTATCTAGAGGTCCATAACAGAAAAGCAACAGATTATATATGCCAGAAAAACATGTTATATAACAAACCAAAGTGGAAAAAGAACCATTTTAAACTATTTATTCCAATTTAGAGAATCGTTTTAAGGTTTGTGACTAACAGTATGATTGAATATGGAATTTTCAAATTTCTCAAAGCTGGACTTCTGTGAGAATCAGGGAGATTGTACAATTCTAGTAACTGTGGCATTTATTCTCTGCCCCAGCCCTAGGAAAAACTAACCACATTTTTCACAGCACACTTTTTGTGCTTTGAGAGACTCTCTTTGTGCACGTTTGATTTGATTTTTAGTAATCAAACTAACCCTTTTAAAAATGTACTTTATTTTGTAAATTATTTAAAGAAATGTGAATCACAGGGAAGAAAATATTTTGATCACACTTTACACTGTTTCATTTGTCTGTTTACTTTGTGTATGTTTTTGTTCTGAACAATTATAACTGGAAAACATTAATGTGTCTTTTATAACAATTGATATGTGTCTTTTCTTTTCTTAGATTGGAACTGAAAATTGACCATGATTTGAATGATTTGGTTTGCATTAAAAATTAAACATAGGAAAGAAACTAACCATAAATGTGGCAGATAAAAACATATTTTTAAAGTAAATATGATAAAATATCTTGGGAAATAATGACTAACATGACAGTAATAAGCTTTATCTTTGAACAACTGATCATGTTGCTGTCTTTAAGGATGTGACTGTTTCAGTACATTTTAATGATTTCCTTTTAGGTAAGTTTAATCATATGAAGTGATAGGCTTTTTGGTTAATACTATTAGAGTTCTCAAATAAGATTTTTTAAAATTGAATATAAAGCATTTTTCTTTCGGTCATTGAAGTGAGGGTTAGTAGTCTGTGTGGTTTATCTTGTCAGTTTGACTAGTAGAAGCAGGTCATTGTGGAGGAAGCTAACGGATGACCACCTCCTGTCCCACACCAGATCGTGCTGAAACCGTTCAGATAACCAAGACATTACCTTATTTTTTTCTCCTTTTTCTTTGCATAATCTTAGAAAAGGGACAAAGGCAATTTTGTGGGTTTTTCTAACAAGACTCTTGTATGTAGTTTGCTTCCCCCACCCAGTGAATAGTATTACCTAATTTTAGCTGAAATTCTTCCTGGTTTCATTTGACCTGGGAGATATAAAAATATTATTAAGTAAGAGGGCCCAAGTTCATGGCGTTTTCCATGCCACCTTCAGCTGAGCTGTTTGTTAATTGCACCTCAACTGGGAATTTCAAAGTATCATTTTTGGTAGTGCTGAATTTGGCAAGGTACATACAGAACTTCAGTGGAGTGGGATGTGAAATGGCATCATTTAAATTAAAAAATAAATTTTACGATGTGAAAGTAATGGAAGCTCAAGTCAGGCTGCAGCAGCAAAATGCACGTTCCCGCACGCACAGAGTGCCTGCCAGAGAGTACAAAACTCTGCTGCTTTCTTGCCTCGGAGGGAGGGGGCATCGCACTAGCGTCCCAGGTACCGGCACTGTCATCCTGGCAACGGTGCCAAGATCGGAGTCAGCCCCGCACTGATAAAAGCCTTGTACACACAGACAGGTAGGCAGAAGCCGTGTGTGTAGCCAACCATTTTCCTTCGATGAAAGTGAAGCACTACGCCTCTGTCTTTCAGAGAATAGTGGGCTTTCTCCCTGCACCTTTTGTTTCTGCTTACTTCCTCTCATTTCTTTTCTCCAGTTCTTATGACCTCTCAAACCCCTCTCCTTTTTATTGTCTTTTACACAAGAACACAGAAAAGTGCTGCAAATTCACACCTTCAAAACCAAGGATCAAAGAGAAAATTACTTCACAGGTAGAATAATTAAGCATCAAACACAACAGCAGAACCCAGGACACTTCTCTCGGAGCCTACAGTAGGTAGGATCCTGTGCAAAGTATGAACTGCCGATCACCATTTTAAAGAAGGCATCTTTCTCTCTTACGGAGGCTAGGATTCTGTTCTGCTTGCCTCTCCTTTTAGCTTATATTGCTTCAGCTACTCAGAAAAGCACATTCTTTTCATCATCCTTTGTCCAGCGATTGTCTTTAATGGGAGCCTTTGCTTAGTAGCTGCTTTTCTCACTTTATGTGCCATGGGAGTATCATGTCTTATTGTTATTTCTTAGAACCTGCTGCTCATTAATACACATTGTCCACTGACATTCACCTGCACTTGGTCTTCATTGCTTAGACTGGTCAGTTTATTTGTAAAACGGTATGTTCCAGATTGCTAGTTTTTAGCTGACTTTTCCCCTCATCTCTTCCATGAGGCTCTGTGTAAAAGACAACATGTAAGTGTCCACAGACATCACCTTTGCAGTTTCAATTCTGTGGAAATCATTAGTCTAGTTCTGAATTCTAATGTAGTAAATGTTGAATCCCCAACACTAGCAAGTTAATTCTCATTTTTACATGTCCTTCTGAAATATTTTTATCTGTATTGAAAATTATATTTCTTAAAAAAAAAATTCTCTCTCATCACATCCTTATGACATCAATCCTAAGGAAAGATCAAGTTTACCTTTTGGGAGAGAGAGAGGACAAATATTTAAGAAAATATACTGAGAGTTTAAAATAAACTTGTAGAAGAATGCTATGTAAAAATACAGATCACTAATTAGAAATCAGAGAAAACAACAGTTAGAATGTCTGGCCTTAAAATAAGATTTCAAATTAGAGTTAATGTATTCCAAAAGTTAAAGTCAGAAATAAAGAAGAAATACTACAACTTTTAAGGTGTTTTATGTAAAGGTTTCATTTCAGTATGCAAATTAGACAGCACACTGGGGTATAAAAAGAAAGGACAATCTAAAGCTTGGGAGGCAAACTGTGGAAAAATCAAGGAAGTCTGTAGTCAGCCATGGTGTCCACATGGAGAACAGATGGAAAAGAACCCGAAGATAACTGGAAATGGAATTGTGCGGCCAGTAGGGCAGGAAGATGTGAGATGGTACAGAAGAAACCACTTGTGATACTTCCAGTAGGTACATTTCTCTCTGACGAACACACATTTGAAATAAATGTTTATAATGAATCAGTGGAAATTTGTAAAAAGTGCAGGGATACTAAGTGCAAATGAAAAGCCCTTCGAACTAGGAGCTAGTAGGTCTGGAACCCAGGCTTTTGGCTCATGGTCAGGATTCAAGGGAATCACTTAACCTCTCTGTACCTCAGTTTCCTTGAATGCAAAATGAAAGAACCAACTTTATATTAATAGATGAGCTTGCTGGTACTTCCTGCTGTAATACACAATAATTCTGTAAAATCACAAATAGATCACAACCCTAATCTCCTGGTAATCTCTGTCATGGTTTTCATTTGTTCACATCTTTGAGATTATGAGGAAAGCCAAATCCCTGTTCCTAAAATATCAGCACTTTTCTGAAAGTTTGCATACACTTTTGAGGGAATTAGAGGGAGGTTTCTGAATTCCCAGGTTAAGAAAACCCGATGTCGACAAGTAAAGAACAAAACCTGACTTCTTAACAGTTATTTTTTATAGGAGATTGGGAGTGTTCTGTGGATCTACAGTGGTATTCCCTGCTGCTGAAAAGATGGCATGACTCTGCTGAGGTGCCAGAGACTCCAGACCTCTCTGAAATAGGAAGGTCAGCACAAGGGCAGGCACTCTCAGACCGCAGCCCAAACCCACAGTCTGTTTGACATAATCTAGTCCCTCTTGGACTCAATTCAGATAATTAAAATTAAAAAAAAAAAAAAAAAAAAAGGCTGATAGGTTCTTTTTAATCCCCCTTTGGCTGTGGTTAGGCTGATGACTCCAGAGGACCATCCTGGCTAATATTGCCTTCCCAGTAGCAGTAGAAGAGTATTTGAGACCAAATGGGTGGTGGAAGCAGTGAATGGCCACAAGACATCCTCCAAGCGCCAGCTGCATATAGCAGGCAGGAGAAGGGTGCTCCGGAGTCCTCCTCAGAAGCTGGCGGTGCCCAGGAAGGATTGACAGATGATCTTGGAAGTGTCTAGCTCCTGCCTTCCAAAGCTGCCTGCTGCCAATCCAGAGATATGTGGCTGCAAGAAAATGATTTAGCTGAAACTTTCTTGTTTCCTCTCTACCACCCTTAATGCTTATGTATTTTAAAATACCAATTAGGTAATTAACAAGATGGAAAAATCAGTGCAGTCTTAGTAGGTCCTCAATGAATTGTGGCTCTTGTTTTCATTATTTCTGCTGCTCACATAGAGGTCAGTGCCCTTTGAACAATAGTACAGACTATTTAGAAGTCTCATTTATCAAGTTATGAGAACTTACAAGCAGGGCTGATGGTAGAAGGAAAGTACTGTTTGGATGCTGAATTCCTCTTAGCCAAGGAGGGAGAAAGTTTTGGGTCACTTGATAAAATTGTTCTACCATTACAAATACTTAAAAATCTTGTTTGCTTTAATCTTCAACAGAATCATTATGATAACATTGCCACTTTTGTAAATAAAAGCTTCTGTAGGGCATTTACTGCCTCTCTGTTTTGTTGTGGTTAAGAAGCTTTGGAATTAAGTTCTCTCTAAACCCGGGGAGGTCTCCCATTGTCTTGATAATGGCAATACTCCCAGCGCACAAACTTCAGGCTCTCTTACCTGACTCCCCAGGGTTTTCCTACTTTTAACAGGATATGGTTTTTAATGAGGCTTCTAGAAGCTTTAGAAACTTCTTTAATGATTTTGTTTTGACCTTTTGCTACTGCCTTTACTGGGACTGAATTGATTGTCTCAACTGAAAATTTGCTGCCACAATTCGGATTTTAATATCTCTTCACATGCAACCTTTTTTTTTTCCTTTTCTTGATTCTGGAGTGGACACATATTAAATATTACAGTGGAGAATAAGAGCCTTAGTTTCCTTCATGTGGTAGCAGGACAGTACGCAAGCGTCTAAATAACTCCTCTGTTAAGACCGTTGCTACTGTGATACCCCAAATATTCAAATTTACTGAACTTTACTTTTTTCTCTGTGATAGCGACATTTTAAATAGACATAAGCAGGACATGTTCACTGTACCATTTACTTGTAAACAATGGAAATCTCCGCAAGGCAGTGAGACGTGAAGGGAGGAGTGACAAAGGTGTGCCCTTGATGTGCCCTTCCCTTTTCTCTCCTCCCTGTTCTTGGTTTCTTGGCTCATTTAGTCAACATTATCCCTCTGTTGATTTGCCTAAACCGTTTTGCACAGGTATCTTGTAGAAAATTGGCAAACCCCAGAATACAGTGTGGTGACATATGCCACATGAGTTCTCGGTACGTTCCCTGTTGACACTTCTGCCTGTCATGGCCTCGTCTTCTTGTTGATTGCGTGCCGTTGATTCACCGCTTTGCTGTTTCTTCCTTGATCATCATCTTAGTTTCCCTGTATAACTATATAACTAACAACTTAAACATGCGATTTTTATTTGAAAATTACTTAATTTCCTCTGGTTGAGCTTCATATTTGCAGATTTATTCCATCTTTAGTATTGAATATCTTTAGTTTACATGTAGGTTTTAATCTAAATCATTAACTTTGATTCACTTTCATAGTCTGTATGTTTTCTTTATGGATATTAATTTTTAGAAATAACTCACTTTCTAAATGAAAAGTAAACTAAGGTAATTTCTAAGATTATCATTTTTGGAATATTTAACTGATACACCAAAGATAATTAGAGAATAAGACAATCATCCAGAACAGGAACTGACAAAAAAAAAAAAAAAAAACAACCACGTAATTCTAGGAAACATATCATATTTCATAGAGCAGATGAAACCATACTAAATTAGAAGTTAGAAAATATAAACCAAATAATGATCCCTGGCAAAGCACAGCTCTATGAAATATTGCTAGAATAACTGCAAAGGTGTCATAAGAGCTTTGTCAGGTTCTGTTATTCAAAAGTAAGATCCTGCCCCTTATTACTAATGAGGCATCAACAGTTATTGATCAGGAGCCTGGAAGGCAAGGAGAGGAAAATACTTGATCATTACAGAGGAGCAACTAACTTGTTAAAAATAAAAGGACTAGATAGCAGTGAATTTCTTCACATTTATGATACTCTCTGTGAACCTATGGTAGCTAATGAGTACCTCACAGTTGGCCTGTGCCAGGCACTGTGCTCTGTGCCATCCCTGATATTATCCCTTTAATCCCAACCACCGCACCTGGTGCTGCACGGTGGGCTCAAGGAGAAGCATGCAGGCACAGGGAGTTCAGGAGCTGGCCCAGGTTACATGCTTGTTTACTGCCAAATACTTGTCGAGTGCTTTCTGGGTAGCAGCCACAGTTCTAGACCCTGGAGACAGAGGCTAACCCTCAGGGGGAGATAGATGATAAGCAAATAAACTAATAAATGTACATGGTAATGCCATGTTGGAAAAAGAGGCAGAAAGAGGAAAACAATCAGAGTGGGAGCAGGGAGGGGCTGGACGATTGTGCATACAAGGTTAGGGAAAATCTCTCTTAAGAACAGGACTTTAAACAAGTGTTATTGAGGTATAATTAACATAAAATAAATTGCACATATTTAAAGTGTACAGTGTGATCTGTTTTAATAGAAATATAAGCCCTTGAAACCATGGCCACAGTTAAAATAATGAGCACATCCTGTTTCTCCCAGAAGTTGTAAGGAAACATAAGGGAAGGCCAGGTGCTTGAAAATGTGTCGGGAAGAGCGCTACCTGGAATGGCCTATGAAACACAAGGCAAACACGGATGGGGCAGAGATGAGGGCTCCTGGCTGGCTGCACAGATGAAGCAGTGTGAGTGTGATGGAATACGGCCCGGCGGGCTTGAGTGAAGGGAGAAGTGAGGTAGCCCAGGCAGGGCACGTGGAGATGTTTCTTCCGACTGGCGGAAAGCCACCGAATGACTGTGAGCAAGAGAAGAGCCTACACTGATTCGTTTTTTGCAAAAAGTCACTCTTGCTTCTGGATGGAGAAGGGACTGCATGGGAATGAGAAGGTTTTGGCAAGAGATAGTGATCACTTGGATGAGGGCAGTAGAGGCAGTGAAAAGTGGCTGGATTCGGATGTCGTCGTCAGGGGGACTTGCCTTGAGAGCTGGGGTCCATCCCAGGCTGGCTGACTCCTCCACGGCTTGCCACGCTGCCGTCTGTGGTGGACACAGACCTTCAGGGCTATAGGACAAGCCACCACAGCCTTAATGTTAGATTTTGGTGTCTGTTTTTCTACCTTAATTTGGTGGCATTGTACATCTGCCATGCGTGTCTGTTTATGTCGTATCATGGCCATCTTTTCTGTGTAGACATCCTCAGTCTCCTTCACTTGAATTTTTTTAAGCTTCCAGAGTGCTTATTTCCTTTGTATTACATTTTGTTCCTGATAGGGCAGTCCACAACCACATGCAGCTTCCTTGAGGAGACGTTCCCCACCTCCATGTCCTGCTGCACACTCCCTAACACTTGGCTTGTATATAGAAATATAGAGGATTTGTATCACTTCTGAGAGTATGACCGCAGTGTATACCAGTACCTCTTACAAACTGGCTGCAGGCTGCCCTTACTCTGAAGTCGTTGTGTAGACTGGAAGTTTGTTTTGATTGGCTTCACCACACCAGCAGGAATCTGGTCCATTTCAGGGCACTGTGTGGCTGGGCTGCTTTATTCTGGGGGAAAAGTTGAGACCCTAATGGGAGGCGAGAAAAAACAAAAGGTAGGCTCAAAGTAAGGAGGAACGGGGAGAGTTCGTGTTACCCTTGTGTTTTGTGTGTGTGCGCGCATGCGTGTGTACACATAGACACACACTTATACACTTTAAATCTTTAACATACCCACATAAATGTATTTTACACATATTTTAGTCATTACGATACCTCAATTGACTTAATTTCTGTTGACTTTTCCAATATTAATATGTTCAATATTTTATAACAAAATGTAATGTTTTCTAAAGGGAAAGAGGCCAATCTCAATATTTAATGCCAATTAGAGAAGCATTTTTTTTTTTTTTTTTTTTTTTTTTGAGACAGAGTTTCGCTCTTGTTACCCAGGCTGGAGTGCAATGGCGCGATCTCGGCTCACCGCAACCTCCGCCTCCTGGGTTCAGGCAATTCTCCTGCCTCAGCCTCCTGAGTAGCTGGGATTATAGGCACGCACCACCATGCCCAGCTAATTTTTTTTTTTTGTATTTTTAGTAGAGATGGGGTTTCACCATGTTGACCAGGTTGGTCTCGATCTCTCGACCTCGTGATCCACCCGCCTCGGCCTCCCAAAGTGCTGGGATTACAGGCTTGAGCCACCGCGCCCGGCCTAGAGAAGCATTTTTTGATCACTTGGCTCACTTTAAATAATTTTAAAAACCAACTTACCCAGAAACAGTTATTTGGGAGAAACAGACAAAATGTTACTTCTGAGTAATTATTTTCAAAATAGATGCTTATATGACTGTGATCTGCTTGCATACTATTGTTAATATTTATCTTTAATCTCTATCATAAATAGCTATAAGATTAAATAGCCATGTAATTATGTCAATACAGATATTAAGCTTGTCTCCTTCCACTGAGGATATAAAATTAAAAATGTTGAGCAAAGGAGAAAATAATAGGAATGGTTTCATTGTTGTTTATTTAAAAACCCTTTAAGAAAGACTGGCATTATAACTATGCAATAATTATTAGTATTTTAGTGAATGAAACTAGTCTTAAAATTTTTTTCAAATCTTATGTAACCTAATTTTATCATTTGTTAATTTTATTGTTACTTAGCAGTGAAGTTATACTGGATTAGATGTTCCTGGTTCTTTTTTCTGAAGTTCCACATTAGAAGTCAAATTCCTATTTTAAAGTATCCATCACTTTTAATTCATCTTGAAAAGTTGCTTCTTTCCTAAACTTCAGGGCAAAAGTGAATCCCAGCATCCAGTTCAATCCAATATTAGAGGCTCATTGTTTCTGAAATTGAATAACTCTCTGGTGTCTTCCTGTCTGTGTCACAGCCCCACTTCCTCATCACATCCAATTCGCCATCCTGCTTGGATTCCTCCCGGCATCCACCAGCCTGTCCTTGCTGGCCTCAGTGTATCCCACATGTGCCAACAACAGACTCTGCTCTTGATGTCCTCCATTCCAAGCGGATAATAAGGGTTTTGGCAGCCATTCTGTTTTACTGGTTTATATGGAACTTCATAAGCTAAAGTTTCTTTATCCTTCTTCCCCAAACTGTACTCATTTTGTTTTTAAAACAAAATATCAGACTGCAGTTGTCTCTCTCACATTTCACGAGCTACTTTGTCATTTTTCCATTCTAGTGTATACAGCGTGTCCTATCATAATATGTGCAGCAAGCATTATCTTGCTGCTGATGCTGAGATGAAGGTTCATGGCAGTGCATGTCGTTGTGATGTGATTGAGGGAGAGTGGTGAGGTGAGTCTGGGTTGGTTGAATGGAGGAGAGGTGTGTTGAACAGTGATTGCAAGGCAGGAGGGAGGATGTCGGGAGAAGGGCGGCTGGCGGGTTGTTAGGAGCGTCTTGTCCAGGGCTCCCGTGGCTGGACGGCGTGATCTCATCTCTCCTCGGCATTGGTCTTCACGTTGCAGTTCTTGAAACATGATTTTATCAATACCCAGCGAGAGTCTGACAGTTATAATCACTAAATTTTGTGAGGTAATTACATAAATCATAGTATTTTCCCTTTAAATTGAGAAATGTTGTCAAGCAGACTGGGATACTCATGTCAGCAGTCAAGACATTTTCTTTTAGAAAAGCTACTTGTGAAGCCAAGTTATAATCAGAATGTTGCTTTACTGTGTTTAAAGCCAGAAGAGAGTAAGTGAGTTGAACTTAAGAGAAAGTCTTGACTCTCATAGCTTGGGCTGTAACCTACGGCTTCAGGGGCCTGGGACTGTGAACATGGGTCTCTAGGATGCCTCCTACCCTGAGTGTAACTGAAGTTGCCTTTTCTGATGCCCCATGAGGTTGTCTTGCTTTGCTTTCCTCTTCCTAGAGTTGCGTCATTTCTATTGAGGGGTCCACCGGCACAGTCAGCCCTTACGCCTCAGCCAACCGTGAGTCAGCCCCATTGCCCTTTCCATAGGCAGACGCTTGACTCACGGCCAGCTTATTTGGGAGGTGTTGCATTTTTAATTACATTAACTTACGGGTTTTTTTTTGTTTTTTTTTTTTTTTAAATAATTCACTGTCTTCTCTCTGTTACCTTCTGAATGGAGCATTCTAGATGAGGGATTGAATTTTGAAATTGTTCTGAGGAATAAACAGGAGAGGGTTATAATCTGTTATTCTTAATAGCGATTAGAAACTTGAAAATGTCAGTTTGTGTAAACATAAAGATATTTATGTAGTAAGTATCTAATTAGTGAATTCCCTGCATGTCAGCATTGACAGTTCCTATTTTATTCACTGGGTAATTTCAAAGTGGGTTCTATTATGAGAGAAAGGAAGGTAGACGTGTCATAATGGGAAGCTCCTTACAGACTGGGTGGGGATTTTAAAACTCTCTGAGCCTGTTTTCCTCCATAGAATGTGTCCAGATCTTCAAGGTATAATGAGGTCACGTTTATAAAGCTCCACCTCTGACACCTGCTGTGTACTCAGCAAGCGGCAGCCCTCCAGGGTGAGAGCGCTCTTGGGGAGCGTGGTGATCTGTGGGTTTATATGAAGAGTTCAGAATGCCCTTCCCACCTCTGCTTCCTTGTCACCTGGCAGAGGGACACATGCTTTAAGATGAGCTGAAGCCATTACCTGTTTTTTGAAGCATTCTAGGAACTGCTCAGTTAATATTTGTGAGCTCCGCCCTTGTTTGGAGAACCATAACCCAGGTCTCACTTACACTGTGAAGTGGTCTATAAATGTCCGTCTTCACCTGCTAGACTCTGGACGTCTTTGAGTACTCACTCCTTCATTCTTTCATTATATAAAGGTCCTTATTATAGATGAGGCTGATATAAGTGCCTGTGAAACAGTGAAAAAGATCAGCAAAGGGGAACGCTATCATCATTGTCATCATTGGTTGAATGTGGGTTAGGAATGTCAGAGAACACAAATAAATAAGTAAGAAGGTTGTTTAAGATAAAGGTGAAGTGTTCTAAAGGCGAGAAAGTGGGATTTGTGTCCTAGAGTTGCAAGTTATTTTGAGTTGCTTCCCCACAGTGGGCCTCTGGAGGAGGGAGCACCTGAGGAGCACCAGCCCCACCATGCACTCACCTGAGGACCTCGCCCCCTCACCCCACCCACCCACCATGCACTCACCTGAGGACCTCGCCCCCCCCACCCCGCCACCCACCATGCACTCACCTGAGGACCTCGCCCCCCCCCACCCCGCCACCCACCATGCACTCACCTGAGGACCTCGCCCCCTCACCCCCCCACCCACCATGCACTCACCTGAGCTGCATTGGGTTTGATGAGGAGCCGCCATGCACACACCTGAGACAGAGGCTATCCAGGCAGAGCATGAGTAAGCCAGGGCTCTCAGACATCAGCAAGCTTTGCTTGTCTTGTCTAAGCTCTCACTTGTGGTGTCATGTAAACATTGGCATAAAAGGGCTGAGTGAACAGAATCATAGCTAGCAAGAGGTGTTCTGCACTTATTTTGGCATGTGCCAGGAGGGTGACAGGAGGGTCTGAAATCAAAGATTGTAGCAAAGGTCTTGGTTCCTCATCGTTTTCAGTGAGGAAGAGTCACTTGGCATGTGACTTCTAGAAGGAAGGGGACACCCGTGTGCACACAATACCTCATTCAATAATTGCAGGATTGACAGATAGGATTTGAATGGAGAGGTAGATATTCAGGTGGAAATCATTAGACACTTTGATGATGCCTTTCATAACTTTGCTTCTTCCTCAATGCCAAGTTTATTTTGTCCTTCATTACCTTTTACTTACTGAACATTTTCTGAGACCAGGACTTGAGAATGTTTGTATGTAACCTACTTTTTGTAAAGTCTAGTTTTTCTTCTTTTCTGTGTAACCTCAAAGGGATTCTTAAGACACAGTGTTTAATGTGATAGAATAATATCTGTATTTCATACCTTGTCCCCACGTAGATTTTCCATTTCAAAACAGTTGTTCAGGGTCAAGAGCACAACGCTTTCCGCAGGTGTAGGTGCCCGATTAATCAGACCATCACCATCAGTATTGTCGTGACAATCGTTGTTTAAGAGGCTTAAAACTTCCTTTCTACTGGGAAGTAGTGGTTTGAACTTGGACTCCTGGCTCCTAAGTCTCCTTTGAGTCCTGCTGATTCTAACATCAACCCTTCTACTGCTGGGACGGTTCCGCCATTTTAACTTGCATGCATCCATCATGCCACCGAACTTGGATGCGTCCATCATTCTGAGTTTATTCTTTGCAGCGTCCTTTTGTTCTCTTGAGATTGTGTTTCTATGTGTATTGGAAATTTTTCGTGTCCACTTGGAGAAAACTTGCCAATTTTGACACATCTAAACGGAATATACTTGGGAACTTGAGAATGCCTTCATTATCCTTCCAGCCAGGTCTTCCGGCAGAGCTGTACTACAGTTAGATTGATTTCAGCAGTTTGTAATTCCTGGGTTTAAACATAATTGTGATAAATTCTGTCACATGATACACGAAGTGAAACTTAGAAAAGATGAAATTTTTAGGACTTGAGCCTTCTCTAAAAGTGAGAAACGATCAGAATCACAGACATGATAACACTGAAGATGGCTTAATGACCCTAAATTGTCATTGTAAATTGTTGGAGTGAGCAGACATTCCTGTGGGAGTTGCATCCAACAGCGTGGCTTCTTTATGCCAACTTCAGGGCCTATAAGCTTAGTGTGCATTTATCTAACACAGTTAACCAATTACTCATATCACAAGTGCTTACACTCCGTATGCTAGTGGCTTTATTTTTCTCTGTTTTTGTGTAATTGAAGATCAGTGGTTTTCTGTGAAGTTTGAAATCCTAACATAAGTACTGCGTTCAGTTAGGTCAAAGTGCCTCTTTTTGGCATTTTCAGGATGATTGTGAAATGAAAGGAGCTGACAAATGTAGAGGACTGGGTGGAGGGACAGGGGAAGGTCCTGAGCGAGTTTCCTGTCTTACATCTTCTCTAGTTTATAGCCTCTTTTGGTAGACAGGAGTCTTCTAAATGCTTTCCATTTATTAACTTTTTAACTTTGCATTCATTATACCCCTTTATTTCTCACAATAAGTCTTTGTTAAAGGTACCACCACGATCTCCATATTCCATATGAAGAAAAGACGTCATTGAGGTGTGAGATCAGTTGTCCAAGATCGCGGTTACTAAGCAGAGCACGTAGGCCTCCAGCCATCTTAGCTGTTGTGCTCTAAGAAACAAGTGGTACATGCCACAACACAGGTGTGTAAAGCAGCCAGGCGCGGTGGCTCACACCTGTAATCCTGGCACTTTGGGAGGCTGAGGCTGAGGATCGCTTGAACCTAGGAGTTTGAGACCAGCCTGGGTAACATGATGAAACCCCATCTCTACAAAAATTACAAAAAAATTAGCTGGGCGTGGTGACGCATGCCTATAGTCCCAGCTACTCAGGAGGCTGAGGTGGGAGGATCACTTGAGCCCAGGAGATGGAGGCTGCAGTGAGCCAAGATCAAGCCACTGAATTCCAGCCTGATGACAGTGAGATTCTGTATCAATTAAAGGAAAAAAAAAAAAGTTTGTAAAGTGCCCAGATAACTGCAGTAAAATGAGGTTTCTGTGGTTTTTAGGTGGGTTGAGAAATGTATTTGCCAATCTTGGAAATCAGAATATCCACCCACCCACTCCTCTGCGCTCTCTTCCCAAGTCGTTAGGATCTGATCGCGTCAGATCCTAACTTGTACTATGAGCCTCTCTTTCTGTGACGTTTTAGGAATAGCAGCAGTTGACTTTGGCCATGTGAAAGGTAACGTAGAAAAATGCTTTCATTAGCTTATGTATTTAATCAAAACCAGTTTTCGTGGAAGCTGAGAAAGCCATTTCCTTTAGCCATTTCCTTTGATTTCATTGTTCATTTAATAAAGACTTTAGTCATGATGCTGCTTTGTATTTCCTTTATTCCTTGTTTTTGACGTGGTGTCAGTGGCGCGTCTGCCCGTCACTGTCGGTATCCTGTACATCAGGGACATTTCATGTCATTGAAATGGAAGCACTACAGAAACCTTCTGTTGAGAATGTCCTAATGTATGGAAAATTCCTCGTAGTGGTTTTACTATATTTATTCAGGGACAAAATGATTTCTTCAAATACCCCAAACTAGAAGTGTCCTCACAACAGCCCACAACACAGAGCATGCTGCAGTGTCGTTTAGCACACTGTCGTCTCTAACATCTGTCAGATACCTTCTGTAAATTCCATAGCATGGCCCCTTTTTCTCCAGCACAGAGGACCCAGGGGCTACAGCAGGATCTGGCCCACAGTAGACATTTCTTAGATGTCTCTGTGGGAATGGATGGGTCCAGGCGCTTTGTGAACTGACCCCCACCACTCTTGGGCTCATTCCTTTCTGCACCCTGCAACTCAGCCCTCTTGAACTAGTGGTATACACCAAATAATGCCCTGCCCACTCCTCCATGTCTCTCTCCTAAGGCCTTGGTCTTTGCACACGCGGCACACTCTTCCCTCACCTGGTGCTGGGAAGTTGAACGGTCCTGATTTCAAGAGCCCATTCTGAAACCCTTCTGAGTGGACTCAGTGCCCTGCCTACCTCCTTTCAGCACTTACATGCTCTGTTGAAATCACCTGGTCGGCTGGCCAGCTCTCCTGCTGTAAACTTTGAAGGCGTGCAACTCGGCTGAGGGTTTTGATGAAAGAATGACTGAACGAATGAATGAATGAATGCTAGCAGTGTCTGTGTTTCTGGCTAGAAATCTTATTCACCTGAACAACAGATGCCCATCATTCTCACATACAAAGAGAGCATCCTGCTCTGACAGTTAATGCACAGTCTTCATCCCACGTGGGCCCCGTCTTCTGGCAGCCACGTGGAATCATTGGAGCCTCCCCAGTTTCTCCCCAGTTTCTTTCCAGTTTCTTTGTAAAATCCAGCCACACTTTCTTTAGCTCTAATTTGTCTGTCATTTCCGTTGAGTAGCCGTCATTCCTTTTTTTTGTTGTTTTTGTTTTTGTCATGAATGGAACATTTCTAAGTACTACAACAAACCTTTGAATTGTGCATTGTTTTTAAATATCCAGTTCACTAGACAAAATCCTGAATTAGGTAGTGATTTAGTTTACAAAAAACCTTGATCACTTTCCAACAGCTTAGAATGCTAACATTAAAAAATTAAGTAGTTCACTTTCACTTCAAACCTGACTTTTCACGTTATTTGTAATACGGGTAACAGTGAAAGCCAGTGAAGTGTGGTCCTATGTGATAATTCATTGGTAACTTTGGGAACAATTACTTATTTAAGTGTCGTCTTAAAACTGTACCCATTTGGTAGAGTTCTCTGGACCTGCAGGTTATTAGTATTTTTAAACCATCATGTTAGTAATCCTTATACCCTTGTTATCTTTCTTGGTCAAACCCTGATATATTGTAAAGAACTGTTCAATTTTTTTTTAAATCCGTGTTTTACATGTTACAGAGCATTTTAAAGTACTCTCACTTTTTTTCATTCTAGTGGACCCAAATTTTATAACAAAATCTCTTCATTTATGTAGCAATCTTAGAATTTGTTAAGAGGAGATATTCATTGAAAGCAAATTATTCTACATTTTATGGGTTTTTACATTTAGCTTTTTAAACAATAACACTATTATAAAATAATATCTATGTTATTTAATATTAAAATTTCAGATGACATATTTTAATGGCTTTAGAATAATTTCTTTTTGCCATACTTTGCCAATTTTTTACTAAAGAATTTAATAGATGAAAAAACTATTGGAAAAATTCTCCTATCTTTTTGTTGAAAATTCTATGCCTGTAAACATATTAGCGAAGTGTCTATTTCTTAGCTGAATTTGGATTGCTGTTTAGAAAGAGAAGCAGCCACTGCTATAGGCCTCATTACAGCTGCCTCTTGACCCTGAGTGAACAGAAATATTTGTGGCGCCCTCTTGGGGAGCAGGAATGACTTTTCCAGCCATGGTCAAACTTGTCAGTGCCTGAAATCTCTCTATTGACCGTACCTATCATGTGAAGCCTACTTGGACAAGCATTAAGTATAAGGCCAGGAGACAGAGCAGTGATATAAGACTTTGATATATAGCTCCCACTGTCATGTACACAGATCCCTGGTCTCCAAATGGATGGTATGCAGTATTCTAGTGCCTGGCCCTATACTAAGCGCTGAAGTCACAGTCCTTGTGAGGGACCACATTACAGGGCAGGTGGCAGTGCACACTTGCACCCATGTCCACATGCATTGCTTGTCACCTGATCTTTGAGCTTATCTTACATCATCAGCTTTATACCCTCCCAGCTTTCGAATAGGATTTGGGTGGTTGGCAATAAAATCACTAAGAAAATGAATGAAGAAAAGTTTGATGCTAGGTTCCAAAGCACTTTTTTTGTTTGTAACCTTGAAATTTCTTCTATATATAATACATCAAAATTTATCCATCTTCCTTTGTCAAGTAAGAAAATACTGCACATGAATCATCTGAAATGCTTGATTCAACCTATCATCTGTTTTTGTTTCTTTTTGATTTTGGTTCTTCTGAACCAGTATCTTATAAACACACTTTTACATTGTTTTCCTCTTTCTTTTTCATTTCCCGGTTTTAAATATTTCACTATTGACTTGTATTACATACATTTAATTTCATTTTCATTCTACAAACAAATGCTAAAGCTTAACATTTTCTTGCTTTTTGATTCATAGGATTCATTTTTATGTCCACAGCTTATCAAAGTGTTGCACAGAACAGGCAGTTCGTATCAGAAGCACCTGGGGTGGGTGTCTGCTCCCCACCTTCCCTGTAGGTGTCTGCTAAAATTCAGAGCCTATGTAAAGAATCAGAATTTCTTCGTGTATGGCTTGGAAATCTGCATTTTCATGTGTGTCTATATGATTGCCATAGCAATAGACAGAACCTCTTCATTTTGGGTCTTAGATATATTGCACGTATAGTCCCATTTTTTAATTTTAATTTTTGTGGGTACATAGTAGGTGTGTATATTTATGGCATACCTCAGATGTTTAGATACAGGCATGCAGTGTATAATATTCATGTCATGGAGAGTGAAGTATGCATTCCGCCAAGATTTATCCTTTGTGTTACTAACAATCCAATTATACCCTTCTTTTAAAATGTACAATGAAATTATGAATGACTGTGGTTACCCAGTTGTGCTACCAAACGTAGGTCTTATTTATTCTTTCTAATTTTTTGTATACATTAACCATCTCCACTCTTTCCCCACCTGCCACTGCCCTTCTCAGCCTCTGGTAACCATTCTTCTGTCATCTGTCTCCATGAGTTCAACTGTTTAGATTTTTAGATCCCACAAATAAATGAGAACATGTGATGTTTGTCCCTCTGTGTCTGGCTCATTTTACTTAACATAATGACCTCCAGTTCCATCCATGTTGTTGCAGGTAACAGGATATTATTCTTTTTCATTTTCTTTATTCATTTGTCATCTGTTGATGGACACTTAGGTTGCTTCCAAATCCTGACTCTTGTGAACAGTGTTGCAAAAAACGCTGGAGCACTCTCTTTCTGATATAGTGATTTCCTTTCTTTTGTGTATACATCCAGCAGTGGAATTGCTGGATTGTATAGTAGATCTACTTTTAGTATTTTGAGAAAGCTCCAAACTGTTCTCTGTAGTGGTTGTATTTACATTCCCACTAACACTGTACAAGGGTTCCTTTTCTCCACATTTTTTCTGGCATTTGTTATTGCCTACCTTTCGGAGATAAGCCATTAACTGGAGTGAGCTGATGTAATATCTCATCACATCACTGTTTTGATTTGCATTTCACTGACTGATGATCGATGCTGTTGAGCACCTTTTCATGTGCTTGTTTGCCATTTATGTGTCTTCTTTTTAGAAATATCTATTCAAATCTTTTGCACATTTTTAAATCAGATTATTAATTTTTTTCCTTAAGAGTTGTTTGAGCTTCTTACATATTCTATTTATTAATCCCTTGTCAGATAGGCAGTTTGCAGACATTTTCTCCCATTCTCTGCATTATTGCTTCACTTCGTTGATCGTTTTCTTTATTATACAGAAACTTTTTAACTTCACATGATCACATTTGTCCATTTCTCAAGAAATTTTTGCCCAGACCAGTGCCCTAGAAAATCTTCCCAATGTTTTCTTGTAGTACTTTCATAATTTGAGGTCTCAGGTTTAAGTTTTTAATCCATTTTGATTTGATTTTGTTATATGGTGAGATATAGGGGTCTCGTTTCATCTTCTTCATGTGGATATGTAGTTTTCCCAGCACTGTTTATTGGAGACTGACTTCTCCGCAGTGAATGTTCTTGGCATCTTTATCCAAAATGAGTTCACTGTAGGTGTGTGGATTTGTTTCTGAGTTCTCTATTCTGTTCCATTGGTCTATATGTCTGTTTTTATGCCAACACCATGCTGTTTTGGTTACTATAGGTCTGTAGAATAATTTGAAGTCAGGTAATGTGATTACTCAAGTTTTTTTTTGTTGTTTTGTTTTGTTTTTGCTTATGATAGTTTTGGCTATTCTGAGTCTTTTGTGGTTTCATATAAATTTTAGGATTTTGTATTTCTGTGGAGAATGTCATTAGTATGTTGAATAGAGATTGCATTGAATCTGTAGATTGCTTTGGGTAGTATGGACGTTTTAACAATATTGATTTTTCCAGTCCATGAACATAGACTATCTTTTCATTTTTTGATGTCCTCTTCAATTTCATCAGTGTTTTATCGTTTCCATTATAGAGATCTTTTGCTTCAATGGTTAATTCCTAGGTATTTAATTTTATTTGTGGCTATTGTATGTGATTACTTTTTAAATTTATTTTCATGTCCCAAATTTTTAAAGAAAGGAAGAGGCCAGGCACAGTGGCTTATGCTTGTCATCCAAATACTTTCGGAGATGAAGGCAAGAGGATCACTTGAGCCCAGGAGTTTGAGACTAGCCTGGGCAACGTAGGGAAACCCAATCTCCACAAAATATTTTAAAAATTATTCAAGCATGTGCTTGTTTGTCATCCCAGCTACTCCAGAGGCTGAGGTGGGAGAATCACCTGAGCCTGGGTGGTTGCGGCTGCAGGGCATGTGCCACTGCACTCCA
Source organism: Saimiri boliviensis (assembly GCF_048565385.1). Taxonomy (NCBI): domain Eukaryota; kingdom Metazoa; phylum Chordata; class Mammalia; order Primates; family Cebidae; genus Saimiri; species Saimiri boliviensis. The sequence continues at coordinate 5,070,352 of NC_133461.1, read as the reverse complement.
TCCTGGGTGACAAAGAGAGACCCTATCACAAAAAAAGAAAGATGGATTTGTTTTAATCTCTTATGAAGTATAAATCTTTCAGAAAACTGCCTTCCATTTTTAAAATCTGAGCAAATGACATTACAAATTCTAAATGCTGAACATAGATGCAAAAATCTTCTATAAAATACTGGCAAACTGATTGCGACAGCACATCAAAAAGCTTATCCATCACGATCAAGTAGGCTTCATCTGGGGATGCAAGGCTGGTTCAACATACACAAGTCTATAAATGTAATCCACCACATAAACAGAACCAAAGACAGTAACCACATGATTATCTCAATAGATGCAGAGAAGGCCTTCGACAAAATTCAACAGCCCTTTATGCTAAAAACTCTCAATAAACTAGGTATCAATGACTGTATCTCAATATAATAAAAACTATTTACAACAAACCCACAGCCAATATCATACTGAATGGGCAAAAACTGGAAGCATTCCCTTTGAAATCTGGCACTAGGCAAGGTTGCCCTCTCTTACCACTCCTATTCAATATAATATTGGAAGTTCTGTCCAGAGCAATCAATCAAGAAAAAGAAATAAAGGGTATTCAATTAGGAAAGGAGGAAGTCAAATTGTCTCTGTTTGCAGATGACATGATTATATATTTAGAAGACCCCATCATCTCAGCCCAAAATCTCCTTAAACTGATAAGCAACTTCAACAAAGTTTCAGGATACAAAATCAATGTGCAGAAGTCACAAGCATTTCTTTACACCAATAACAGACTAACAGAGAGCCAAACCAAGAGCTAACTTACATTCACAATTGCTACAAAGAGAATAAAATACCTAGGAATACAACTAACAAAGGATGTAAAGGACCTCTTCAAGGAGAAATACAAACCACTGCTCAAGGAAATAAGAGAGGATACAAACAGATGGAAAACATTCCATGCTTATGCTTAGGAAGAGTCAATATCGTGAAAATGGCCATACTGCCCAGTAATTTATAGATTCAGTGCTATCCCCATCAAGCTACCAATGACCACCTTCACAGAACTGGAAAAAAACCACCTTAAACTTCATATGGAACCAAAAGAGAGCCCACATAGCCAAGTCAATCCTAAGCAAAAGGAACAAAGCTGGAGGCATCACACAAAGCTGTGGGCAACAAACCTGACTTGAAACTGTGCTACGAGGCTATAGTAATCAAAGCACCATGGTACTGGTACCAAAACAGATATAGACCAATGGAGTAGAACAGAGGTCTCGGAGGCAATACCACACATCTACAACCATCTGATCTTGTAACAAACCTGACAAAAACAAACGATGGGGAAAGGATTCCCTGTTTAATAAATGGTGTTGGGAAAACTGGCTAGCCATGGGAAGGAAGCAGAAACTGGACCCCTTCTTGACATCTTACACTAAAATTAACTCCAGATGGATTAAAAACTTAAACATAAGACCTAGCACCATAAAAACCCTAGAAGAAAGCCTAGGCAGAACCATTCAGGACATAGCCATAGGCAAGGACTTCACGACTAAAACACCGAAAGCATTGGCAACAAAAGCCAAAATAGACAAATGGGATCTAATTAAACTCCAGAGCTTCTGTACAGCAAAAGAAGCAATCATTAGAGTGAATCAGCAACCAACAGAATGGGAAAAAATTTGTTCAATCTACCCATCTGACAAAGGGCTAATACCCAAAATTTACAAAGAACTAAGACAGATTTATAAGAAAAAAAAAACAGACAAACCCATTCAAAAGTGGGTGAAGGATATGAACAGACACTTTTCAAAAGAAGACATATATGAGGCCAACAAACATGAAAAAATGCTCATCATCACTGGTCATTAGAGAAATGCAAATCAAAACCACCTTGAGATACCATCTCATGCCAGTTAGAATGGCAATCATCAAAAAATCTGGAGACAACAGATGCTGGAGAGGATGTGGAGAAATAGAAACACTTTTTTTAAATTTATTTTTTATTTTTTTTATTGCATTTTAGGTTTGGGGGTACATGTGAAGAACATGCAAGATTGTTTCATAGGTACACACATGGCAGTGTGATTTGCTGCCTTCTTCCCCATCACCTATATCTGGCATTTCTCCCCATGCTATCTCTCCCCAACTCCCCACCCCCCGTCCCCCTATTTCCCCCCAACGGACCCCAGTGTGTGATGCTTTCCTCCCTGTGTCCATGTGTTCCCATTTTTCAACACCCACCTATGAGTGAGAATATGTGGTGTTTAATTTTTCTGGTCTTGTATCAGTTTGCTGAGTTTGTGTCCTTTGTAGGAACACTTTTATACTGTTGGTGGGAGTAGAAATTAGTTCAACCGTTGTGGAAGACAGTATGGCGATTCCTCAAGGATCTAGAAATAGAAATTCCATTTGACCCAGAAATCCCGTTACTGGGTATATACCCAAAGGAGTATAAATCATTCTATTATAAAGACACATGCACACATATGTTTATTGTGGCACTGTTTACAATAGCAAAGACCTGGAACCAACCCAAATGCCCACTGATGATAGACTGGACAAGGAAAATGTGGCACATATACGCCATGGAATACTATGCAGCCATCAAAAACAATGAGTTTGATTCCTTTGTTAGGGACACGGATGAATCTGGAAACCATCATTCTCAGCAAACTGACAGAAGAACAGAAAATCAAACCGCATTTTCTCACTCATAGGTGGGTGTTAAACAGTAAGAGCATATGGACACAGGGAGGGGAGCATCACACACTGGAGTCTGTTGTGGGGGACTAGGGGAGGGACAGCAGGGGGTGGGGAGGTTGGGGAGGGATAAGATGGGCATAAATGCCAGATACAGGTGACGGGAGGATGGAGGCAGCAAACCACCTTGCCATGTAAGTACCTAAGCAATAACCCTGCATGATCTGCACAGCAGATGTACCCCAGAACCTAAAGTACAATAAAAAAAAAAAAAATTCTAAATGCTATCATTTAAGTTGCTGTCAGTGGCCATATTAGTGTCAATATTATTGCCTCCATTGTTCAACTGATCTATTTTTGTTTCGGTTTTACCACTTAAAAATTGCCTCTTGTTTCTGACAGTAAATTATTGTATGGAAATGTGGGTCTTTTTTCTTTTCGTCTTGCCTCTTCAATCATCACCATCCATTTTCTTATTTATTTTCTGATTCTAGAGAACATACTTCAGGCCGGTCGGCAGCTGCTCCTCCCCTTCCTCCTGCCTTCAGGCAGGTCTTGCCTATGTGGTACCCATTAGCAAACTAACTCTCACCTGATTTAGCTCAACCAGCAAGTCAAGGAGCATAGAAACGGAACTGTTTTAGAAGTGAAAGTCATGTTCAAATAACGTTGTTCAGTGTCTTGCTAAAGGAAATAAGATGCAAGTTACCAAGTGATTTACATGCTATTTCTTAAAATTGACAGTAGGAGGGTTCGAACTCAAATTTCCAGGATCTATGTCTTAATTTGGTATTCTTTCCTCTATACTGCAGACCTTGGAGCTCCTACCTACATAATCTCTGGACTTTAATTTTATTGTCTTCCCCAAGGCTCTACTGCCACATTTGCTCAGTTGGCTGTGGTTTTTTGCGTGCTTGTTTTTTTTGTTTTTTTGTTTTTTGTTTTTTGGTCGTTTCTGCTTGGTCCTAGTTGACTACCCTTAAATTATCTAGGGGTGAGAAGAAGTGACTTAAGGAGCAAATCGTGAACATCAGTGACCCAGTAAAGCCCCAGTATGATTTAGATATTACGTGGTCATCATAAAGGGTGGGGTGCTCGTTTTTGAGTATGTCCCTCTGTATCGTTTCCATAGTGATTGCTTTAGGTCTTAGTGTATACACATATGACCTCTCCTAGTCTCACTTTCACCACTTTGAGTGAGGTATGGAAACCTCATTTCCATGTAGGGATCTTACCTTCCAAGCTTGTAAATATTATTGCCTTGAATATAGTTTTGGCTTCAATCTCAAATGCATTTATAAATCTCAAATGTCCATGAGGAGCACAGTGGGCCCCCCTATTTCTGCTTCTCTTGTTTCTTTTCCTGTCCTGATGACCCGAGATTCATTCTTTTGTTTGAAGAACTCCCTTTAACTAAAATTTTGCAGTAGGTCTAAAGCTTTTCTAGTTTTTTGTTATATAAGGATATTTTTATTTCCTCTTCATACCCAAAAGATAGTTTTGCCAGACATAGAATTCAGTTAACGGGTTATTTTCTCTTAGCAGTTGGTAAACACTGTACCTCTTGCTTCTGATCTTCATATTTTCAGATGAGAAATCTGCTTTTGTTTGAATTCATGTTCCCACATAAGTAACGCCTTGTTTCTTTCTGGTTGATTTCAAGATTTTTTTCTTTGTCTTTAAATTTCAAAAGTTTATGATGTATCTTTACATGGATTGGAGTTTTCCTCCACCTTCTCTCAGCTTCTTGATCTGCAGGTATTTTCTTTCGCCAACGTTGGAAGGTTTGCAGCCTTTAAATACTTATTTTGGTGTAGCCCCTCATCTTCCCTCCGAGCTCCAACCTGTGAGTCAGGGGCTTCTGTCATTGTTCCCACATTCCCTCGGACTCTGTGCATTTTGTTCCAGCCTGCTTTTTGTCTCTGCCCTTCTGCTGCGGAATTCTCTTCTTCCCTCAAGCTTGCCTCTGGTATCCTCTGTCATTGCCACTCTATTATGGAGCCCAGCCAGTGAGTTTTAAGATTTTTATTGCATTTTTTTCAGCTCTGTAAATTCCATTTGCTTCATTTTTGTAATTTCTATTTCTTTGCTATAGATTTACAAGTTTTCCATTTGTTTCAGGAGAGCTTATAATTTATGGTGAAAACGTTTTTATTATGCCTGCTTTAAAATTCTTGTCTGATTTCTCCAGCATCTGATTCACCTTGGTGTTAGCATTGGATGACTGTCTTTCCTCATTCATGATGAGATTTTCCTGGTTCTTGGTGTGACAGGGGATTTTTATTGCATCCAGGACATTTTTAACTATTATGTCATAAGACTCCAGGTCATATTTAGATTTTTCATTTTAGTAGACATTTCCCTTGTTTAGATTTAGCCTGTGGACCTTAGTCAGTGTTATGGGCCATGGTTCCAGTGGTGGTTTAATTTTTTACACTTTTGTGGTGTTGCAGTTTGCTTGGTTGATCTGAGGCTGCTGGAGCTCCCAGTGAACTCTGCTGTGGCTGTCTGAGGGGGCAGAAAGGGTTTCCCTGGCCAGGTCACCAGGTGTCTGTTGGTGGGGAGCAAAAAGAGGTTTAATTGGACCTACAGTTCCACATGGCTGGAGAAGTTCTCATAATCATGGCGGAGGGTGAAATGTCCTTCTTATATGGCGGCAGCAAGAGAAAGTAAGGAAGAAGCAGAAGTGGAAGTTCCTGATAAGCCCATCAGATCTTATGAGACTTAACCACTGTCACAAGAATAGCATGGGAAAGACTGGCCCCCATGATTCAGTTACCTCCCCCTGGGTCCCTCCCACAACATGTGGGAATTCTGGGAGATACGGATCAAGTTGAGATTTGGATGTGGACACAGCCAAACCACATCACCTCCCTTTTCACTGTTGCAATTTCCAGCATCCCCCAGGCTAACTCCCCCTCTCCTCCACCTCCTTCTCACTCTGATTTGACTTTACTATTTTTACTGTCAGAGCTAGCAGATCTACGACCACCCATCCCAGCTTCCCGCCAACAGAAGACGCATAAGGACACTTAGCTCAGTACCAGGAGAGAGTAGAGAGGTGTTCCCGACTCCCGTTCCCCTCTTACCTTAAATCTGCTCTTCCTCCTCCCCATCGGCTTCCTGTCTCCTTTTAGACTGGCATTGCCCAAGTGTCGAAGCCAGAGGTTTTAGCTCCATCCCTCTGTCCTTCATTTCTTTCACTCCCTCCTTTATCTGGTCACATCTAGTCTGCTCAGAGCAGCTCAAATACAGACTGTTGCCACTGCCTGAGGTCACACCTTGATTTCCTTTGGCTTCGTGTATTTCACAGCTCCGTCGCTTGGTGAGTCCACGTTTAAAATTAATGTATTATCTCAGTGAACTGACCCTTTATTTATGTGTAATGTCATTTCTGTCCTTAGTGATTTTATTTGCATTGAAGTAAACGTTATTTGATAGTGATGTAGCCAATCCTGCTTTAAAAAAACATTAATGTGAGCATGGTATATCCGTTTTTATCCTGTTGCTTTCAAGCTACAAATATCATTATATTTTAAATGAGCTTCTTGTATGGGATATATAATTGGGCCACATATTTTTAAATCTTCTTTGTCAGTCTCTGTTATTATGTTGGTATGTTTAACCACCTGTTCTTAACATACTTATTGATGTGCTGGGCTGAAGTCTGCCATTTTATTTTTTAGTTTTGTTTGTTCTGTTTTTCATTTCTCAGTTTTCTTTTTCCTGCCTGCTTGTGGTTTACTTGAACTTTTTTTAGAAGTCAGTTTTTATTTTTGAGTGTATATCTTCTTAAAGCTTTTTTAGTGATTATTCTAGGTTATATATATATATATATACACATATATATACACACATATATATGTATATGAACATTATAAGTACATAACTTATCACCGTCTGTTGATGTCAACATTTTACCAGTTTGAGCAAAGTGTAGAAACTTTGTTTCCATTTACTGTCCTTGACCATCTCTCATTTATAAAATTATATAGAATAACTGCATGCATTGAGATCATGTTAGACAGTGTTCTAATTTTTGCTTCAGTCACCAAATGTAATTTAGAGAACTCAGGAGGAGACTCTGTGACATATATATTCTAAGTAGTAGCCTTGGAGAACTCAGGAGGAGACTGTGTGACGTATACATACTAAGTAGTAGCCTTGGAGTAACCAGTAACGGGTTTTCTAATGTTGATTTGATTATTTCTGTCAACGTAGGCTGGTGGCATCGGCTAACACACATTTCCGGAAAAGCAGGCCTGTTGGAGGCAATTGGAACAAGCATCAGTGACTGAATATCATTTGCACATCTCCAGTTTTACAATGATTACATGTGGCTAATATTATCACAGTACTCAGAATAACTGAAACAAACGTGGGATATGTTCGTCTGCATGGGCTGCCATAACAAAGTACCACAAAATGAGGGCCTTCAGCAGCAGAAATGTATTGTCTCGCAGTTACAGAGGCCAGAAGTCCAAGAGCAAAGTGTTGGTCAGGCCGTGCTTCCTCTGAAGTCACTAGGATGGGACAGTTGCAGGCCTCCCTTGGCTTGTGGCAGCGTAACTCCAGTCTTCACATGACATTCTTTGTGTGTGTCTGTATCTGTCCAAATTTCCTGTCTTTATAATGACATTACTCATGTTGAATTAGGGAGCCACAGTACTCTCCTGTATGACGTCATCTAAACTGATTACATCTACAATGACCCTGGTCCCAAATAGAGGCCATTTTCTGAGGTGGTGGGGATTAGAACTTCATCACATGAATTTCACATGAATTTCTGAGGGCCACAGTTCAACCCGTAACATATAGCAGTTCAATTAACTTATAGTATATATAAGTATTCAGATGTATATTCTGATAGCTAACATGAAAGGACTTTGTAAACTCTAAACAACTGTGCAGATGTGCGATGGGCATTGTATTTCCCACCTCAAGTCCCATATATTCTTTGAAGCAGAGGATTTTCCTTAGTCCTGGTATATCAAGCAGCTGACCTCCCAGCTATTCGGCCCTATGACTTGCTGCTGCTTAAATTCTTCCCATACAGTTCATTAATCACACCTTTGTAGTGAGCATCAAGGTTTCAGCCTTTAGTTTTGAAAGATCTTAATACCCATATAAACCTTAATAATAAAGAGTTAACAGAAATGATAACAGGAGGATCTTCCAATAATGGCATTGTCACAGTTTAATTTGCTGTTTGTTTGAAGGTGGCTCTAATGACATCTCACTTTTTCCCCCAAGTATCAAATTACCCTCGACAACTTTACGTGATTATATTAATCATGCTAAATATGAAACTGTCTTTCTTTGAGGTGTTGGAATTTACAGAAGCTATATTTATGCCTTTCAGTAACATTCACTATAACTTACGTAGTGAAAACGACCAGTGATGAAGTAGATTGTTTTTGTTTGTTTGTTTGTTTGTTTGTTTAGTTCTGTATATTGTTTAGTACCCTGCGTGGAATTTGGGAGATGGGACTTGAGGGGACACTAATTGGAGACCGTCACAGTTCTTTATGCAATAAAAGTTGCGCATATCTGATATTATCTCTAAGTATAGGGTGAATCATTATGACCTTAGTAACTCCAAAAGTCTATCCTGTGTATACACTACATATAGTGAAATTTATAGCTCTCAAGATTCTTCCACTCATCTACTTTTTTGCTCTGTCTTTGCGAGGATAAGAATGAGAAATAGTTTCAAATGCAAATATTAGTGAAATCTTAGTTGATATCAATTTACTGATTTTTATGCATACTGTGTAGAACTGCCAGCAGATTCTGGGATTGTGCCCATTAATACATACTTAGGTTATATGGGATTTTGTCTTAATATGCTCAGTCTTTATGTAAAGCATAATTCTGAATCCATTTGAGTAATGTACATTTAGCATAAGCAGAGTTGTAGACTGGCGTGATTAAAATGCATACAGCCGACATCCTGGGCTTCTGCTGAAATATGCTTTTAATTGAAGCAGAATTATGGCGATAGATTACCCACGTGAGTCTGATTATAGCTCAGCATTGGCTTGTATAGTAGCTCCTTGCTCCAGAAAACTGTGTCGTAGCCCATATGTTGTGGTTAGGCATTTAAATATTCTAGAGTATGTATATCTGAATTGTTTGATTTAGTGTTATCTAAGCATATGTTATCTTGGAAAAGATGCATCTTGAAGCCAAGTCAGTTTGAAAAGGATTTTTTAGTGATAATTGTATTTAGCAATGATTAAAGGTCATTCATAAAGATACACATTGTCTAATTGAAACTCTACTTCTATTTGAGCTTTGAGCATAAAAAAATAACGGGAATAAAGGCAACATTCATTGAAAGTATCTTTTTTTACTTTTATAACTTTATTAAATTATAATTCTCACTTTCCATACTAGGTCTAGGGAAAAAATGGCTCATAGAGACCACCATTTCTCTATAGAGTGTATCTCAGTGTTCAAAAATAGAGCCTAAAGTGATCAACTTCAGTGAGTATATGAATGCAACCTTGATTTTTCTCATTTCAGCCTGCAAAAGGAGGTCTTTGGGGCATGATAATGTGATAACATACAGTATCTGTTTTAATAAGTAAAGTTCAGACAAGAAATGGTTGCCTGATACTAATGCATTTTGAAATCCTTGGTAAGCTTTCCTTTTCTACTGTATGTTCTTATATTTAATGTTGGCAAAGATGAATGAATAGATGGTCATGACAGAGAGGTTTCTCCTCATGCCAATTTATTGCCTCCTGTTCAGCTAACTTAGGAGTTTTCTTTCTTTTATTTATGTCTTTTAATTAACAACTAAATTTAAAATATTTCCCACACACAGGTATTATCTGGTCTCAGTATTTTCAGTTTATGCTGCTGTTACAAAGGTAGATTCTACTGAATTGTGTGTTTGGGGCTGTTTTTATGGAAGTAGAGCCACTCACATTCTTATTCCATTTGGTTGATGCCAGATGTTGGATAGCCCACTTGCAGTCAGGAATAACCACATTTTGGAAGTGTGAATCCTGTGATCACTCACTGTTTTCTCATCAGTAGATTCTTTTACTTGTTCCGTCACATTAAGACCTTTTTTTAAAGGGTTGAGTTTGTGAGTGTTCATATACGCCCTCTCCAGTTCATTTTTCTTCTGCTGTTATTTACAGTGGTGATGTTTGCTTATACGGAGCTCTTTTGTTCTGCGAGGCGAGAGTTTCTCTGTGCAGGTCCAGCCCTGCAGGTTGATCACAGACCTGCGACCTGTAATTCAATAGAGCTGGGCCCTGTTTACAAAGTCCAGATTTCCTGTGCTGTCAGTTAGGGCAATCAGCACAAAGACCGAGAGCTTTTGGAACTAAATAAACAATGAGAAAAACATTCAAGGCTGCCAGTAACCCTTCACAGGTAATTTAACAGCCTTTGACTATAAGGCATCAGTTGCTGTAGATGTCTGCTGAGTATGAAATCTGACATTCTGCCTTGCCATGTTCTGCCAATAGCTTTCAGGGTAATCTCTCCGTGAGGCCCACTGGAGCCCCTTCAGAGCACCGTGCTTTCACGTGGACCTAAGTGGTGCTGTTAAGACAGACATCCACACCTGCATTCTGTCACATGTTCATGTCATGTGGGTTTCTGATATGGAACATCAGATTACTTAAAATTGGTGGATTAACCAAATCGGGAATTTCCCCCTGATCTATGAGGAAAACATCTCTACTGACAAGTCGAAGCCCTTTGAACTCTTCCAGATAGGCGTACATGCTAATGTATCGGCTTCTACGTCTCTGAGGAGCAGCGTAGGCTGGACAGGCAGAAAACAAAAAAGGATTGCTGTATCCCATGGCATAGAATTGTAACCATTTAGACAATTAGTGATTTTGTTTAAATCTCCATGTTTATGTGTTTTTAACTTAACTTGTTTGCTTTCTGATGCATTTGATGGCTTTGCTGATGGTCTGGATAACGCTTGTAGTAGCTCTTTATATGACTGTTTATGTTTCAAAGCCAACAAGAAACATCTGTGAGTTAAAATCAAGCAACTTGAATTCATGTAGCTCAGCCTCGGCAGTCCCTTCCTCTTATCTCAGCAGTCACATGGTGGTGAGAACACAAAACCAACCAGTCGTCAGCAAAGGTGTGCCCACCTACAGATTCCGCACTGCCACCACACATGCCTTGGTGAGGTGTTTGTATGGAACATCTCAAAGAAAGGACCATGCGAGGAGGTCACTTTCCATGTGAGTCTCCTTCTTTGGTGTTTCATGGCGAAATTTAGTAGCCTATCTCAAATACGTCTGCAAATCAAAAATGGCTCATTTTAAGCCCCTTCTTGAGTTTAAATCCAAAAAGATGTTAATAAAGAATAGGAGAGGAAGAAGATTAATCTTATGAGCCTGTGACTGCGCAAAAGTATAGATGTCTCACATCCTGGCAGGCACCATCGAAGGCGAGGCAGTAGAGAGAGCACTGCCTGTTGATCGGCCACTGAAAGTGTTTGGTACTGGAGAGCCCCCTCTTCTCTAGGTCCTGCAGTCAAAATATAGTCTTCATCTTTTGATGTTTGTGCAAGTATGACTACTAGTAAGTTATGAGTTTCATGGGCATTTGCTGACTACTATTGGATCTGTGAATCCTACTATATAGTTCCTAGGGTTTGGGATTTGATTTTGTGAATCTTTTCTTTATACTTTCTCCATTTTTATTGGGAATTTTTGATACTTTTCATGTAAACGTGCAAGTTTTTTTAGTATTACAAATGTTCACATTTTACTGTGGTCTAACTTTCAACTATATATCTAATATTTATCAATTTTTTTCTGTGCTTATGGCACCTTTTGTCTTACAATGTATTTTTCATTTTTTTAATCAAATCAGGCTGTAAAATGTAAAGTCCTAAAAGAAAGGCAGTGGGTCATTAAAGCCTTCACAGAGGTAGTAATATTGAATTGAGTGAGCAGTTGTTGAAACAAGGGTATGGAATAATGTGACTAAATATTTGGATGCGAGAAAATAGCATTCCTTGCATGGGGTACAGTGGGCATTCATGTAGCACTAGAGTTCGACGGAGAGCAGTGTGGATTGTGGAAGATCTCGGAGTCCATGTTACATAGCCTGGACCTCATCATGTAGGTAGTAAGGAGCCATTCCATGTGTGGAGACGTAGAGGGGTAACATAATTAGATATTTATTTTGGAAAGATAATACTACAGTGATGAAGATTCAGAAAGACAAAGATGGAGGCAAGCATTCATTCATTCATGATGGAAATACAAAAATGGTGTCAATTGTGAACATTTTTAGAGACCAACTACAAGAGGCAACACACTGCATATGGAGCATGAGGAAGATGGGTTGAAGATGACTTTCAGCTTTATGATTTAATGATTGGATGATGAGGCTGTTTAGCGAGGAGGGACATACTACTCTCCTGGATTGAGAATGGAGGGGTAGAGTCCAGTTTTGATTTAAAACGTGGAGCATGTGATACAGATAGAATATCCGGGTGGAGATACCTAATAGTTTCCTGAAAGCTAAAAATTGAAGATGAAAAACTTAAGTGGGAATGGAGATACAAATTGAAGAGTGATGGACATGGAGGTGGTTGTTGAAGTGGTGGAAGGAAGTAACGTCAGCCCGGGGTTGAGTATATAATGTAAGAAGGAGTCCAAGACTAGAGCCGTAGGATAGTGACAGCACGCGGGGAGCTAGGGAAACAGCAGGAACCATCCAGGAGGAGCACGAGGGCTGAGGGCGGCAGCTGAAACCTGTGGAGGCTGCCGTGTAGTTTGAAGGGAGAAGCATAGGAAAGGTTCATCAAATGCTGAGAGGGACGGGACGACTTGTCATCAGTGCTGCTTTTGAACCTTCTCTAAGCGCTCTGTTCTTGAGAGCAGGAATAGTGATGCTTGGGTGTGGTGCCACGCAGAAGCCGATAAGGGAGGACGAAGTAGAACCTGTGCCCTCTTCTGCACGCATCTGTAGAGTCTACTCAGTGCAGTAGCTTTGTGGCCCTTATAAATTGTCAGCTTAGTAGAGCACAAGCATTGAAGTGTGGTTATCAACATTTAAAATTAAGCTACAAACTAGATATCTGGAACAAACATGTACAGGAATTATATTTTGAATGTATAAAGAATTCACATAAATCAAAATCATGTGAAAACTCTAAGATAGCCATAGAAAAATTGAAAAAGGATATGATTGAAAGATTTTTGAAGAACTGAAATACATCATGAAATAATGTTCAACCTATACAGTAGCCAAAGAAGTATAACATAAAAGGGCCATTTATTACAAACAAAATAATCTGTTTAAAACCCCACTGTACATATCTGTGATCGTTTGTTTCTAGTTTTCTCAAAAACTTGGATTTATATGTATATATAAATGTTATATGTATATTTTTTTTTATTGCATTTTAGGTTCTGGGGTACATGTAAAGAATATGCAGGATTGTTGCATAGGTACACACATGGCAATGTGGTTTGCTGCCTCCATCCTCATCACCTGTATCTGGCATTTCTCCCCATGTTAATCGTTCCCAACTCCCCATCCCCCACTGTCCCTCCCCTAGTCCCCCCTCGGACAGACCCCAGTGTGTGATGCTCCCCTCCTTGCGTCCATGTGTTCTCATTGTTCAACATCCACCTGTGAGTGAGAACATGCAGTGTTTGATTTTCTGTTCTTTGTCAGTTTGCTGAGAATGATGGTTTCCAGGTTCATCCATGTCCCTACAAAGGAATCAAACTCATCGTTTTTGATGGCTGCATAGTATTCCATGGTGTATATGTGCCACATTTTCCCTGTCCAGTCTATCATTGATGGACATTTAGGTTGGTTCCAAGTGTTTTCTATTGTAAACAGTGCTGCTATGAACGTATTTGTGCATGTGTCTTTATAATAGAACGATTTATAATCCTTTGGATATATACCCAGTAATGGGATTGCTGGGTCAAATGGAATTTCCATTTCTAGGTCCTTGAGGAATCGCCACACTGTCTTCCACAATGGTTGAACTAATTTGCACTCCCACCAACAGTGTAAAAGTGTCCCTATTTCTCCACATCCTCTCCAGCATCTGTTGTCTCCAGACTTTTTAAAGATCACCATTCTAACTGGCATGAGATGATATCTCAATATAGGTTTGATTTTCATTTCTCTAATGACCAGTGATGATGAGCATTTTTTCATACGCTTGTTGGCCTCATGTATGTCTTCTTTTGTAAAATGTCTGTTCATATCCTTCGCCCACTTTTGAATGTGTTTGTTTGTTTGTTTTCTTGTAAATCTGTTTTAGTTCTTTATAGATTCTGGATATTAGCCCTTTTTCAGATGGGTAGATTGCAAACATTTTTTCCCATTCTGTTGGTTGCTGGTTCACTCTAATGATTGTTTCTTTTGCTGTGCAGAAGCTCTGGAGTTTAATTAGATCCCATTTGTCTATTTTGGCTTTTGTTGCCAATGTTTTTGGTGTTTTAGTCATGAAGTCCTTGCCTACGCCTGTGTCCTGAATGGTTTCACCTAGGTTTTCTTCAAGGATTTTTACGGTGTTAGGTCTTATATTTAAGTCTTTAATACATCTGGAGTTAATTTTAGTGTAAGGTGTCAGGAAGGGGTCCAGTTTCTGCTTCCTGAACATGACTAGCCAGTTTCCCCAAGACCATTTATTAAACAGGGAATCCTTTCCCCGTTTTTTGTTTTTCTCAGGTTTGTCAAAGATCAGATGGTTGTAGATGTGTGGCATTGCTCTGAGGCCTCTGTTCTGTTCCATTGGTCTATATTTCTGTTTTGGTACCAGTACCATGCTGCTTTGATTACTATAGCCTTGTAGTATAGTTTGAAGTCAGGTTTGTTGCCTACAGCTTTGTGTGATGCCTCTAGCTTTGTTCTTTTTGCTTAGAATTGACTTGGCTATGCAGACTCTCTTTTGGTTCCATATGATGTTTAAGGTAGTTTTTTTCCAGTTCTGTGAAGAAGGTCACTGGTAGCTTGATGGGGATGGCATTGAATCTATAAATTACTTTGGGCAGTATGGCCATTTTCACGATTCTTCCTAACCATGAGCATGTACTCTTTCTCCATCTGTTTGTGTCCTCTCATTTCCTTGAGCAGTGGTTTGTAGTTCTCCTTGAAGAGGTCCTTTACATCCTTTGTTAGTTGTATTCCTAGGTATTTTATTCTCTTTGTAGCAATTGTGAATGTAAGTTAGCTCTTGATTTGGCCCTCTTTAAGTCTGTTAATGGTTTATAGGAATGCTTTTGATTTCTGCACATTGATTTTGTATCCTGAGACTTTGCTGAAGTTACTTATCCATTTAAGGAGATTTTGGGCTGAGACAATAGGGTCTTCTAAATATGTAGTCATGTCATCTGCAAAGAGATACAATTTGACTTCCTCCTTTCCTAATTGAATACCCTTTATTTCTTTTTCTTGCCTGATTGCTCTGGACAGAACTTCCAATACTGTATTGAATAGGAGTGGTGAGAGAGGGCATCCTTGTATAGTGCCAGATTTCAAAGGGAATGCTTCCAGTTTTTGCCCATTGAGTGTGATATTGGCTGTGGGTTTGTTGTAAATAGCTTTTATTATTTTGCGATACATTCATTGATACCTAGTTTATTGAGAGTTTTTTAGCATAAAGTGCTGTTGAATTTTGTCGAAGGCCTTCTCTGCATCTATTGAGATAGTCAGGTGGTTTTTGTCTTTAGTTCTGTTTATGTGGTGAATTACGTTTGTAGACTTGTGTATGCTGAACCAGTGATGTGTCCCTGGGATGAAGCCTACTTGTTCGTGGTGGATAAGCTTTTTGATGTGCTGTTGCAATCAGTTTGCCAGTATTTTATGGAAGATTTTTGCATCTATATTCATCACGAATATTAGCGTGAAGTTTTCTTTTCTTGTTGAGTCTGCTGGGTTTGGTATCAGAATGATGTTGGTCTCATAAAATGATTTGGGAAGGATTCCCTGCTTCTGTGTTGTCTGGAATAGTTTCAGAGGGAGTGGTACCAGCTCCTCTTTGTATGAATTCAGCTGTGAGCCTATCTGGACTTGGGCTTTTTTTGGTGGGTAAGCTATTAATTACTGCCTCAACTTCAGCCCTTGTTATTTATTGGTCTATTCAGGGTTTCAACTTCTTCCTAGTTTAGGCTTGGGAGGGTGTAAGTGTCTAGGAATTTATCCATTTCTTCCAGGTTTACTGGTTTATGCATATAGAGTTATTTGTAGTAATCTCTGATGGTGGTTTGTATTTCTGTGGAATCTGTGGTGATATCCCCTTTATCGTTTTTTATTGCATCTATTTGATTATTCTCTCTCTCTCTCTCTCTCTCTCTCTCTCTCTCTCTCTCTCTCTCTTTAATTAATCTGGCTAGTGGTCTATTTTGTTGATCTTTTCAAAAAAAAAAAGAAACCACCTCTTGGATTTATTGATTTTTTTGAAGGGTTTTTTGTGTCTCTGTCTCCTTCAGTTCTGCTCTGATCTTGGTTATTTCTTGTCTTCTGCTAGGTTTTGACTTTTTTTGATCTTGTTCCTCTGGCTCTTTCAATTTTGATGATAGGGTGTTGATTTTAGATCTTTCCTTTCTTCTCATGTGGACGTTTATTGCTATAAATTTTCCCCTAGACACTGCTTTAAATGTGTCCCAGAGATTCTGGTACGTTGTGTCTTTGTTCTCACTGGTTTTGAAGAACATCTTTATTTCTGCCTTCATTTCATTGTTTATCCAGTGAACATTCAAGAGCCAGTTGTTCAGTTTCCATGAAGCTGTGTGGTGCTGAGTTAGTTTATGAATTCTGAGTTTTAATTTGATTGCACTGTGGTCTGAGAGACTGTTACAATTTCTGTTCTTTTGCATTTGCTGGGGAGTGATTTACTTCCAATTACGTGATCAGTTTTTGAGTAGGTGTGATGTGGTGCTGAGAAGAATGTGTATTCTGTGAATTTGGGGTGGAGAGTTCTGTAAATGTCTATTACGTTTGCTTGGTCCAGGTCTGAGTTCAAGTCCTGAATATCCTTGTTAATTTTCTGTCTTGTTGATCTGCCTAATATTGACAGTGGAGCGTTGAAGTCTCCCACTATTATTGTGTGGAAGTCTAAGTCTCTTTGTAGGTCATTAAGAACTTGCTTTATGTATCTGGGTGCTCCTGTATTGGGTATGTGTATATTTAGGATTGTTAGCGCTTCTTGTTGCATTGATTCTTTTACCATTATGTGATGCCCTTCTTTGTCTCTTTTGATCTTTGTTGGTTTAAGGTCTATTTTCTCAGAGACTAGGATTGCAGTTCCTGATTTTTTTTTTGCTCTCCACTTGCTTGGTAGATCTTCCTCTGTCCCTTTATTTTGAGCCTATGTGTGTCCTTGCACGTGAGATGGGTTTCCTGGATACAGCACACTGATGGGTTTTGACTTTTTATCCAATTTGCCAGTCTGTGTCTTTTGATTGGACCATTTAGCCCATTTACATTTAAGGTTAATATTGTTATATGTGAATTCGTTCCTGCCATTTTGATGCTGGTTGGTTGTTTTGACCATTAGTTGACGCAGTTTCTTCATTGTGTCGATGCTTTTTACCATTTGGTACATTTTTGGAGTGGCTGCTACTGGTTGTTCCTTTCGGTGTTTACTGCTGCTTTCAGGAGCTCTTATAATCTAGCTGAAAGATTAATCCAGTAGTTTTTAATATATTTCATTTGATCCTTATTGTTCTAACTCTAGGTATTAACTTATTCTATAGTATTTGCCAATTGTCATATGGGATTACAAGGGGAAAATACTGTGGATATTATATTTCATTAAAATAACAGATTTTAATAAAAGGTTGTATTCTTGTACAAAACCTATTTCCGCTGTTGGGCAAAAAAAGATTTTTTTTCCTCTATTCTGAAAGAAGGCTGTTTTTAACATTAAAATTATCCAAAATGCCATGCAAATAAATTCTTTGTAAATGATGACATAAAAAATCATTCCAAAATGGAAGATGTTTTGATGGAAGATGTTTTGTCACCTCTTGTGACCCTTCCCTGTGCTTTTTTTTTTTTTTTTTTTTTTTTTTGCTTTAAAGAGTCACTGGACACAGTGTTGATTGCTGAATTTCCATTTTTGTTTTTTTGTTTGTTTGTGTTTTAAGACAGAGTTGGGCTTGTGTTGCCCAGACTGGAGTGCAGTGGTACAACTTCGGCTCACTGTAATGTCTGCCTCCCGGTTCAAGGGATTCTCCCATCTCAGCCTCCCAAGTAGCTGGAATTACAGGCATCTGCCACCATGCCCAGCTAATTTTTTGTGTCTTTAGTAGAGACGGCGTTTCACCACTTTGGTCAGGCTGATCTTAAAATCCTGACCTCAGGTGATCCACCCACCTTGGCCTCCCAAAGTGCTGAGATTATAGACATGAGCCACCACGCCCATCCCATGCTGAATTTCTCATTCTTTACTAAGAATTTAAAATCCTCCCTTCTCTATGAGAGTGATTGTTTCCACTCTAAGAAGATTCATTTGCAGGCGTGAGTGACAGTATGATTTTTTTTAGATAAGAATATATTGCCCACAAATACTTTCTGAGACATTTTCTGAGAAAACCCTACATGAAAGGAAGCACCCAGCAGAAGAGATGGGGACAGCAGTCCTGCCAACACCAGCTCTGCTGTGGCCACTCGGAGAGGAGCCTGCACAGCCTCCCACGCCTCAGGAGACATGCTGGGGGCTGAGGTACTTTTGCTGTCTGTATCAAGGCCTCTGGGCATTCAGGATTTCAGGGTATCGTATCAGTGTTTCTACTTGCCTGGCACCATCAAGATTTTGGTGTCAGGTGAGAGAATGGGTAAGGGCATCTCCAGGAGCCAGTATCTCCTGAAATGTCTAGGAACTAGGAGCAGACTTACTAATGCCAGCAAGTGTCAGTCCTGATCATGGGGCTCTAGTCTCTGTAGTTACAGTGTCCAGCTATGGGACAGTATCTTGATACTCACAACCAAGGGCACAGAACAGCACCTAGTGCAGATGCACCCTGTCACTGGGTGTTGTGCAGGGTGAGGTGGAGCGTGGGCAGTGGCCACATGCCGTGCATGGCTGCAGTGTTCTGGGGCAGCCTAAACATGCATCTAGGAGTGACTCCCAGGAAAGCTGCGTCTCCAGTCCTTAATTGCGTGACAGGTTTTATCAAGTGTCCATGACTCACTATCACTCCACTCTAGACCTGAGGGCTATCAAGGAGAGGGCTATGTAGGAGAGCATTTGGGCTTCCAAGAAGCTTGTGATCTGTTCCTGGTTCAGACAAGGTTAAGTAACTTCGTGCGAGGCTAAGAACATGATGAAGTACGTGGAGAATGTTCAGCCATGTGACAGAAGCTAAAAGTTCTAAGTACTTACTTCAGCTGAGATGGAAACCATGAGGCTACCGGGTCCCAAAAGGCTTCCTGCGGAGGGCACTGTTGCTGGGCCCTGGAGGAGCACAGGATGTGACTGGGGAGGACGCGGCGTGGGCCAGCCAAGCCACGTGCATTGGGAACCAAGCGTTGATCTCTGACAAGAGTCCTGAGCACAGTGGTTTCATTTCAAATGTGGATTATTTTCCAGTTACAATTTTACTTTGCCTTGAGCTATAAAAACTATAAACATATGCTATAAATATATGCCACATGAAATTGAAACTTACCCAAATGATGGAATGAGGCTTGTAGGATTTAGTGGCTTTGTGACTGGACTCTAAAATAGCACATTTTCCCATTTTCCACTTTGTCTGTTGGCTTAAAATGGGAATTCAGCATACAGCAAAATAATTTTGAGTGCTTATGATGGGCCTCTTCACAAGATTCATCTAAGAGAAAGGTGCATCCTTGGTTTTCAGAGAGTTACCAATTCAGCAGGACATCTCCACTGTTAAAGGTGAGCTCTAGGAGGAGTGTTTAAAACATGTGTCTGCAAATGTGTGGACTTTTTAGCATTCTCTAAGGTGTCCTTCTTTTGCGAACTTTTCTACACCACGTGTCTTTAAGGGTTTGGAATTCGCCTGCCTTCGTGATGTGTTAACCTTTTCTCCACAGCGTCCTATTAAAGACAGTCTACCCTTAAAGCCCGTTATTGAAAACATCTCCACTCGTAAAACTCAAACATTCTACAGTCTCTTTCTCAGAGCACCACTATTGAATCTTTGCTTTATATGAAATTAACTTATCTCCTTCAAAATAAGAAAATCCAATAATTATTATGGAATACTTATTGAGTTAATCTGTAATTAGTGTTTTCCAGTGACTGTTGATTTGGACGAAGTTTCATTCAGTTTACCACAATCATTAGAGACTTGAAAAGCTCAGATTTTATTACTGAGTCCCCTTGCTACTCATCAGTGATGCAGTTCTCACTAATACTCCAGTGGCCAGTAATCAGGGCGTTGCCTGTTAAGTGAGGAAGCTCTCATCACTGTCTTAGGAGCACCACCTCTGTTTCCTCTCTTCATCACACAGCAGGTAGATAGATAAAAATATTGTAGCATCTAACAAGCAGACATTGAATTTTTGTTCTAAAACGGCAAATTAAGTCTGTCTCTGGTGATTCCAAATTATGTAAAATAAAAAAGAAACTTTTATCACTGATAGGTCTTGTCATTTCTATTCAGTAGCATTTTTAAAAAATTGATGAATTAGAACTTCTTTTCTTCTGAAGAAACTCATCAACCCTGTTCATTGTTATTCCTGAAAGGCTTACTTCCCAGGTGTAAAGTTGTCTGATTTCCTTTTATCATCATTTAGTTTTCCTAATAATGCTGCTACTATAATAGCTTTTTATGAACCAGGAATATGATGTTTTTCAAAAACCAAGCCAGCTAGTTTAATGTCGATTCAGGGTAGCAAAGAGTGGCAGAAAACACTTTCCTATTGTTTTAATAACTAATTCTGTGAATGCATCATCTGTTCTTAAACTGCACAATTTTTTTTTAAATCAGTGTTGCAATTGGAGTAGTACCCAGCTTTTTCTGCTTCATACTTGCTGGTCCTCTCAGGCAGGGCTTGCTGCTAGAGGTCCCTTTTCCTGTCATTGTGTCCTCACTTAGAGGTATGGTTCGATTAAGGTAGGCACAGTCAGGTGTTACCTTAGGCTGTGTACGCCGTTTTACAGCATGCAGTGTTTGTTCCTACGGAAGTATTAGTTCACTTTGTAATTTCCCAAATAAAAATAGGAAATGCTAGAATCACATGATAAACTTGCATATAACAACCATGATATTCTGTGAATTTCTTCTGTTTGTTTGATAACCAAGGTCCTAGCACATAATTATTACTCAGTGTTGTTGCTTTTATTGATATTGTTATTTTGAATGATTTAATGAGTCAGTCGATCTTTGGGTAGTGATGAAAAATGTGACTTCTATACAGAGGAAATATTTGCCAGGCCCAAAGCTAAACAAAATTAAGTTATTTAGTTTTATAAACATAGCAGTGAGAAGGAAAAGGAACACGAGTTGTGGGTGTGAATTTGGAGAAGCAGCATAGGTGCTGGGACACACCAGGAGCGGCCACACTGTCCAGGGAGCCATAAGAGGCGAAAGGGGAGTCTCACAGCCGCCATGGCTCCTGTGGCATTGCTGTTAGCCAGGCATCCAGCAGCTCAGCCTGTATCTACTGGAGAGTTAGCAGAGATGAAAGGGAAATAACTGGCAGGTCTGTCTCATTTGATTTTCATGTATAGATGTTTTTAATAATTATACTTCAGTCTATTGTAATAGTATTTGGCAGGTCATAGACAACTTCTGTCATGTTACTTGATAACAGCCCTCTGAGGAGGGAAAACCATCTATCTTCTTCTATAGAAAATCCAACTGACTTTAGAAAGGCTAAAGGATTTGTCCGCATTTCTGTAACTCGTAGTTATAGAACTAGATCTCGGACTAGGCTTCTTCTCTTGGTGTGCCTCATTGTTCATGTCGTTAGCCACTCCCCATGCAGAGCATCTAAGCCTGTGCTGCCCCTAGCATATCCCAGATGAATGCTGCAAAAGTTCAGCCCCTGCTCACAGCAGGTCAAGTTACCAGAGGATTAAAAAAAAAGGCATCACACGTTTTTTAAAAGTACTAGGACCATCCAAATCATTCCTGCCAAAAACTATCCTAAGATTTAATAAGATCAGCAAGTTAAAAGTTTAATTTTTATTCTGTTTATGACATTGGTTTTACGTTTATGTCCAATTTTTAATTCAGTATCAAATTATATGTACTTTATTTTTAGAGTTCATTTAGGTTCAGCATGTGAGTAGTTAACGACCTTTTACAGGTCTTAAAACATAATTTCAATTCATTCTTAACTTTGCGTTACTAAATCAAGATCCAGCAAAAGGATGTTGCTAACCAGCTATGTGCCATAGTGCGCAAAACCTGCAAACTAAATGATGATTGAGAAAATCCCATATTATTTCTGGGATTTATTCAATGCTATGTTTGGGCAGAAATGCTACCATCAATTATAAAATGCAAATTTGTTGAAGCAAAGATGATCCACTCTGCCAAAAAGTGTCCAAGGATCAAAGACAGTGAAGAGCCAACCCTGCATTTGTGGAGAACAAAATGTCACATACCTGAACCAGCTTTCTCTAGTCCACTCAGGATCATTGGATCTGATTGTGAATGTGAGGCGAGTTAAATTGTTTACCTTTTGCAGGTCTGTTCATTTATTTTAACTCCCGAGTACGACTTAGAATATTGTAATGTGCTAGCTCTCAGCAGTATATGTTACCTTTTCTAATAATATATGCAAAGGTAATTTATATTGCCAAGAGCTAGCAAAGTATAATATTGTAAAGACCGAGTACATTGTCGATATTTGAGCACAGTTCTGATTAGTATATTCTATAGTCATAAAAGAACAGTCTTTTCTCAATACATTTTGTTAGTATTATTTTTACCTCTTTATTTAAATCACCCTATTAAATAGTTTAAGCTTTCACTTGGTTCCCTATTCAGGTAATTTTTACCTCCTTAAAATACTCTTTAAACATTAATATGTTCCCATTAGGAAGAAAAATAAAACAAGAAAAGTTGAATAAATATTGCTCATCATCCAATACAGAGAATTAGTCATTTAAAAGTTATACTGTTTCCTAAATCATATTAATTCAACTTTTTTTTTTTGTTAATGATGTTGTTGAAATGAGGAAAATCTGGAGTCTACTAAGTGTTTATTAATAGAAACTATGAGAACAAACTTTGGACTCAGCTTTGGGTTCCTGGCTAATTATTACAACCACTTAAATTAGTGTTATCCTTAGGGAAAACAAACAAAAATAAGGAGGAAAGTCAGTCTTCCAACTAATAACAAATGTTGAAACTCTGGGAATTAAGAGAAAAAGAAATGTGTAGCTCTATACGATTCCGTTCCAGAGCCCTTTAGAGAGGATCGGGCAGAAGGGACCTTCTGATCCTGTTCTGAGCCACCAGGCACTGCTGGGAGAGGAGCTGCACGTGGACCCCAGCTCTGCCTGTTGCTTTTTGGGCCATCGAGCAGCCAGGGTAGTACAGAAAACTAGCACTGCTTGACACTGAAACAGAAAGAAAGCAAACGGACCCTGTGACCTTCCTAACCTTAGACCACACTTCCTCCAGGCAGCCTGTACGGAATTGTGACTGCCAGCATCAGAGTCCCGTCGTAGTCCTGCCGCCGGACTGTGGGCTGATATGCTTCCCTGATGGAACTTCAGTTTTCATCTTTGTAAAATGAAAATGATTTCTTGTTGGCTGGCTCGTAGAATACTTATTGGGATGGAATATGAAAGCTGTGTGTATACTGCAGCATCCTGTGTGAACACACAGCATTGTTGCCGTCACCATGTCACGGTGTGTCCTGAGCATTGGCAGTCATTGTATGTGAACGCATCCACCACCCCCTCTCAGCACACAGCAGTTTCACCATAAGACGGACTTCGGCATACAAACTAATAAATACAAATGTAGTCTAGTGTTGGTTTTCTTGCTGAAGTTCGACAGCTTACTGTGAAATAGGAACAAATATGAGCTCTCTGTGGGAATATTTAACATACTTTAGGATGCTATATGCACTACCAGAAAACTTTAGCTACATCATGTTACTCTGTTACCAAAGGAAGTGTTTTGACGTGTTATAGTGATATGGCACTACTATTAAATTAAGCATTATCCCCAACATAAAATTTAAATACTCCAAAGAAGCTATTTAGCTAATACTGTTTCTTGGGCCACCTGAGTTTATAAATAGTGTATTATATAAATATTCAAGAAAGTCTAACCATCCAGCCACTGAACAGTAGCCACCATCCATGAATGCCATCCATTTTATACTTTGCATTCTCTGTCACAATTTCACTTTAAGCTTTTATTTAACAACTACATTGTAGTTATTTAACAACAACATCTCTAATTTTTTCTCTTTCAGAGGAAACATGCAGTCATATTTTGTTACAATAAATGTAGATAGCTGGCAGTAAATTCAGATTTTAATTTGTTTTTAAAAAAATGGATTGAAACACACACAAAACCCCCCCACACACACACACACAACACACACATTTTTGGATGAGTCTGCAAATGAAGAACATACCTTATCCTGTATATTGCAGACAAAAATCCTATTTGTTTTTCTATTTTTTTCTCTTAGTTTTTGCCAACAAAAAGGGGGAGATTTTTAAAAAAAATATTATGTTTATCTTTCTTATACATTATTTAACATGTTAATATATGTTCATATAATGTATGATAATGTGTCTAGTATTTTTTTAAAATATTAAGACAAGTAGCCTTCATGTAAAGGAATTTTTGAGCCTTTTAAAAATATTTTTTATTCTAGATGGGCAACCCAAATACCAAGCATTTAAACCAAACATCATATAAGTGTGTCAGGAACAGATAAAATATATTAGCTGATAAACATCACATGTGTTAAAAATGCATAGTCCTAAATACATTCAGCTTTGGAAAGTTAATGCTGTTTAGAGGCATGTAGTTATATCAGTGCAGGTGAATATTTTTTCAAGCTTTTAATCTATACACAGGTAAGTCCAAAGATGTTAAGATCACATTGATTTTCTAGCTCCTTTGATAGATGATAACATCATCAGTGTCTGTCAAATTTATGACAGCAATATGTAGAGAATGGTGCAATTATCATTATAGTTCTTACTACATTACCAAACCCAATAAGACTGGACGTGAGGAACTGTGAGCTCCATGTGGTGTCTGAGTCTATCTCCTCCAACAAGAATGTGTGTTAGGAAAAGAGCCACCTAAGCAGGAAGCATCACAGGCTTCTCTATTGATCAGGCTCTGTTTAAGCGATAAGAGAATATCTTCTTTCAGTGACAGAAATAAAATTCTTGAAGAGAGGAGAGTATGATGTGAACTCTGAGGGGATAGTGAAGCTGCCTGTCTTGAGTCCCTGTGGCCTAATTAAAAGGTAGAAAACTACAGCCAAAGAAATTAAATTTTGAAGCAAAACTGGAAAAAAAACTGGATTAGAAAAACATTGAAATACTTAGGGATACATTTTTAAAAATAAATTCAAGACCTGTACAATAAAACCTACCAAACACCACTTAGAGGAGTGAAAGAAGACCCAGACAGTGGAGATTCCACATTTATGGATGGGCGGACTCTGTGCAGCTAAATATCGGGTATCCTCAGATTGATCTATAGATTCAACACAATCCCAGCAAATCCTAGGAGGCTTTTGGTAGAAATTGATGAGGTGCTTCTAAAATTTGTATGGAATGCAAAGAACCTGTAATAATCGAAACAATTTTGGAAAAGAATACTAATTTGGAAGGCATACATACCTGATTCCAATACCTACTCTAAAGCTCCGATAATCAGGACGGACGGAGGTATGAAGCATTGCAGAAGGTCCGCAAATAGACCCACACAAGCTTCTGGTCAGTTGATTTTTAACAAGATGTCAAGGAGGAAATAATGATTTTTTTTAACTAAAGGTTCTGAAATATTATATATCCATATGAAGAAAAAAATGAACCTTAACTCTTACAACATTTGCAAAATTGCCTCAAAATGGATCAAAAGCCTAAATAAGAAAGTTAAACCTCTAAACCTTTTAGAACAAAACAGGAGAAAATTTTTCTGACTTTGAGATATTCAGAGATTTCTTGGATAGGATGTAAAAAGCACAAATGGTAAAAGAAAAATAACTGATCAATTGAACTTCATCAAAGTTGAAGGGTTTTACTCTTCAAAAGATATTGTTAAGAAAATAAAGAGAAAAGATATAGATATGTAATAGCTTTTATATATTTCTATATATATCTGATCTAGTTCTCGATTCTAGTGTACTTAAAGAATAAATCACCACTCAATAAGAAGACAAAAAAAACAACTAAAAAATAGCAGAAGACAATGTGTAAGTGTCAGTAAGTACATGAGTTGGTGTTCAACATCACCAGCTTTCAGGGAAATACAATGAAAGCCACAGAAGATGCCACTTCATGCCCATTAAAACAGCTAACAATCAAAAGACCACCTATGCCAAATGTTACCAAGGATGTAGTCATCTAGAATTTTCAGACATCACTGGTGAGAATGTGAAGTGGTGTAGCTACTTTACAAAACAGTTTGACAAGTTCATATAAAATTAAATATATACCTATCCACCATATAACTCAGCCATCCCACTCCTAGGTTTTTAACCAAAATAAATGAAAACATGCATCCACCTGAAACCTTATCCATGAATGCCCATGGCAACTTTGTTCAAAATAATTCAAAGTTAGAAATAACTCAAATGTTCATCAAAAGATAATTAAATGAACAAATTATGGTCGATGGAATACTATTTAGTAAGAAAAAGGCCTGAACTAACAAACACAGATGCACCTCAGCAACATTATCCTGAGAGAAAGACGTGAGACCCAAGCAAATACTACTCTGCGATTTGATTTATGAAGCTCGAAAAAGGACAGATCTTTAGGGACAGAAAGTAGATCTCTGACAGGATGTGGGAGGTTAGTGACTGTAGGAGTACACTGAGGAACATTTTGGTGTCCAGGAAGTATGCGTTTTCTTGATTGTGGTGGTGTAACCACAGGGCTGTAGAGATTGGTCAAAATTCAGCACAATGTGCAAGCAACAGAGGTAGCGTTTATTGTATATTACACAGACCTCACAGAGTGTTTAAGTGAGAAAGGGCACACGGCAAGAATTAACCTGCTTCCTTTCAAAGACTCTATGAACTTAGCATTTTAGATATTGGAATTATATTTCTTGACTGGGCATGGTGGCTCATGCCTGTAATGGCAGCACTTTGGGAAGCTGAGGCAGGCAGATCACCTGAGGTCAGGCATTCAAGACCAGCCTGGCCTACATGATGAGACCCCAGCTCTACTAAGAATACAAAAAATGTGTGGGGCATGATGGTAGGGGCCTGTAATCCCAGCTACTTGGGAGGCCAAGGCAGGAGAATTGCTTGAACCCAGGAGGCAGAGGTTGCAATGAGTGGCGATCATCCCACTGTACTCTAGCCTGGGTGACAGAGAGAAACTCATATCTCAGAAAAAAAAAAAAAGAATTATATTTTATAATCATAAAAAAATGAAGTTTTGACGCTTTCTGTGATAATTATTTAGATACTTTTTATTTGCCATCTTATATGTTAAATCCATGAATTATTAAAATGGTATCTGAAAATCAAACATCTAATATTTAGCAGCTTATACATGTCATGTGCTGCCTAAAGCTTTTAAACATCACTTTTTTGCCAAATTCAAAAGTATTATCTTTAGTAAAATTATTGGAGATTTCTGTGACCCATAATTGATGTACTTTTAAGGATAATTGCAGAGCTGGGGGAAAGGCAGTAAACATCAGTGAAACTTCAGGTACCTAGGGTCAGAGGATATTAAGCATAGAAAAATTAAACACTCTTTGTGCGTATTTCAATTAGTTCCTTCTGTGAACCTGATACCCATCAACAAATGGAGTACTTAATAACCTCCTGTACCTCAACCAAGTTTACTGTGACTGCTTTTGGTTAAACTGGACAATAGCCAAGGGAATCTAAAATACTACAGCAAAATTGTGGTTATTAAAGTAAATTTTTTCTTAATTGTATCTTTTTTTCCTTTAAATTCCTGGATATGATTCACTTTGACACTCTTCTGAATCTATTCTATTTCTGCATGCTATTAAACATTTGAAACTTTGTATATGACAACAGAAATCTATTTCAAAAGTCAAAGAATTGACAGGGTTTCCTGAAAATTTCAACCAAAGTTTTTATAACTTCACAGATGATTCATACACAATGTAAAATGCTAAGCTGAGTTCCTTTTGAACTTATTTTTGCAAAAGTGATTTGTGGGAAACTTTTCTGTGAGCTTTCATAAATGCCACATTAACTCTTCCTACAGAAGCAAAACAAAACCTCACACTCAACTCTTGACTTTGTCATCCAGTCTTCAGACGACCTCTGATGTGTATGGATGGGATCTGTGCACCATACAGCTTTTCAAAATGTGAAGTTGCCCTATGGATGAACTGCAATCTGTTCTTTTGTGTATTTTACCAAAGAATGTCAACTGAACTCGTGGGGAAGGGGAAGTGCTGATATGTCCTCCCTTGGCTTCAGGACACAGATGGCCCAGGTATGTTTGTGGCTCAGTATAGGTGAAGGGGGCTGAGCTCCCATTCAACAAAGATGGATGAAATCTGAGAAGTTCGGAGGAAAAAACTGGCATGCACCCAAGGGCATTAGCATATGAAGCCATCGTCTGATGTGCTAGTTCAGCTTACTTGCACATTGAATTTTCAGTTTGGGTTTTTCCTAGTTTATTTAATTACCTGCTTATTAGGTAGCAGCAATTCAAGCAAGTCGTGAGAAAGTCATAATTTGTGAAACTAGAAAGCTGATCGCATGTAGCTAAAACCTGCAAACCCAAATCTGAGGGTCGTGGAAGGGACGCCTGTGGAAGCTTCAGGTAGCTGTTTGTGTGTGCACACAACTCAATTTGGGTTACGTTTAACAGCAGTGCCTTGAAAGATGAAAGTGTTAATTTTTAAGTAGCTTACCTTCTGGACATCTTTGATTTCTAGAACTGTATATTTTAAACGTTTGGGCACCAATAAAATTTTGAGAATTGCAAATCTAGTAGCAATTAGGCCATTTTATTTTTGAGATTCGTTATCTCTTTTACAGTGAAAAGAAGGTGAGTCTTGTGTGGCAATTTTTCTATTTAAAATGGCCTACTAGCATTAAAGCATATATATATATATATATATATATATATATATATATATATATATTCTTATTTAAAATCAATACCTATTCAAATTAGTCACTAAATTTAAACATGGCTATTCTTAACATTTCCTAAAATTTATTCTTACCTTAATGGGCTTTCCATCTATATTATGAAATAAGTTGAGTTTTATGTTCTGATTTCTCTAACATTTCTGAGCCCACTAATTATTCGCTTGTGGCCATCACTGCATCATTAATCTACTTCATCTACTTCAACTCTCAGATGTATCTTAGAGTCAGCATTTGAAAACTAATGTTCAACCAAGTCTCTTCAGAAGTATTCCTTGCTTCTAGTTAGTCTTGTCAAACAGTTTTGAGAGAAGATAATAGGTCCAAAACCTACTTTTCAGCATGAACCTTGTAGGCCCAAAATTTACTTTTCAGCATGAGCCCTGAACTCTCCAGCTTAGCATGGAACTAGGAAAGCTGAAAGGATATCAGGGTCTTAAGACCTCTTCCTTCCAAACAGTGGAAGTGCCACAGCCAATGAGGACTGAGGTCATGCTTCTTAGAACAGTAGCATAGGTAAGGGGTGAAGAAGCTCTATTCTGGCTGAAGCCAGCTGCTGTTCTGAGTGCCTACGATACATTCATGAGCAAAGCAAGGAGTCTTGGCCTTCTGGAGTATCTGTGCTAGGAGAAAGATACAGACAGTGAACAAAAGGCATAGAAAGTAATTACAGTACATTTTAAAAGACAAAGTGCTATGAAGAAAAGACAGTGGAGAAAATAGCGGGGGTTGGGAGTTCTGGAGATGGCCCTGGGTCGGGAGAAGACAGGCAGTTACCATAGTCAGTGGGAAGATCTGGGTAGGCCTTGGTGGGATGGGGACATAAGAGCAAGGAGTCGAAGGTAATGAGAGAGCGCGTCGTGGACCCACGTGGCTCAGGAGTGTTCTGCACGGAGAGAAGAACCCGCGCAAAGGCTCGTGTGTTGGGGCAGACTGAAAGTGAGGAAATCCGTATTCACACGGTGAGCTGAGGGGTCATGGACAAGAGCCGAATGACATCAAGAAGGGTTGTGAGAGCAGCATGAGGTAGACCTTCAGACTTCTGTCACGGAAGACTGCGGCCGATGGGACTCCGCTGCGACTGCTGGAGTTTATTTTAGATTAGGTAGGCGTTGTTATTTGAGGAGAACTGTTAGAAGGCTTTGTGCATAGAAGTCTTGCAATGATTTTCACGATGGCCGCAAATGAGGGACCAGTGACCATTCGCATCCGATCACCTGGTCAGAAAGAAACCCCGCATTCCTCAGTAAATTATTTCAGTCATCTAATACAGACCATATTCAGAAGTAAACCATAGATAACACATGGGGCTAGCCACTTTTCATTCATCAACAGTCATTTGTTGGACATTTGTGCTGTATAATTCCCTATGCAAGGCACTTTATTGAATACAAAAATAAATAAATAAAATATGGTCCATGGTCACGGGCAAAATGTTTACATAAATAAGGGAAGATTAGTAGGAAAAGACAACATCCTCCTCTGCCCTCAGGACTTGGCCTCCCACCAAAAAAAAAAAAAAAAAAAAAAACTAGAAAATTAGATGAACCATATAAGGCAACTGATTTTGGTTGCTGGACAGTGGTAGCGCAGGTCTGCGTTCCCTAGGAGAAGAGAAACACAGCGAGCCCCGCAGCCAGCCGTGTCGCTGTCTTTCTGCAGGCAGTGTCCTCGCCACATGCAGGCGAAAGCAGCCTGGACAGCCTGGCAGGCTCACTTGGCTAAGGGTCACGAGACCAAGTGGCTGGGTCTGCACAGCAGGGAACCGAAGTGGAAGGAAGGAGCTGTGAGATAAGGAGCTCCAGAAATCTCCCTGGGCTTTTCTGGTGGCTTTTGCTGAATATGAATCTATACGTGCATGAGCGAAAAATCCAGGCGGGAAGACAAAGAATAACTGCTGGGGAACTGTCAGCCCCACACCCCACACAGGGCTGGGAGTCGTTCAAGTTCCTGCCAGCTAGAAAGGAAAGAACTCATTGACTCTCCTGTACGTTCCATAGGGAGTTCAGAGGCTCGTGCCTTTATCTAGGGCTACTCCAGCTCTCTCCTAGCAAAGCTTAAAAACAAGCCTCAGAAGAGTCATGCTGATCCTCAAGTAAGTGTAACTACCTGTCGCCACAAACCTCAACACTCTGAAGTGAGGACAGAAAAACTTGAACATCCAACAGTATGACATTACTATATCTGTCATCCAATAAAAAGTAGCCAGACACTCAAACAAGTTGCAAGATGTGACCTATAATCAGGAGGAAAATTAGTAAATAAAAATAGATTGCAAAGGATAAAGGTAGCAGAATTAACATATAAGAACTTTAAAACCTTAATATGCTAGAGGAATTAAAGAAAAATGTGAACAAAATGTGAAGAGAAATGGAAAATATTTTTTAAAACCCAATGGAGCTTCTAAAACTGAAAATACATGAAATGAAAAATTCACTGGATTGCCTTAGCAGGATACTGTGTGTCTTTTGTTTTGTTTTGTTTTGTTTTTTAAAAAAAAGCAATAGCAAACTTGAAGATAGAGCACAAAGACCATCAGCAGCCTCCAAAGAGGTAAAGACCAGGCGTGTGCGGAGAAGGAGTGGAGACAGTATTTGCAGCCTCGCATATGTTCTGAGAGTCCTCCAAGGAAAAGAGAGAAAGGAAGGCACAGGGAAAAAATGTTTGAGGAAATAATGGCAGAAAATTGTTCAATGGTGATGAAACCTATAAACCCAGAGATACAGATTGGAAAGGAAAAAAAAAAAGAAAGAAAATTACGTATTTGCATTTTATTGTAAGGAATTGATAAGTTTGTAAAACTAGTAAGTGAATTACCTAAATTTCACCATAGGAAGACAATATACAAAATTCAGTTATATTTATACTAGCAATGAACAATTGGAAATGAAATTTTAAAAATAAAATGTATTATAGCACTAAAATGTGTTACCTCTAGGGAAATTTATCCACAAGCTAGACATTTGAATGAATTCCTCAAGTTGATCTACAGGTCCAACACAATTCCAATAAAAATTCTGTAGAATTTCTGTCATAATTTACATTCTAAAATATATATGCTGGAGCAAATGATCTAGAATAGTGAAAATGAACAAAATGTGGAAGGCTACCCGATTTCAAGGCTTACTGTGAAGCTACAGTAATCAAAACAAAGTGCTTTAGATGCAGAGATAGAAATGAACTTAACACCTATGTGGTTAGTTGGTTTTCCATAACAGTTCCAAGGGAGAAAGGATAGTCTTTTCAACAAATAGTGCTAGACTACTTGGATATCCATATGGGGAAAAAACAAAAATATGAACCGTGGTGCTTACCTCATGCTCTTCACAAATGTTAACTTAAAATGGATTCTACAAGTAAATGTAAAAGCTAAGACTATAAATCTAATTAACAAAAACATGGAAGAAACCTTCTGACCTTGGTGTAGACCACAATTTCTTAGCTAGGATACAAATGAACAAATCATAAAAGGAAACATGATTTGAACTTGATCAAAATTGGTAACTTCTACTCTTCAAAAGAATCCATTCAACAAAAATTAAAAGTCAAGCTGCAGACGAGGAGAAATATTTGCTATACAAATGTCTGACAAAGGACTCCAATCCAGAATACCCAAAGCATAGCCTACACTTCAGTTTCAAGAAGACAAAGATTCAAATAAAAATTCAGTTAAAAAAAGATATTTAAGCAGCCAAAAGCACATGAAATGATGCTAAATATTGCCAGTTTTGAGGAAAGCGCAAATTAAAACTATAATGACATGCCACTGTACACCCACTAAGATGCCTGAAATTAAAGACTTAAGAATGCCAGACATTATTGAGGACATGGAGAAGCATCTAGAATTGCCAGGCATTGCTGGTAGTGATGTAAAAATGGTACAGCCAATTTGGAAAACAGTTTAGCAATTTCCTATAAAATTAAACATGTACTTACTTACCATATGACCCAACAATTCTACTCGTAGGAATTTACCCAAAAGGAATAAAAGCAAAAGGTATGTTCATGCAAAGATTTATACATGAATGTTTATAATAGCTTTATTCATAAGAGTCAAATGCCAAAAATAACCCCAGTGCCCATCAACAGCAGATGAATGGACAGTTCATCCACAAAATGGAATATTAGTCAGCAATAATAAATGAAGCAACTACAGATGCACTCCAATACGGATGAATCCCAAAAACATGCTAAGTAAAAGCACAGACACAGAAGAGTGCATTCTGCAGTTCCACTCATTCTCAGAGCTGTAACAGGCAGTTCTCATTTATAGGGATGTAAGCCAGAGCTGTGCTTTCCTGGGCCTGGGACAGGAGACCTGCAGAAAATTTGGGGGGTAATGAAATTATTCTGTATCTTATTTGTGGTGATGGTTACAAGGATGCATAAATGTGTCAGAACTCAGTGAGCTGTACACTTGAGTGTTCAGTTAACTGACTGTAAATTACACTTCAGTAAGGTTGGTTTTAAAAAATGCTTGATGCTAAAGTGTTAAGAAACAAACAAACAAAAAATATGCAGCAATTAAGTAATACTTACAGTGTTCCCTAATCTAAGGAAAGCTCTTCAGAAAACTGTATTTAGGGCTGGGCTTTAAATGGTTCAAATGGTGAACAATGCTTTGGGTATAGGATATGGAAAAATGCTTTGTAATTTAAGATGCAGAAAAACAATTTGAATCAGGTAAACACATTTAGGAACATTCTTCTGCATGATTTGGCCTGTATTTTAATAAATGACGGAAGCATGAGAGACACAGACTGTTGGTGCACTGTTCAGGATAAAGTAGGTTAACAGACACACCACGGCCAGAATTTCTTCTTCTTTTATCTATTCTGCCATAAAGGACATTATTGGAACATCTAATGAAATTTGAATAAGGTCTATAGATTGGAGAATATTACTGTATCGTTTTTAAATCCCATGGCCTTGTGCATTATTCTGTGGCTATGTAAGAGAAAGTCCTTGTTCCTAGGAAGCTCACAAGTGTTCATGGGTAAAAGAGCATCAGTTCCGCAACTTACTCCCAAATGGTTCATAAAGGAAAAAAGTAATATGTGTTTATATAGAAAGAGTAGATAAATGTTGTAAAACATTTATAATGAGGTAAAGGTATAAGAGTTCTTTTGACATCCTTGCAACTTGTAAATGTGACATCATTTCTTCTTAAAAAGTTACAAAAAATAAGATCAAGATCCAGGTTGTGTCAAAGGACTGTTTGCTGAAAAGCATGCAAATTTACTGTGAGGAAATTCTGAGAAGAGCCAATAAAATGAACATTTCCAGAGAAATTGTGTCTGGAAAGTCTGCATCCTAGTTTGAAGCAGACATTCAGGAAGGAGGCTGGCGGGCGTGACAGAAGGGGAGGCAGTTAGACCCCAAATGTGGACTCTCCCTGCTGGAGTGTGTCCATCTGCGCAAAGAGCAGGGCTGGTGTTTAGTTTCTCAAACGGTTGGGAGTATTACAGCACAGTTCACTTTGGACACGTGTCCTGTGACCAGGAAACCATACGCAGAAAATGGCAGTGGCATTCAGGACCCACTGACAGGAAGAAAGATGACGGAAAGAGCCCGGAGGAATTCTGACCGAGGGCAATCGCAGGCAGTGAACGGCCACAGCAAAGTGTGGGCAAAATTCTGGGAGTGAGTTTGAAGACAAAGTTGAGATTTTTTTTTTTTTTTGTACAACGGATGAGCTGTGGGGGAGGTGTATGACTGATGGATCAACTGTCTCGACACAAGAGCAGTGCAATTTCCAGGAGACAAAATGGTATCCAAATGTTACAGAAGTGACAAGCATGGTTCTGCAGCTGTATTCATTTTAAGCAGGCTAGAAATCTTTACTCGATGTCTGTATATTCTTTCTCTGACTTCCTGTGTGAAAAACCAGTTTGACACCCTGAAATGACTCACATCCTGAATATGTTGCTAATTGAATATGTATTGAAGGCTGACTTGTATTTGCAAATTCATAGAAGTGAAGGGACAGCGGATCTGGATCTATGTGACTGCAGGGAGAAGTGTGGAAGGCGGGGCCTGGCTGGGGCGATTTGAGTGTGGCAGGAGCCATGGCACCTGAGGGCTGACGGAGGCCATGTCCATGGTAAACAGCATCCTGGATGCCGTGTGGAGAGCAGCAGAGGGCCACAAAAGGGGCAGCCAGGAAACGGGTTCAGAGGCTCCTGCAGTGACCCAGCCAAGGGCAATTCGATCCTGCACTGGGTTGCAGTTTGGGTGGACCAGTTGTGAAGTGGGCAGCTTCTAGAAAAAGCATTAGGCTATCAAAGAAACCGTAACACTGATCCTCACAGAAAATACTATTTTATTCACCTTCTAAATGATTTTGCTGACCGCGCTGTGTGTGGCTCTGGGTCAGCTCTATCTCACTAGGCTTATGCTGTGTTTCTGTTTTCTTTCTGTGTTTCCTAGATTATTATCAATGAAGTCTTCATCTGTTTTTATGAA
This sequence comes from Saimiri boliviensis, assembly GCF_048565385.1. Taxonomy (NCBI): domain Eukaryota; kingdom Metazoa; phylum Chordata; class Mammalia; order Primates; family Cebidae; genus Saimiri; species Saimiri boliviensis. The sequence continues at coordinate 5,034,955 of NC_133461.1, read as the reverse complement.
ATCGTTCAGAAGAGGCTTTGGTGGGAGAGGCAGAAGGGAGGGCGACAGTGCTGTGTCTTTCCTCCACCTTTTTCTGGACAGTTCACTCAGCTGTGCTCTGAGGCCATTTCTTGTTTAAAAGCTGCCGAGGGATTTCTGCTTTGGTTTTTTTCCTTAGACAACTTTGTGTTAGATCAAAGAAATCTATGTGCATTTAGAGTGAGTGGTTGTGTTATTTTTACTTTGAATTTTTAGAATTGTTAAGATTGGGATTATAAGGCCATTTATTCTTAATATATTAACATTTGCTTTTAACCACTGTGATGTGAATATATGGTCTTTAAACCTTTTAAAGTAAATTTTTTTGAAACACATGGTAAATTCAGCTCAGGGATCATATCTAGAAAACTACTTTAGTTCAGTTTTAATACTAAACAAATAATGTTCAGTATTAAAAATGTTTACAAATCGAATAATGTGATTTTATGTTAATCAGCCTGTTGAAAACAGAAGCAGTACTTTATAAAACAGAGAATGCAGCTTCCATAAGGTAAATCCCACAAGCATCTTCTTAGTTTTTTAACAATGGGGGATTCTGAGGCTGTAAAATGATGATCTGGCCTCCTGTGTAAATGCTAAGAACATTTGAGGTGGACAGTTTGGGGTTTCAGTCACCTTCCTTGATTTGAGAAACGCTTATCACTTATTATGGCAATAAAAATGATTGGTTACTTAGAGTCTTAGGACATATTTTAGCTATGTTACTTGGGCATTCTGGATGTGTTTTTATTTTAAAATTGATTTAGAAAAAGGAAATGAAGTCAGGAGGTGACTGGCAATAGTGTTTAATCAAAAGGCAGGGCTCTGATTTCGTGATTCAACCTTTGTGCACAGGCAGAGAGCAGCTCAGAAAGTGATTCTTCGAATATGGGATGTAGAATTAGGTTACAACTTCTGCTGATGAAGAAAATGTGAGGTTCCAAATGGACATTAGACATTTTAGATTAGAAGGAAGAAAGGAAAGTAATGAGTGCTATTTCTAAATGAATTTAAAAAGCAATCTGATTTTAGTTCTTGCAAGGCAGAGAAAATAAAATAAAAACTATCCTACTTTATTTACTAACCAATGAATTGAATTGTCTGCCTTTTATTACAGATATAAAGTAAAGACGATGAAGACACAATCATTTTTGTAGCTATCAGACTTTCAGTAACATATCTCTTGTGGTTTAAATAACAGATAGTTTAAGTGTTTTTCCATTACCTTTGTGTAAATGAAAAATGCATAAAATATTTTAACAAGCAAAGTAGTCCAAGGAGATTGTTATTTTGTGTTACAAATTAGGTTATTTCTGTCATTAAATTAAAGAAAAAAAATCAACGTTAGGACATTTCAGCTTAATATCATTTACCAGAAGGCATGTGTAACAGATTTAATGAGCTAGCAGGTCACCTGAATCCAGCTGTTCCCGACCAGCTTTATGAAACAGAGAATGCAGCTAGCAGTGGGAGGTAAGCATTATTACAAGCTCTCAAGGAGTTACAAAATCGATTTCTGCTTGAATGAATTAATTTAGATTATCAATTTATAACCAGCTACACGAATCCCATCAACTCAACAGTTCCGTGAATGATCAGGTTCAATCCTTGTAAGGGCTTCATGAGGAGGGGCCTCCAACAGCGCTGCAGTTAGCACCCGCCCGGCGGCTCTCCTGACGACGTTAGTGGGCCCAGCAAGACGAAAAGGGAAATGTTTCCTGAGCCCCATTTCAGAGGCAAAATACAGCCTCTTGAAAAAACAGAAATGACAAAAACTTAAGTGAAAAAAAAATAAGACCGTAAATGCGTATGTTTGAGATTTTTGTCCTTGGACCCTTTCTGTGTCCAAGATGACCCATGAGTCCAGGGAGTAGTTCTGACCATCCAGGTCAACTATACAATCACCCCTCCGCACTTTGGAATGTTGGGGACGAAGCTGTTTCCTTCAGACTCATTAGAAAATGACCAGACAGCTTTGGCCATATTCTTCTCGCTAAGAGCTGTGAAGGCTGGGATTCTGCGCATTTGTTTCATGGTGAAAAGTGGATTCAACTTGCTCATCTCCTTCCTGCAAATTCACTTTCTTTACCTCTACCTCTGCTTACACAGTTGTCTAAAAATGAAAAATGCTCTTTCTGATCCACAATACTAGCCATTTTCTTTTTTAAGATACTTTTTCTACTCAATCTGAAAGTGATCACATTGCTCTGTTGTTCTCCACTTACTTTCTGGAGTCCCGATGCCTTACACTTGGATCTTGTGTAGAGATGACTCTCACATTCATGATCTTCTGTAACCTTTGCAGTACCTGTGAAATTTGCAAGTTACATTCTTCATCTCCAAGATGAGCCTGGTGCCAGCTGCCAGTGGGACTGTTGCACCCGCAGGCTCACCACTCATCTAAGCAGAGCTGGAATTTGAACACAGGCCTTTAGCTGCAGATTTAAGAATCCTTTTTTTCATGGGATGGTGTTTCTTGTCAGTAAGATTTAATTCCCTGAGGCAGAGAGAGTTTGAATTCCTTTTTCTTTAGTGTACTCTGCTTAGCTCAGTGAAGGGCAAAGCAAAACACCAAATGAATTAAATGAATGTCTTCTTCGCCTAGCCCCATCCTTCCCAGGCTCTCTGTCGGCTCCTGCCTCCTTCAGCGTGGGAAGGTCCCCTGTCCTCTCACTAGAGGCGCTTGCTGGGTCAGAATACCTGTCTGTGTTCTTCTCTAATCCATTTTTCCATAACATTCTTTCTTCCTTTCACAAATATTATACTTAGGTCATTACTTCTCTGTTGATGTAAATATTTTTTCAATTAACAAAGGTAAAACTTAAGTAATTTGTTTGAAAGTTGTAGGTTTATTTATGCAGACTGCTCTTAGTGTCTGTTTTCCCATAGCTTAACTCTTCGGACATCTTTTTGTTACTACCATGGCCATATTGCAGAACATATTTCTGAGGGAAAAAAAAGCATATTTAGAGTCTACTCCACGAGTATAGGAATATTGCTCCCAGATGTCCCAGCCTATCAATTTCTTATTTTTGAGTCATTGTATTAAAGAGTAACAGTGAACTCAAATCTCATAAAGATTGCTGATAATATAAAAGAGAATGATTCTTATACTTCAGTGCCCACAAAAAGAATAAATTGATATGAATTTGAGTCACTTCAGGAAATACATTGTTATTATCCTTCCATTCTTGAAGAAATTGGCCTGATCAATTCCAAGATGGCTGCATTTTAACATTGTCACTTTAATTATTTTGCAACTTTAATTTTCAGTGATATTTTGGTGCAATGTGTTACAGGAAATAAAGTAACCTAAGTCTGAGGGCATGAATCTGAACAGCCAGTGACTAATGTACTAGTTTGTGATTTCCCCGAAATAACATAAATAGAATGTTATGCAGATTTAGAAAAGAATAAGAAAGTTCTTTATGGATTATACTGGATATATTTAAGTGAGCAGAAAAGGCAATGTAAAGAACTCTGGGTTCTGTGGATTTGTATTATAAGGAAAGAGTTCACATAAATGTATCTGCTTTTATTTCCATAAAATATCTGTGGGAGGGTCCACAGGAAACCCATATGACAGGTTCGCTCTGGACAGGGAAACCCAGTGTCAGGGGACGTGAGTTGGAGAGAGATGTTTTTACTGGATGCTCATTTGTACCTTTTGAGTTTTGAACCAGTTGAATGTATTATCTATTCAATATGAATTAATTTTTAAGTGACATGCTGTAGTCCTAGCTCAGAAGATTCTTTTGAGATGTAAAACACGGTTGTGGAAGTGTTTTGTAATTTGTAAATATATTAATATTTTAATTGCAAAGAGTTAATGTTATTCAGCTGTCACAGTTGATTCTGTTACAAAGGCAGAAATGGTCATATCAGTCGGGGCGTAATCTCTTTCTTGGTACTCCTCAAACGTCATCAGCCTAGTGGTGAGACCAGCGTGATCCTCTGAAATACGTGTGTCAAAGTTGACATTAGAAACCTTTTTTCTTGGTGGTAAATACGGCGTCTCTTCAGGTGGCTAAAGCAATAACTATGCTAAAAAATAGCTATCTTGTTTAAGTTTTAAGATAAAAGACACATCTATTTTTAATCTTTCATCATTACTCTTTTCTGCATAATTTTTACATATTAGTGCAAATATTATTGTATTCACTATTAACATTTACCTGCCTATGTGCTTAACCTTACGCTAAGAGCATTGTGGAATATCAACAAGGATGAACTAATTGTACTTCACCTGGAAAGATCATACATATGTGTATCAGATACTTGGAGAATGATTATAGCAATCAGAACAATGGCATTAACGTCAAATTGAGGGCATGGATAGCCTTTGACATCGTGCAATGAAATATCCTCACGGATCCTGTTTCCCTGCACCCTCCTCACCGTATGACTTATCATTCATTTCCAGAATTCTTCTTGGGGGCCCCTGTCAGAAATTGGTCATTACTGTTCAGACTTATCAGTGCCTATCACATGATGTCCCACCAGAATCTGAGCATTCAGGGCTGGAGCCCAGCCTCGGCATGTTTATTTCTCCAGTGCCTGGCAGGGTTTCTAGCACAGAAAGGGGAAAATGGGTGGGGAAGATCGATTACTTGGTAGTGCCGACTATGGCAATAGGAGTTCAACATAGAAAGGTTCAGCATGGGTTGGATAAATTAGTAAATGGGACAAATAATATAAATAGAATGATATATTATGAAATGCTTCTAATTTGGCATTGGACTGAAAACGTGAAGGTTTTATTAATTTTGAGCCAGAAAGTTCCATGATAAAGGATATCCGTTAAGGGGCGAAGACCTTTCTCTGTAATTTTTATAATCACAAACCATTATTAGGCAATAAGGAGGAGCACATTTTTAGGTTAAGTGAAAATGAAAAACGCCAGTTTTTAAGGTACTGAAGGGTGGAGTGCAATGAGAAATAAACATAGAACAGTAGGCATACAGCAAAAGGAAACGAGTGCATTCAACACAGCACACATGATAGAATCCTTCCTCAAAAGTTGTCTGAAATGCCAAATATCTCCAACCCTGATTTTCTGTCAATTCGCATGTGAAAATCAGGAGAGATCGGGTTTTTTGGACCCTTTAATGTAGGGTCGTCAGATTTAGCAGATAAAAATACATGATGCCCAGTTCAACTTGAATTTCAGATAAATAACAAAGGATTTTCAAGTATAAATATGTCCCAGTATTGTGTTATTTGTTGTTTATCTGAAATTCAAATTGACCTGGTGTGCCGTAGTTTATCTAGTGACCATATTTTAATGTTATTGCTCCTACTGGCCAAAATAAACTACACCCAGACATTAGCAGTAGCAACAGAGAATTCAGAGTTTTACGAGCGTATTGTGTAAAGATGGAGTACAGAATAGAAATTGAACTACGGCAGGCTGTGTATGGAATCTGTGATTAGACAAGTGGCTCCCACCTGGAGGAGATTCTGTCCCCGTGAATATTTGGCAATATTTGGGGACATTTTATATTGGGCCACCTTGGGCGAAGGCAGTTTTGGGAGAGGATGCTACTGGCATTTGGCAGGTAGAGGCCACATGCTGCTGAACATTCTGCAATGCACAGGACACCCCCTATGTCAGAGTCATCCAGTCCAAAATGTCTAGGAGCCAAGGTCGAGAGAGCCTGGTCTAGACAGGGAGAGAAACAGGAAGAAACCAAGAGTGGGCTTATGATGTCTGGTCCGCCAGGTGAGCGCAACCGCAGCCTTCAGCCGCCTTCCCATTTTTCTCCTAAAAGGGCTTAGGTGTTTTTAAAAAATGAATTTGTTTTTGCTGATATGGGCTCCTTTGTATAGTGTGACTATTAGAGGTCCTTATGATTGAATTAGTAAATATTCTGACCACAGGTTTCTAAATGTAGGTTAAGAAGCCACTAGGGTAATAGACTCCTTTTTCTTTCTTTCTTCTTCCCCTCTCCCTCACAAGGAGCCCTCTGTAGTCTCCAGGGCAGTGGGTAATTGTTGGTAGGAGGAGATGAGAAGGAAAGAGAATAGACTGGAATATTTACGTTATGGTTCTCACGAAATCACCGAAGAGCAGCAGGACGTGGGACGACTCAGCCAGACTCTAAGCCCCACTTGCTCCTTAGAATGTCAGGAATTGAGCCCACCTACCTCATAGGCTGTGGTGCTTACTGCGTGGAATAACGAAGGAAAGTGTTTTTACAAATAGAAGATGGTGGTGTGGCTTTCCCTACTCCATTTCTCTTCAGGCAGCTTGTTGGACACTCAGCTTTGCCATCTTGGCATGTCTGCCTCGGTATCCATGTCACACTTCGTGCTTTGTTCTCAGGACGCAGACCTCTAAGTTCTGTTTTGTTTATATCTGAAAACAGTAGACATGGTGCATTAATTAGGCAACATCAACTCAGCATTTTTGAAAAAAATAGTGCGTGCCTAACAAACGTTTCGATTATTTCAAAATTATTTCAAAAGCCTAAGGAGAGCTTATCATTGCATTTTTCACATGGCATGAGTGACTTCCTGGCAGGTGTGTGGAGAGTAATGGGTTCAAGAAACATTTTAACACACGCGTGACAAGTGTAGATCTTGCTAACACCTGTTATTTCCCTTGTCATACAACACAGGGCGCCGAGTGCCTTAGTCTAGTCCTCACGAGCCTTTTGCTCCAACCACTGTGCAGAGCCACAACTCCTGGACATTCTCACACACAATCACTCTCCTGCTCCTTTTTCCTAGTGTTGAAAATGAACCTCCACCAACATTTTTCTCTCTGTCAAGTGAAGTCTGAATGCAAAATATACAATTTTCTTATATGCAAAGGGTTTCATTTCTATGATCTCTGATGTGTTAGTATCAGTATCTAAATATTTGGTTCATTTTTCTGACCAACTGTTGTGTGTCAGATGCTTTGCTCAGGAGCCAAGGTCCATAGAATAAAAGAAATAGCTGCTGCCTTCAAGGAGTTCTTAAACACTATTTTGGAGTTACAATGTCCCTTCCTACCCACATGTACCACTGTGACTCAGTTTGTTTGACAGCTTTGACCCATACTCAGCATTTGCTAAATAGCTCTATTGCCCTCTTTCCTTCAAGGAGGCTATTTTTATATTATTAATGGATGGGAATCAGGTACAATCCTTGGACAAGTTCTTGTAGCCCTGGATAGAATTCTGCAGAAGGTTTATAATTTGTTTCAAAAAAAATTGGGGGAAGATCAGAGACATGAATTCTTCGGGGCAGTCTCTCCTTTCTGCCCCTTCTTCCCTTTCTTGTTATTGTTTGTCATGTTTCGCATTTTAAAAAGTAGACTTCTTTCTCATTTAACCCATTCTTTTTTAAAGTTTAATTTAAGCATTCTAGGAAAACAAACTTTTCTGTGTCAAGATCAGTGAATGTAAAGCATGTTCAGGAGGTAACATAATACATTTCTAATATAACAAGACAGGCAAATTGTGTATTGTTCACTCTAAATACAGATACTGTGTTTTCTGTATTACACATTACTTGGTAGAATCAAATCCGTGTTAACACATGATACAGAGACACGAACATTGTCGTCATTGGCTGACAAAGGGAAAGGGACCAGAGGTAGAACTTTCTACAGGCACTTACACACTATTCCAGCTCTTGCTGGCCCATTACACGTAAGCAAGTGGCAGCAAATGGTACCCTGGGAACCCACAAGAATGCTGGCAGCTGCTTATGTCCCCCTGTCCCCAAAGGCCGTGAAGTCCTAAAGCAGATTTCACAAGTATGTATTTCTATTTGTGTTGAGAAACTAAAAGTTGAACCAACCCTCTTCCTTGCTGCCTTATCCACCACCGCTTCAGTGTGGGCCGCCAGTGTGTGACCTCACCAATGCTCTCCTGCTCCGCTCGTCACCACGGCCTCTCCGTGGCATGCATCCTGGCACCGGTGTTAAGTGGGAGTGAGAAAACACTTCTTCAGAGAATAAGAGCCTCTCTAGGACACACTTGGCTTTTGCGGTATGTAATGCATTCTTGGGGCCAATTTGGCATAGGAGACTGGGTTCCAATGCCCACAGAGCTAAAAATAATAAAACACATTTTCCCATTTCTATAAATTGTCACAAGGGTCATTCACCACTTCTCTGATTCTCAGAGAGCAGGTGAGCACTGTTAGCGGAGCGACAAGCCAGAGCAGGACAGGCCCCCGCCACTGAAGGGGAAGAACTGTGTTGTTGATACGCCGACGCCGGTGCTTCCTGGGGAATAAAATGAGAGCAGCATTGGGTGCACGTGGCCAAGTTCTCTTAGCCTTCATCAAGCAAGAGCCACCTCGTCCTGTCCATTCATCCCATCAGACTCCTCGTTCAGAATTGGAATTTCACCAGGGATGGGCTGTCTTCCCAATTTTCCAATGTTTGTTTTATCACACAGAGCTAATAGTTGGTGTGCAAAATGAAAGATGAAATATCTTTTGTTATTTTTACTTTACTTCAAGCCATCATCAACCGTAATTTTTCCATTTTACTTTATGTTGCAAAGTCTTTGAAAGCAGTCCCAAGTGCTTTCCTTAACTACACCTCACCAGGGTAGTAAATGCGCCTCTCCTCAGCCACACCGCAGTCAAGAGATGGCTTTTGGCAGCACTGGGATGGGCAAATGACCTCAAACTCCTGAGGGCCTCTATCAGTGGTGTTCCACATTATTGATAGTAGCAGAGATATTGACAGTCTGTGCTTGGAAGGAAAATAGGAGTTTGATATGACATATTGTGTGTCTCAGCAAGACTCATAAATAATTTTGACAAGTTTTTGTATGCATGGGAAAGTCCTTGATTCAGCCTCCCATAAAAATAAACTTCTATTATGGAATGTATTTGTCAAGTGGCTGCTTGATGGATGGAGCTGCGTTTACCCCTTGGCAGTTCGATGAGTTTTAGATGCACAGCTTACCAGAGAGGATTTACGGCCAGTACAGAAATAATTATTCAGCATGAAATGCATAATTCCTCTACCTAAATTTTCATTTTTTATTATATTTTGTTTCTGTTGCATTTCTGGTCTAAAACAAAAGTACTTGCGTGTTTTTTTTTTTTTTTTCTCTCTCTCTAGAGCTATTGTTTGGTCGAGGGTTTGTGTTGAAGTCAGTGAACAATCTGATTCAGCCCAGACCCTGTCCCAAACTTAGCTGGCGTATTTTCATTCAATGCAGAATTTTAGGGTTTGTTTTTTTTTTTTTTTTTTTGGAGAGATTTACAAATATATATATATATTTGTCACAAGGGTCATTCACATATATATAAAATACGCACTTCAGAAAATTCATTTTTATTGAGATTGAAAACCTAGATATTGACTCCCTTATTTTTTCCCTGAGGTTATCACAGCTTATTTACTTATTTAAATGTAATTATGCATTCACATTTCAGCTACAGAAAACAGAGTTTATACTTAAATTCTTGTCTCCTCACTCTGAAATCTTAAAACATGTATTTTCTCCCCAACTTATACTTCAAATTGTTTTCTTATCATACACACTCTAAGTGAGTATTCTTGAATAAGTTGGAAACTTAGGAAAGTATCAAATCCCCACAATTCTGGGACACTGCCCAGCTTATCACATAAGAACCCTTGCTGGTCATATCCGGGAAGCCCACAACAAACCTTTGACTTGGGAATACACATTTGAGGAGACTAAAGTGAACATTGGGTTTACAGGAGTTTCGATTCTTCATTGGAAGATAGTACTGACTTTTTAGAAGGATTTCTGTTTGTTGAATCTGAATTAAAATAGTCCTGGATCTAAACAAGCAGCGGTGAAAGCAGAGACTGAGAGAAGCACCTGCGTGCCGCCCTGCAGGAAGCTCCTTGGTGCATGCCTCAGAGCCGACGGACTTGGGACGTCCCTTTGCACTTCTCATATTCTTCCTCTGCACTGTCTCTCCTATTTCTTGAGAATGGTTTGCTACTTTCTTGAGAATGGTTTGTTGTCTTTCAAAATGACAGCTTTTATATTTATTGATCTTTCCTATTATATCTTTGTTTTATGTCTAATAATTTCTGCTCTTATGATTTATTTTCTGCCTTTTACTTTTTTGTTTACTCTTATTTTTTTGATCTTAAGTTGAATGCTTAGTTAATCAATTAATTTCTTTTCTTATATAGGCACTAACACTGGAGGTCCTGATTTTTCCTCTAATAATATCTTAGCTGCATCCTTTAAGTTTTTATATTTGAGAATTTTTGTCATCCTTTATCTAAATACCTTCGATTTCCATTTGATTTTCTCTTTAGTCTCAAGATATTTTAAATTGTCCTTCTATTTCCTGATGTTGGTGGGGATTTAAAAATTTTTTTTCTCCTCATTTTTAATCTATAATCTAATTGCACTGTGGTCAGAGAAGGCAACTCTATGAACCAATTCTTTGAAATTTGTTGTAGATTGCCTTTTGGAACAGCAGTGAGCCCTTGGTGTAAATGTTCCATGTGGGCTTCCATCGACTAAGCTTACTAATTGTGTATTCCAGTATCTGTATCCTCACTATTTGTTTGTCAGACATTTACTGATACTGAGAAAGGTGTATTGAAGTTTTTTACTACAAATGTGATTTTTTTCTTTTTTTCTTTGCTTTTTAATAGTTTAAATCTGTTGTTAGATACAACTATGTATCGAATTCTTATATGTTGCTGGCAAATTGAACTTTTTATCAGTCTGAAGTGAACTTTATCTGCAATGCTTTTTGCCTAAAAGTCTGTTCTGTTGGAGGCTACTAATTACACTTCTTTTTTGATTAGTAGTCGCATGATGCATCTTTTTCTTTTCAACTTTTGTCAAGGTTAAAGTGGACCTTCAAAAACTTCATAGAGCCAGATTTACTGATTCATAATCCTGTCTGGAAAACTTGGTGTTTTAGCTGGAGCATTTGGGAACATTTAAGCCAATATGCTTACTGTTAGTATTTTACATATTTATTTATTTATTTCTACCATATTTGTATTTCTGTTTCTCTTATCTTTCCTATGTTCCTTTTTTTCCCCCTGCTCTCTTGTATCCTTTGAGATTGTAAGGCTTTTTACCTCATTCCATGTTTTTTCTTCTGCACATTCTTTTTCTGTTGTTTTCGTGGTTAGCTTAGACATTGTAACACACGTGTGACAAGTGTAGATCTTGCTAACACCTGTTATTTCCCTTGTCGCACAACACAGGGCGCCGAGTGCCTTAGTCTAGTCCTCACAAGCCTTTTGCTCCAACAACTGTGCAGACCCACAACTCCTGGACATCCTCACACACAATCACTCTCCTGCTCCTTTTTCCTCGTGTTTGAAAATGAACCCCCACCAACATTTTTCTCTCTGTCAAGTGAGGTTTGAATATAAAATGTACAATTTTCTTATATGCAAAGGGTTTCATTTCTATGATCTCTGATGTGTTAGAATCAGTGTCTAAATAATTGGTTCGTTTTTCTGACCAACTGTTGTGTGTAGATGCTTTGCTCAGAGCCAAGGTCCATATAATAAAAGAAATAGCTGCTGCCTTCATGGAGTTCTTAATGTAGCAGAAGAGAAAAGTATGTTCACTGGTAATGACACTACTAGAACATGGGGAAATCCTCCAAGGGAAATTCACGTCAGCTGCTTTGGGGTGCACATAGAGGCAGCCCATCACTCACTCGGGTTTTTGAAGTCAGGCTGTGCTGTTAAGTTACAAGCTAGATTTCGAAAGTGGTTTCTAGACAGGGAAAGGTAAATGGTTTTCTTGATCAAGGAAATAACTCATTGAAATGCACAGGCTCAAGGGAAATAAATTTAGTGTGGCTAGTCAAAGACTCAGTGTGTGGGAGTGCCTAGGGATGAGGCTGGAAAGTTGAATTGGGAGTGAATTGGGAAGTTCACTGTATGCCATGCTAAAGTGTTTAGACTCGATGTCACCTGTGGGCAGCAGGGAACCCATGGAGGTTTTATTGCTTACCTCTGTGCAAGTCACTAGAAGGACACAGCAAATAGTAAATGCCTGTACTACTGCACTGTTTCAGGCACTGCACCAAAAACAGTCAGGAGTGGCCATAGCCATTCCAGTCTAATGGAGGAGATGGGCTCATGATGAATCATTATACAGATGATTCCACATCCCAGTTGTGAAGCTGCAAAGAAGGCAGAATATCAGGGACCCTGAAGAGCTGTAACTGGGACATAACTAGTTTCAGTGGTCAGGAAAAGCTCTTCTGAAGAAATGACCTTGCAGCTGCTCTGCAGACCTCAAATGAGCTCCCAGGTGATAGAAATTACAGAAAGTCTTCCCCGGTAGTGGCGTTTTTTTCATAAATGTTTTCATTTTAACAGCATTGCAAATATGGTCAACAAAAAAGCTCTTATGATTACTAGCGAGATTAAACATTCCAGTCATTTGTATTTTTTACTTTGTGAATTCCCTGTTCATCTTTTAACGTAATTGTTTTTAAGGTGAGTATGTGTAATTTCCGGTTTTAGAGTCATAACTTTTTAATGCAGGGTTATATGAACATTTCTACTACCTTCTGATATTTTGTGGTTTTACTTTTTAGAAGTCCAACATTTGGAGATATTTTGCTGTAAGTTGCGACATAAAGATATAACTTTTTCCCCCACATGGTTATTTTCCCCAATACAGCTAATGAATAATTCATATTTTCACTCTTTGACAATGCCACCTTTATCTCATGTTCAATTCTTATATGTATCTTATTTTCTCTACAGATTCTTCTGTCTCAAACACTTATCTTCTTCCATCCCAGGAACCCATTATCCTCCTTACTTCATTTCTATTCTGTTTTAATATTAAGTAAAATAGGCTCCCTTTCTCTTCTGTTTATTCCAGAGTATACTTTCAGGGAATTGGCATCTTTGTAATATTAAAACTTCAATTACAAAAACACTGTTTCTCACCAGTTACTCAAGTTTTATTATAAGTCTTTAAACTAGTTTTTCCTGTGTAGTTAGTATTGTGTGGCAATTGTGAGTCGAATTTTTAAATTATAGCATATATTTCCTTCTTATGGGTATATAGGAATGCTATTGATTTTTGTCTATTTTTCTTGTATCAAGCCACTATACTCTGTCTTATTAATTCAGAACTGATTATTTTACATTTTATAAAAGATAGCCCTTATATTTTAGTACTCAAGCAATAAGTGCTAGTCAGGGAAATAATCACACTTTAAGTTCTTTAAATATCAGTACCTCAGGGAAAGTTAAACCAGGTATCAACTTGTGCAGATAACTTGATTTCTAGCTACGTGTTGATTAACACAGTGAAACAGCCATTCTTACAAGAGTAGAATAGGGGAGAGAGAAAAGGAATTTTGTGAGCAATGACAAGCAAGAATAATAGCTATCACTTGTTCAGCACTTACTATGCTAGGCATCGTTGTAAGCTTTCCACAAATATAAAATCATTCACTCTTCATAATGATTCCTGTAAGAGCACTATTATTTTATTTCATAGTAAAGCAGACCCGGACATAGACAGTTCCAGTAACTTATTCAAGGTAAAAGTGACGGAACCTGGATTTGAACCTATTCAGGTTGATTCCAGAACCCAAGTCTGAACCCCACTGTACTACACTGCCAAGAAAATAGACATGGCCTATTTCAATGATCGTAAGATTTTTGTTTTTGCACTTTATTATTCCTAAAATCAGAAATCCCAATTATTTGTTTTAAAATAGAGTTGCATTTTACAAGCAGTGCTGTCCTGGACTTAAATAAAGGAAGTAAAATATCTTGAATCGGAAAGGGTGTGAAAGTGTAGAGAAGCTAAAAGCGATGAAGCGGGAAAATAAAACATTGTGCGCAGTTTGTTGTTTTGCTTACGGCCTTCATGCCGGCCATTGTCCTGCAAATCACACCTTTTCTGATCATGTGTTTGCTAATAAAGGACAGCCGTGATCTGACTTCCCAGAATTCCTAACGATGTATTGCCCCCTGTCTACATGAGATTTCGTCTCATGAGATCTGCCAAGAGAAAGGCCTGAATGTGTATTTCCAAAGAGCTTTCTGTGACCGGCCAGGTCAGGTGTGGAATATTTTGGAGGTCTGGACAAGTGATACGGGATATGCAGAGATTTGAGTGAGCTATTAGTAGAACAATGAGACTGGCAGCTCACTCCAGGGCCATGTGTACAACTAAATTCACAACAACAGAGTCATATGTCACCAAAATTGTAAGTGGGTCACAGGCTGATTTTCTGCGACTTCCTTGTGACTGCTAAGCATATGCCAGGCACGTTATTTTTTGTATCCCAGCTGCTTACACAATCAGATATGGTAAATCAGGCATGCTGAAAATTTCAATCACATTGGACTCAGCAGCAGTTGTATGAGCACAGCTGTATTTAAAAGCATTGAGGTTGCCCCAGACGCCTTTACTATATAGCCATGGTGAATCAAGAAGGAACAACTCCTGCCATTTTCTTGTTTTACCTGAGAACTTGGGTGTACTTTTTGGTGTATGTGTCTCTGTCTTTTGGGTTAGACTAATACCGGTTTTCACATGCCTTCTACTTGTCCATCTAAAAGAATATTTTCCTAAAGGAAAAAGCACATATTTGAAGAGCAAACAAAACCGAAATCCATGACACGCTGCTCTGTCCTACTGTCAAATAATGGCTCCTTGTCAAGTACAGTCACATCTCCATAAGAACAACAGAGGATGTGCCATCTCCGAATGGCCCACAAGAAAGCTGTGCTTCCTCCGCTGTGCTTTAGCAGGCGGGGAGTAGGAGAGGTGGTGGGAACACAGCTCTTGGAAACCCGCATGGAATTCATAGGTTGAAAAGCTGAGTCTTATTTATAAAATCTTCTTGTTACTCTTGGCTTATGTTTAGTTTTCATTTTTCCTATTCAATATTTTAAATTTACCAAAGTAATAATGGACTTCTAACAAGTAAAATAACACAAACATGAATAAAGAAAAAGCTGAAAACCTTCTCAGATACCCGCAAATCACTACTCAGCAATGTGGACTACCTTTCTCCGTGAATAAAAAGCATGTGTCCCTTATACATTTTATGGAAGGCGTTTGAATACTATGCATTTAATTCTGTAATTTGCTTTTTTCCTCCAGATCAGTAGATGTAGATATACCTATTCATCTGAATAAACGGTATAACAAAATAGAGCAGACATACCATAGTTTATGCGGCCATTCTCTTATGCATGAACATTTGGGGTTTTACTCATTACCACTACAAACCGTGCTATATTAAATATTATTACACACGAAACAAAAATCCTTGCTTACAAAGAATCCAAGTGATAAAAGTAAATAGTAAGAAAATATTGATCCATTTAAGGTTTTTTTCTCAAAATCAGAAAATACTTACCAGTATTTCATAAATTTTTGTTGAACAAAAGAATGAATATTGGATTTATTTTTGTTTCAGTATTCTTATAATGTCAAAATAAGCTCTACTTAAGTGGTACCATTTTTATAAACTGAATGTACTTTAAATTTGCATTACAGTTCTACTTTGAAAAGGCTTATAAGGAGAAATTAAAAACGATTGAGGCAAATTTGGTATATTTGTTTGAAATACTTTCTGTATAAATAGCCCAATGACAAATTGACTTTTTCTAGCAAGTGTTTAGGGAGTTTTTTTAATAGCTTAGCAAAATTTACACTCATTGAGAATAGAATTTAAATTCCTATTTTTGTGTTTAAGTATTTGTCATGTGACTTATTAAAACTCTTCTTTTTAAACCTGCAAAAACAAATTTCCACTTGGTTATTGATATATTTAAATATTAACATAAATCTGTAATACTAATGCTCTGTTATAGTTGTTTGACATGACAATTGAGCTCTCACATTGTAGAGTGTATCATCGATACATTCCATTTCTGGTGTCCTTGGCACGTGTACTGAAATTCATTTTCCTACACTTTTTGAGTTTGCTGAGATGAACATCACAGGACTTTAAACACCACCTGCTACACACCTGGTGCATAGCAGGCTCTGGGAGTATCTATAGTGTACAGTGCTTACATGATTTGTAATCATTTTAACCCCAAAAATTTTATTTTCCCATTTTGCTACACTTTGCTATCATAGACATGACTTCAAATAAAAGTATTTTTTCCAAATTATTGAAAATCTGAATTAGACTAGTAATAATAGAAAGGTTCTATTATTCTTCTATTATGAAGCAGTTCTGCCCCCAGTATTCCAACCGATCGTGCATCTTGGTAGAATTTGCCTATTCCAAAACCTCTGCTGTGGAACTTTTTTTTCCAACTTTGTTGTGAATTTACTATTTGGCAATTCCATTTTTTTGTAGAAATGTTAACCTAATTTCATAATAGTAAAGAGATTATATAAATACCTTATTTCATGAATGGTTTATCTTACTCAAGTAAATCTCGTGATCATGCATTTTTCTTTTTTTTTTTTTTTTTTTTTTTTTTTTTTTTTTATTGCATTTTAGGTTTTGGGGTACATGTGATGAACATGCAAGATTGTTGCATAGGTACACACATGGCAGTGTGCTTTGCTGCCTTCCGTCCCCTCACCTGTATCTGTCATTTCTCCCCATGCTATCTCTTCCCACCTCCCCACCCCCGCCCCTCCCCCATTTCCCCCCAACAGACCCCAGTGTGTAGTGCTCCCCTCCCTGTGTCCATGTGTTCTCATTGTTCAACACCCGCCTATGAGCGAGAATATACGGTGTTTGATTTTCTGCTCTTGTGTCAGTTTGCTGAGAATGATGGTTTCCAGGTTCATCCATGTCCCTATAAAGGACGTGAACTCATCGTTTTTGATGGCTGCATAATATTCCATGGTGTATATGTACCACATTTTCCCTATCCAGTCTATCATCGTTGGGCATTTGGGTTGGTTCCAGGTCTTTGCTATTGTAAACAGTGCTGCAATGAACATTCGTGTGCACGTGTCCTTGTAGTAGAATGATTTATAATCCTTTGGATATATACCCAGTAATGGGATTGCTGGGTCAAATGGGATTTCTATTTTTAGGTCCTTGAGGAATCGCCACACTGTCTTCCACAATGGTTGAATTAATTTACATTCCCACCAACAGTGTAAAAGTGTTCCTATTTCTCCACATCCTCTCCAGCATCTGTTGTTTCCCGATTTTTTAATGATCGCCATTCTAACTGGTGTGAGATGGTATCTCAATGTGGTTTTGATTTGCATTTCTCTGATGACCAGTGATGATGAGCATTTTTTCATATGTTTGTTGGCCTCCTGTATGTCTTCTTTTGTAAAGTATCTGTTCATATCCTTCGCCCATTTTTGAATGGGCTTGTTTGTTTTTTTCTTGTAGATCTGCTTTAGTTCTTTGTAAATTCTGGATATCAGCCCCTTGTCAGATGGGTAGACTGCAAAAATTTTTTCCCATTCTGTTGGTTGCCGATTCACTCTACTGACTGTTTCTTTTGCCGTGCAGAAGCTGTGGAGTTTGATTAGGTCCCATTTGTCTATTTTGGCTTTTGTTGCCATTGCTTTTGGCGTTTTGGTCATGAAGTCCTTGCCTACACCTATGTCCTGAATGGTTTTGCCTAGATTTTCTTCTAAGGTTTTTATGGTATTAGGTCTGATGTTTAAGTCTTTAATCCATCTGGAGTTAATTTTGGTGTAAGGTGTCAGGAAGGGGTCCTGTTTCTGCTTTCTGCACATGGCTAGCCAGTTTTCCCAACACCATTTATTAAACAGGGAGTCCTTTCCCCATTGCTTGTTTTTGTCAGGTTTGTCGAAGATCAGATGGTTGTGGGTATGTTGTATTTCCTGTGAGGCCTCTGTTCTGTTCCATTGGTCTATATCTCTGTTTTGGTACCAGTACCATGCTGTTTTGATTACTGTAGCCTTGTAGTATAGTTTGAAGTCCGGTAGTGTGATGCCTCCCGCTTTGTTCTTTTTGCTTAGAATTGACTTGGCTATGCGGGCTCTCTTTTGGTTCCATATGAAGTTTAAGGTGTTTTTTTCCAGTTCTGTGAAGAAGGTCATTGGTAGCTTGATGGGAATAGCGTTGAATCTGTAAATTACTTTGGGCAGTATGGCCATTTTCACGATGTTGATTCTTCCTAACCATGAACATGGAATGTTTCTCCATCTGTTTGTATCCTCTCTTATTTCGTTGAGCAATGGCTTGTAGTTCTCCTTGAAGAGGTCCTTTACGTTCCTTGTTAGTTGTATTCCTAGGTACTTTATTCTCTTTGTAGCAATTGTGAATGGCAGTTCGTTCTTGATTTGGCTCTCTTGAAGTCTATTACTGGTGTATAGGAATGCTTGTGATTTTTGCACGTTGATTTTGTATCCTGAGACTTTGCTGAAGTTGTTTATCAGTTTCAGGAGATTTTGGGCTGAGATGATGGGGTCTTCCAGATATACAATCATGTCATCTGCAAATAGAGACAATTTGATTTCCTCCTTTCCAATTTGGATACCCTTTATTTCTTTTTCTTGCCTGATTGCTCTGGCTAGAACTTCCAGTATTATATTGAATAGGAGTGGTGAGAGAGGGCATCCTTGTCTAGTGCCAGATTTCAAAGGGAATGCTTCCAGTTTTTGCCCATTCAGTATGATATTGGCTGTTGGTTTGTCGTAAATAGCTTTTATTGTTTTGAGATACGTGCCGTCAATACCTAGTTTATTGAGGGTTTTTAGCATAAAGGGTTGTTGAATTTTGTCAAAAGCCTTCTCTGCATCAATCGAGATAATCATGTGGTTTTTGTCTTTGGTTCTGTTTATGTGGTGAATTACGTTTATGGACTTGCGTATGTTGAACCAGCCTTGCATCCCCGGGATGAATCCTACTTGATCATGGTGGATGAGCTTTTTGATATGCTGTTGCAATCGGTTTGCCAGTATTTTATTGAAGATTTTTGCATCTATGTTCATCATGGATATTGGCCTGAAATTTTCTTTTCTTGTTGAGTCTCTGCCGGGTTTTGGTATCAGGATGATGTTTGTCTTGTAAAATGATTTGGGAAGGATTCCCTCTTTTTGGATTGTCTGGAATAGTTTCAGAAGGAATGGTATCAGCTCCTCCTTGTATGTCTGGTAGAATTCAGCTGTGAACCCATCTGGACCTGGGCTTTTTTTGGGTGGTAGGCTCTTTATTGCTGCCTCGACTTCAGACCATGTTATTGGTCTATTCAGGGTTTCGGCTTCTTCCAGGTTTAGGCTTGGGAGGTTGCAGGTGTCCAGGAATTTATCCATTTCTTCCAGGTTTACTAGTTTATGTGCATAGAGTTGTTTGTAATAATCTCTGATGATGGTTTGGATTTCTGTGGAATCTGTGGTGATATCCCCTTTATCGTTTTTTATTGCATCAATTTGGTTATTCTCTCTTTTCTTTTTTATTAATCTGGCTAGTGGTCTGTCTATTTTGTTGATCTTTTCAAAAAACCAGCTCCTGGATTTATTGACTTTTTGAAGAGTTTTTTGTGTCTCTATTTCCTTCAGTTCTGCTCTGATCTTAGTTATTTCCTGTCTTCTGCTGGGTTTTGAGTTTTTTTGATCTTGCTCCTCTAGCTCTTTCAATTTTGATGATAGGGTGTCAATTTTAGATCTCTCCTTTCTTCTCATGTGGGCACTCATTGCTATATATTTTCCTCTAGAGACTGCTTTAAATGTGTCCCAGAGATTCTGGTATGTTGTGTCTTCGTTCTCATTGGTTTCGAAGAACATCTTTATTTCTGCCTTCATTTCATTGTTTATCCAGTCAACATTCAAGAGCAAGTTGTTCAGTTTCCATGAAGCTGTGCGGTTCTGAGTTAGTTTCTGCATTCTGAGTTCTAACTCGATTGCACTGTGGTCTGAGAGACTGTTTGTTATGATTTCTGTTCTTTTGCATTTGCTGAGGAGTGATTTATTGCCAATTATGTGGTCAATTTTAGAGTAGGTGTGATGTGGTGCTGAGAAGAATGTATATTCTGTGGATTTGGGGTGGAGAGTTCTGTAAATGTCTATTAGGTTTGCTCGTTCCAGGTCTGTGTTCAGGTCCTGGATATCCTTGTTGATTTTCTGTCTGGTTGATCTGTCTAATATTGACAATGGGGTGTTAAAGTCTCCCACTATTATTGTGTGGGAGTCTAAGTCTCTTTGTAAGTCATTAAGAACTTGCCTTATGTATCTGGGTGCTCCTGTATTGGGTGCATATATATTTAGGATCGTTAGCTCTTCTTGTTGCAGTGATCCTTTTACCATTATGTAATGTCCTTCTTTGTCTCTTTTGATCTTTGTTGCTTTAAAGTCTATTTTATCAGAGATGAGAATTGCAACTCCTGCCTTTTTTTGCTCTCCATTTGCTTGGTAGATCTTCCTCCATCCCTTTATTTTGAGCCTTTGTGTATCCTTGCATGTAAGATGGGTTTCCTGGATACAGCACACTGATGGGTTTTGGCTTTTTATCCAATTTGCCAGTCTGTGTCTTTTGATTGGGGCATTTAGTCCATTGACATTTAGGGATAGTATTGTTATGTGTGAATTTGATGCTGTCATTTTGATGCTACCTGGCTGTTTTGTTGGTTAGTTGATGCAGATTCTTGATTGTGTTGCTGCTTTTTTACCATTTGGTGTGTTTTTGGAGTGGCTGGTACTGGTTGTTCCTTTATATGTGTAGAGCCTCTTTCAGGAGTTCTTGTAGAGCAGGTTTGGTGGTGATGAAATCTCTGAGTGCTTGCTTGTTCACAAAGGATTTTATTTTTCCTTCACTTATGAAGCTGAGTTTGGCTGGATAGGAGATTCTGGGTTGAAAGTTCTTTTCTTTAAGGATGTTGAATATTGGCCCCCAGTCTCTTCTGGCTTGTAGGGTTTCTGCTGAGAGATCTGCTGTGAGTCTAATGGGCTTCCCTTTGTGGGTAACCCGACCTTTCTCTCTGGCTGCCCTTAGCATTTTCTCTTTCATTTCAACCCTGGTGAATCTGACGATTATGTGCCTTGGGGTTGCTCTTCTTGAGGAATATCTCTGTGGTGTTCTCTGTATTTCCTGGATTTGAATATTGGTCTGCCTTGCTAGGTTGGGGAAGTTTTCCTGGATAATATCCTGAAGAGTATTTTCCAGCTTGGATTCATTCTCTTCATCACATTCAGGTACACCTATCAGACGTAGATTAGGTCTTTTCACATAGTCCCACATTTCTTGAAGATTTTGTTCATTCCTTTTTGCGCTTTTTTCTCTGTTCTTGCCTTCTCTTTTTATTTCATTGAGTTGGTCTTCGACCTCTGATATCCTTTCTTCTGCTTGGTCAATTCGGCTGTTGAAGCTTGTGCATGCTTCACGAAGTTCTCGTGTTGCGTTTTTCAGCTCCATCAATTCGCTTATTCTCCTCTCTATGCTGTCCATTCTCGTCAGCAGTTCGTCCAATCTTTTTTCAAGGTTCCTATTTTCTTTGCGATGGGTTAGAACATGTTCTTTTAGCTCATTGTAGTTTCTTACTACCCATCTTCTGAAGTCTGATTCTGTCATTTCATCACCCTCCTTCTCCATCCGGTCTGGTTCCCTTGCTGGTGAGGAGTTGTGATCACTTTTAGGAGGAGAGGTGTTCTGGTTTCGGGAGTTTTCATCCTTTTTACGCTGGTTTCTACCCATTTTTGTGGGTTTATCCACCTGTTGTCTGTCTCTGTCCCAGGGAGTTGGAGCTTTATGAGTTTCCGTTGCACTACTGCCTTTTTTGATTTTTTTTTTCAGGTCGGACCCGCCCAGCTAGCAGCATGCCTAGCCTCTGCCTGCCCGCAGGGGCTTTGCTGAGCTGCTGTGGGCTCCGCCCAGCTGCCCTGAGCTCTTCCCTGTAGTCCTTTTTATATGGGCGTAGTTAGAACTGTCTGGGCAATGGTGGCCCCGCCTCTGTTATGGCGGACTCTCTCTGTTGTGGCAGGTTGCCTCGGCAACGGCGGGTTGCCTCGGCAACGGCAGCCTGCCTCCGTAGCGGTGGAGAGTCTCAGTAATGGCGAAGCCCCTCCCCCACGGAGCCGGACCCGTCCCGGTTCAGCTGTGCTTGGTTCGAAGGGCTCAACCCAGAGGGTTTCCAATTACTGTTTTTGTTTTCGTTGTTGTTGGGGGTGGAGGGGTGGGACCAACCGAGGCTGATCACCTGGCTCCCTGACTCAGAGTCTTTTCTTTTAAGTTGAACGACCCCGCGTTCCGGTCGCTTGTTGAAAAGGCGCCGGGATCTCCCGTGCTGCGACTCACGGAGTCGGCTCGAACCGCGGCGCCGGCTCCTGGCGGATTTTTTGCCTAGGAATCTCCTGGCCTGACTCGCTATTTCAGATGAATGGGCAACTCTGCCGTCTCAGGGCTCTGCTCGCCAGCTAAGAGGGCTCCCAGACCAGTGGCTTTTGTACGGAGAACTGCAGCAACAGGGAGTGGTCACAGCAGCCGCGCGGGCGGAATCAGCCCCGCGGGGGCCAAAACAGCCGCACAGGCTGGGACTGCGACGCTGGCGACCCCTCTGCCTGGGTATCTCCTGGTCTGTGGGCAATAAGAGTTCGTCTGGAAATGCGGCGTCCACTCACCCTCTGCACTTTCACTGGGAGCTGAAGTCCTGAGCTGTTCTTAGGCGGCCATCTTGAAAGTCGGATCGATCATGCATTTTTCTAAATTCAGCTACTGGCTCCTTAGAGAGGTTTGTTGGTTTTGTTTTGTTTTTCAAATTAACTCAATATTATTAATGATAAAAAGGATCCTTTTTAAAAAAAAAAAAAAAAAAAAAAAGGTTTGTAAGAGGCACATAGTATGTGCCCCTATGATAACGGACATAGAACACCTAATTCTATAATGAACAGGAGACAGCGCCTGATAACCATAGCATTTGAAACTTTTTTTCTTAAATGTTTGCTATATTTATTTAGCCTATAATTGAATACACAGTCATTTTGCTGTGCTGCGAATCGCCTATGTGGGAGTCAGGATGCATATTTAATGCCTGATTTAAAAAGAAAAATAGATGCATGTGGGCAATTGTAGGAAAGTGTGTTCTGTGCAAATTCAAGTAAAGGTTTGAGAGAAAGTCGTTTTTCTCTTTCTTAGAAAAGACATGATGTTTCACAGCAGGAATTGTTGTAGACCCATGTTTATTAAGTGATGAGTAGTTCTTTTCCTTTGCACTCTTAATGACAAAATCAAATGGCAGCAAAGAAAAGAATCTCTGGTTACTTGGAGCACACCTTTTTCTTTCTTCCTTTATCATCCTCTAATAAAAAAAAGGCCCCTAAAAGGTTTTGTCTAAGAGAGGAAAACATGTGGCTTGGTTGCTAGAGGAAGGAAAGCCAGCAGAAATGTTCTCTGGAATTTTGCCCATGAAGCAAGGTAAAAACAGAAGCATTCACATGTAGGGAAATGTGTGTTAATTGGAGAGTATTGCTATCATGATTTGAGGGAGCATAATTTATTCCATCAAAGTACAAAGGCAGAAAAGTTATGCATGCCACCAGCCTGCATGTGCCCACGTTCTCTGCAGAACCACTATGGTACCCCTAAAGGGCTCTGAGGAACCTTGTCCTAAAGTGCAGACAGTTACTAAAAATAAATTAAGCAAGTGTACTGCTTGCCTTCTGTTTTTATCAACTGTGTTTCCTTGACTTTTGCCTTCTAGAATTACAAATTACAAATATATGACAGCCAGAACATCTTCAGGTTGAGTACCTCAATGTATTCAGTACTGTTTCTGTTTACCTTGAGTTTTGAGGAAATTCATTTACTACATTTCTGTCACCAAAAAGTCCTAAGATTGCAGGTCAAATCCTATAGAAACTTTATATTTTCTAAGAAAAATCCTTCAACTTCATGTAACTGCTACCAAATGAATTGGGCAGTTTGTGGTAGCTCGGTCCCAGCTTATTGAGGATGTAAGAGGGGTTAAAAACAGTGTGGACTGATCAGTAGGGTCACCCAGTATTTATCTACTCAGTATTTTAAAGCTTTCCTTTCTTGAGAAAATAGGCCAAGTTTTTACATTGGGATTAGTGGATCTTAAGAAATTAAAACTTTCATGTATCAATTAAGTACCTGGTCACCAATTTAACTTTTTGTGGAGTTTGCTGTTCCAAATATAAAATCTTGTAATGTTTCCTTCCTTCTAAGATGGTCCTTTGTCCTTTTCTCAGCTTCTGGCTGACACTAAGTGCCCCCCATTTTAATTTCTTTCAATCTAAGTCATCTCTACCCCTTCTTGAAAGTCAAGCCATTTTCTTCTTTCTTTTTGCATCCTTTTATCTTCCTTCAAGTAACTCTGAGTTTGCCTTTAATAAAAGATGCACACAACTGCACATTCTTAACCAAATCAGTCTTTTCATTTCAGATCAATGATTTTTCTAATCTTGTCACTTACCTTCTTAAGTGGTGAGATTCTTAATTTTTTTTTCTTGACCATTTAAAAACCATTGACCAAAATAAAATGTGTGATAAATGAATTTTGGTGTATTGCGGGTAAGGGACATGAGTTACTTTGTCTCCATTAATCTTTTTCATAGATACTTCAAGTACATTTACCTGGTTTTTTTAAAAAAATCAAATTGAAAGTAAAACTTGAAAATAATTTATTTGTATTAGTGTTTTTTTTTTTTTTTTACTTTAAAACACTCAAGAATTGAATAGGACTTAAATGTTTTAATTGTGCAGATGAATAGAAAGTCAGCCTGTGGGTGCCATGCTCCAACAATAATAGCTATTCCACACCAATGAGTTGGAAATTTCATAGTAATTTTAGAAACATACATCCTGTTCCTTAGTTCTAAGAACCGAGACAAATATTCAACAATGGAAGTTGATGGAACCTGAATGGATTAATTGTTTTAATTTAAATCGTACGTAGATTATACATTCCTTTCCCCACCTCCATGTCCATATAGACAGCCAATTTGGGGAGAATACTAATGTTCATTTTACCTTTGCTGTCATGCAGAATAGTGTGAAACGGATATAATTTGTAGAATATTTTCATCTGATCTGAAGAAATGCTGAAGAATAGACTTTGAAAGTAGAAATATAAGGCAATAAATATTTTAGGGGAAAAGTCAATAACAAAATGGACCTAACAGTTATTAGTAATTTGATTAAGTCTGTACCATGTGTTAAATTATTCTCAGTAGTCAGGGTATCGATGCTTATACTTATTGAAATGTAACACTCATATACCATTTGAAAACAAGAAGACACGTAACAAGCTATAAAAAAATGAAATATTCCAAGATCTTCACTCAGTGTCTGAATAAACAAGATTTGCTCTGGTACGGGGGAAGAAAACAGAACAACTTCAAGCTGTCTAAAGAACTATATGAAGATAATGGAGAGTGTGTGTGCATATATATATATATTAATCACACACAGAACTTTGGGCTTCCTAGCTAGATTGACAGCTGAGTTATTTGCCCATCTCTAGTGACTGACAACAGGTAATGGAAAGGCTTTTTACCATGATATAACGGCACAGAATATTTCCTAATTTACTACTATAGTTCTCATCAAAAGTACCCTGGCAAAAAAATAACACGAGATTTATCACTTCAATTACTGGAATTTCACATTTAGTTTAAGGAGACATGTTTCTATAATGTGACAGGCTTTACAGATTTTGAACTTCTTCAGACATTGCAGCTATCAGGGTAATCAGAGAGAGATATAAATGAAAGCAATTGTTACAGTTTTATAACTTTTAATGGTATCTACTGGCAAGAAATAAAACAGACCATAAACTGATGGTCTTGGTTAGGTGTATTTTAAAAAGCTTTTTTGTCAGCTTAAAAAAATGTTCAACAGTCTGAAAATGGACAGGAACTACCTTTAAACCATCATAATGTTATAATTATAAATGGGTTTTTTGATTTTGCAATTGTGAGTAGTGCCATAAATCCCATATAAGGACAAATACTGGAAGCCACGTATCTATGAATGCTAACATGGTAGATGTTTCTTTGCTTCGTCGTGCAGAGCTAGAGCACTATTCTGTGAGTCAAAAACTGTGATCATTTCCTGGTTCAGCTGCTTGATATCTGGAATCTTTTCTCATTTCTTTACTTGGGGCTAATTTTTGACTTCTTAAAATTAGTTAAATATATGACAACAATTATATGTTAATTTATAGTTACTTAAAACACTATATAGTTTCAACTTATTTCACTATAAGAATCATGACAACTTTTACTATTTATGTTATTAATGTTATTGCCATGTAACGAGTGTATTATAGGGTACACTTCAGATGTCAGACAGAACTGTATTGGTGCCATATCGGACTGCACTGCACTGCTGCTGACTCATATTTGGAATCATTTTTCTTACATAGCAGGTGAAGTTTAATGCCATAGTGAAAGTTGTTATGTTCCAACCTGCCCACCTAAGATAGGGAATTTATGACAACAACAATAAAAGTTCAACTGAATGTGTTATAATAGTGAATAATTTTAATTGTGAGTTTTCTCTTGGTTTAGTTATAAAATTACACTTTGTCATATATTTCTGATTTTCTACCCTAAAATTACATTGACTTTATTTCATCCTAGCCTCTTTTATCCAAATGCCACTACTATTAATACCTCTGTATTTATCAAAGTATGTCTGAAAAGTTGAAGATAGAGAAGGAGTACGAACACTTGTAGCCACTGTTACCACAATTGCCCTGAAGGCCAAGTAGTAGAATTTTATTTTAGCTTAACCCATTAGCTCACTGCATTCCAGAAAAAGCAGCTGTCTAACACCGCCACCATCTGAAAACAGAGGGCCTGAGTTGATGCTGAAACATAAAACTGAGTGGCAGTGGGAATCAAGTCAGCCGTTTTTTTCTTTCCATACGTACTTACTGAGCATCTGCTAATGTCCCAGGTTCAGGAAAGAAAATGTATAGTTTTGTCTGAGATCTCAGTAAAATTATTCATAGGAAATTTACCATTACTCTGACTAATTAGGACAAATAATAACAAGTATTTGTAAAGGACTTTGCAATTTACAATATGCTTTCAGATATAGTGCTCACATAATTAAGTGGATATAATCACTTTACCCACATGTGCTGTACCTGCTAGAAGGATACTTTGTAACCTCTCAGGTTAATTGCTCAGTTTTTAAAGGTTAATAATATATGTCAGCTTAAGGAAAGTGTGAAAAAATGTTTCCAAGTCCCACATGACCCTGACTGCCTTGTAGGAGGATCAGGGGTCCAGTGATGTTTTGGCAGGGGGATTTGTAGGGATGGAGTTTTCTGTATTTTGTATGGAATAGCCAAGACGTAGATGCTAGCCAGCAACCACCCAACCTGTGCCATTCCTCAAGGTGATTAATGGTGACAGATGAAATCAGGTTGGTACATAACACTTCATTTTTGAAGAGCAGAGTAGCTCGTATCCAGGCTGTCAGCATATGCTCACTACCAGTCTTCAAAATATATCTGGAATCAGATCGTGTTTTCCTCTTCCCACCGTGTGTTGTGGTCCAAGTGACTGTTCCTCGCGTCCCTCTTACTGGCAGCCTCCTCCTCACTCCTCCTGCTTCCACCCTGTACCGCTCCCGTTTCTTTTTAGTGTAGCCAGAGTAGTTGTTCTGAAAGAGCCCTGCCTGGTAGAATTATCTGTCCTCTACCTACACTGTCCAGTGGTGGGCACCTGCCCCATGTGGCAGCTGAGCACGTGAAATAACAGCTAGTGAGATCTGGGACCTGAGTCTTTTAACTGATTTCTAGCAAAAGGGCCACTAAGCAAACTGTAATTGAATTCAAAAAAAAAATGTTCTCAGGGGTGAGAGAGTTTAATCCATAGCAGTCTATGATAAATCAAAAAGAAGAAAAATCATTTTCATCAAACAGTATAATTGACAAGATTTTTCTGAAGTTGAACTCAAAAATGAATTCAGTCTCAAATAATTTTATAAATGAAAAAGAAGGGAGTAAAAGTAAATTGACTTATTTTGAATAACAATCCACAATGTCATAACAAAAAAAGGAGAAATAAGGTCATTAAGTAACAGCTGAAATAAAGGATGTAGGAAACAGAAAAAATAAAAATTAATAAATTTAACATTACTTGGGTAGAAATTGGCAAACCTTACAAGTTAAGAAAATATTTGAAATAAAAATGTTAATATAACAGCTAAAAATGTAGTGCTTTTAAGATAATAAGCTATGCAATTTAAGATTGATACATACTTTGAACATATCAATGAAATGATACAGAAATAAATTGAAACCCTTTCTTTTACATTATTTTTTAATTTCTGGGAGGTTTTATGTGGCAAAGAAATTGTAGTTTTTGCAAATTTGGAAAACTTCAGAAGTAAATTTGTTGAGCCGGCAGGCTTCGTGTGCATTCATATATATTAATTCTTTAAATGCTCTGCATTCTTTTCTATTACCAGTTTCCTAAGCCCCATTTAGAACATACACCTGAAGGTCCTCAACAAAACACAGGAAATAGAATAATCTGTTCAGGCCCATTTAAAAGACTATACAGTATTAGAAATCCCTCAATTACATCAGCAGGTTAAATTAGAAGATAAATAATTATCTCAAAGGATGCCAAAAAGAGATATTGGATATAAACCATTTTCTAATGACCTTACGAATGGAAGAAAGCAAGTGTGTTTGTGTATTTTCTTTATCCCGCAAAAAAATTGAGGTAGCTTACATAAAATACATAAATACATACAGAATACATAAGATAAAATTCAAATAATAGAAAATTAAGGTAAAATTTTGTAATCATAAGGAACCCAGCCAGGAATGAGAAAGTAACTTTCTTTACTTAGCGTAAATCAGCTGGCAGTGCAAGTCAAAAGCGTGTGCGTTGGTCTTCCTGCCCACGTCCATGCTTGTGATTTCTGCAGTTTCAGTTACCTGCAGTCACAGTGGTTCAAATGTAGTAAGTGGAAAATTCCATAAACAGTTATTTAAATTGTTTTTAAAATTATTTTAAATTGCAAGTCATTCCAAGTAGTGTGATACAATCTCTTAGTCGCACTCGTTCCCCCTCAGGGTGTGAATCATCTCTTTGTCCAGAATATCCTCTCTGTATGGGCACCCCGCCTGTTACTCACCTGTTTTCTATATTAGTCTGTTTTCACACTGCTATAAAGAAATACCTGAACCTGGGTATTTTATGAGGAAAAGAGGTTTAATTGACTCACAGTTCCATAGGCTGCCCAGGAGACTTGGCTTGAGAGGCCTCAGGAAACTTACAGTCATGGTGGAAGGGCAAAGGGGAGCAAACACCTTCTTCACATGGTGGCAGGAGAGAGAAAGAAGGGGCACGTGCTACACACTTTTGAACAACCAGGTCTCATGAGAACTTACTCATTATCACAAGAACAGCAAGGAGGAAATCTGATTCAATCACCAAATGATCCAGTCGGCTCCCACCAGGTCCCTCCCCCAACATTGGGAATGACAGTTTGACTTGAAATTTGGATGGGGACACAGAGCCAAACCATACCACCTAGTATTCATCCTGGCCATGAGATTGACACTCACAGTGTCACAGTGCTTGTTTTCAAGTAAAACTTATTTTACCTTGTAATAGCCCCAAAGTGCAGGAGTAGTGATCCTGGCATATTGTTATAAATGTTCTATTTTATAATTAGTTATTGCTAACCTCTTCATGTGCCTAATATATAAAGTAAACTTTATCACAGGTATGTGTATGTAGGAAAAAGCATCACACACACACACACACACACACACACACACACACACACAGGATTTGGTACTATATGTGATTTCAGGTATCCACTTGAGCTCATGGAAAGTATTCCGTGCACTTAAAGGTACTACAATGTGAAACATTTTCCTGGAAATCAAGAACAACGTTATAAGTGATCATTAATATTATTTTTCTCCTAGTGGAAGAAGGAAAGTTATCTGCTTATAATTTATTCTATGCCTAGAAGATTCTGTGAGAATTTAAACTATTAATAGCTCAGTAAAATTGCTGAATATCAGACTAATATACAAAAATGAAAGAGCCTTTCTATATTATAGCTATAACCAATTAGAAAAATACTAGTAGGAAAATTCCATTCACAATTCTAACAAAGATAAATAATAACTTTTTCCATACCCATTTTTAAAAATATATTCCTGTGTTTGAAAAAATAAATTTTGAAATATGGACAATGAATTAAAGTGTTCAGCATTTTAGAATGAGAAGATAGCTGTCCTTCCTGATCTAATTTATGGTTGTAGCCCTAATAAAACCTGGACAGAGGAGCTGAAGTTAGAAGATATGAAAACAAATTTACAGTGAGTCAGTGGGCCATGGCTGGAGGACAGCAGTCTGTGTCATTACTGATTGCTCACTGTGTTTCACACAGTGAGCCCAGAGGCCTTCTGTATTTCACCTCATTTAATTTCCACACCAGCCATAGGAGGTAGATACCATTCTCCCCTTTTAAGATGAGAAAACTAAGTCTTACCTGAATTCTATTAAATGACAGAACCAAGATTCAAAATACACCTGATTTCAAATCTCTAAAAAAGTACAAAAAAGCAACACATCAAATAGATTGATCTCAGGCAGAGTCCATTATATGTAATAAATTAATATAGATGTATTTATATTTGTATGTGTGTTTTGTATAATACTTTATACATTCTTTAAAAAATAAATAAAGACAGGGTCCTGCTCTGTTGCCCAGGCTGGAGTGCCGTGACACAGTCATGGCTCATTGCAGCCTCAAATTCCTTGGCCTCAAATGATCCTCCCTCCTCAGCCTCCTGAGTATCTGGGGCCACAGGTACTCACCACTGCCCCTGGCTAATTTTGGGGGGACTTTCTAGAGATGGGATCTCTTGCTATGTTAGCCAGGCTGGTCTGGAACTCCTGACCTCAAGGTATCCTCCTGCTTCCGCTTCCCAAAGTGCTGGGATTACGGGTATCTGCCATCATACCTGGTCCATTATACATTCTTAAAGGGGACTCACAAATCAATATAAAAGGGAAATGTTATTTAATATTTAATAAACTGTGTGAGACTTATCAGGATAGCAGTTTGACAGAGTCAATTTAGATTCTTACTGGATATAGTTCACAAAGATAAAAGTTGATGCACTAAAGAGTTAATTTTTTTTAAATTATAAAAGTCTGTACAGAAATATAATTAAACCAAATTTTATGAGAGAACTTTCTCAGAATTTGAACATTTATAAAAGAGATAACAAAATAACTGATTAATAGCTATAGCTGTGTGATAAGGTACATTCTGTATGTCAGAAGTTCCCAGAATAAAAAGACAACTAGAATACTGAGAAAGCATTTTGTCACCAAATAATACATTAAAATTTTATATCTTTTTATATAAAGAGCTCATTATCATTAAATCAATAGGAAAAACACTACAAACTCAGTAAAAACATAGGTAAAAAAGATGGCAGATCAATCATAAAATAGAAAATAGAAATTTTAACTAACATCTGGAAAAGTATTTAGCATAACTAGTAATTTAACAAATGCAAACTTCTTTTTAAAAAGAAAAAATTATATACCTTTTTTATCTATCAAAGCAGCATAAAAATGCATAAGCACTTGGGGTAATGCACATCTACTGCAGTGAGGCTGCTCATTGGTTGCTAGTTTTCGGACGTTTACTTGATGATATGAATCAAGTGTCTTAAATTTTTCTTATCTTTTAATGAGAGCAGGAGAGAGAGAATGTGAGAGAAATATTTTCACAGTGCTATTTACTGAAAGTAGCCTAAATATCAAAGGGTTGGTGCCACACAAAGTTTGGGGTGAAAACTTTGAATGTCATTCACCTGTGAGTGGCTTAGAGCACTCCTCAGACAGAGCTGGGTTTAAATTCTGAATATCATTTCACAGTTACATGGCCTAAGGCAATAGCCTAACCTCTCCACACTTGGATTTACTCGTAATATTAGAGTGCACCACCTAAGAGTGTATGAGTGAAATATTGCATGTAAAAATTACCACTTAGCATATGGTAATTGTAGCCATCTCATATCAGTTAGAATGGCAGTTATCAAATGTCAATTAATGGTGATTATTAAAAAGTCAAGAAACAACAGATGCTGGTGAGGCCTTAGAGAGATAGGAACACTTTTAAACTGTTTTTGGGAATGTAAATTAGTTCAATCACTGTGGAAAACTGTGTGGTGATTATTCAAAGACCTAGAACCAGAAATACCATTGGATCCAGCAATCCCATTACTAAGTATACACCAAAAAGAATAGAAATTGTTCTACTGTAAAGATAGCTGCATAGGTATGTTCATTGCAGCACTATTAATCATAGCAAAGACATGGAGTGGACCCAAATGCTCATCAGTGATAGACTGGATAAAGAGAATGTGATACATGTACACCATGGAGTACTATGCAGCCATAAAAAGGAAAGAGATCATGTCCTTTGCAGGGACTTGGATGGAGCTGGAAGCCGTTATCCTCAGCAAACTATTGGAGGAACAGAAAGCCAAACACCACATGTTCTCATTTATAAGTGAAAGTTGAACAATGAGAACACATGGACCCAGGAAAGAGACCAAGACACACTGGGGCCTGAAGTGGAGGGGTGGGGAGAGCATCAGGTTAAATAGCTAATATGTGCTGGGCTTAATACTTAGCTGATGGGCTGACAGGTGCTGCAAACCACCATGTTACCTGTGGAACAACCCACATTCCTGCACATGTGCCCTGAATTTAAAATAAAATTACCACTTAGCATATGTCATATATTAATAAAAAGCCTGGATTTAACTATTCATATGCTACCATTAATTTTAATTAACAGATGTAATTATAAACTGATACTAGTGATATATCCTAATTATAATTAATAGTATGTGTATTACATGTAATATAACTAATAATGTATCATATAAGTTAATTAGTAATTAATGGTAGCAAATTTTAATAACTACCTAAGTAAATCAGAGAGTGAATCAACCAAATTCTTGGGGGTAACTAATCAACCCTCTGATTTAACTGCTGACAGCTGACCACTTCCTTCTGGCCACCCATTCCTTCATCCAGAGCAGCCAGAAGTCGGCTTTCTCTAATTATGGTTGTGAATTGTCAGCTCCTCTAGATATCTGAGCACCTATGTGAATGCAAGTGTTGGTGGTATAGAGTAATTCAGTCATTTTCCACGTTCAGTAGAACTTAAAGTGGGAAACTCTTCATTAGGTTACTATATTTAGCTCATTTCATATACTGCTGTTGCAGTTGAACTTTGAAATAGTTCAAAGTTATTTACCATTACAATTTTACTGGTTTGTGGTGGGTTGGTTTTGGTCAATCTGCAACATGTATTGCGCTCCCTCTTTTCAGAATGCACTGCGCTAAGTTATGGGGCAATTTTTGATTTAAAGGCCTAAGTTTGAGAAAAAAAGAAGAAGGAAAAAGAGCCTGTGGGAATCTCGAGCTTATCCTCAGAATTTATAATGTGAGTTCATGATTCCGTTTGAAAATAAGATTTTGTTTGTAGGCTTTCATGAGAAAGACAAAGAAGTTAGGCTATTTGGAGAGTTTATGTTTTCAAGAACTCCTATTTGGAGTCTCTGAAAAAGAGCCTAAAAGTGGTATGCTGGTTTCAGGTGTATTTGAAACTCAGCTCATGTAAGAGGGCAAAATTCTGTTAGGACTGATTAGTTTACTTGCAGATACTATTCCTTTATCATCTATGTCTTTGGATTATCCTTTATTCACACCACACAGAAAACGTACCTAAAGAATACAGGAAAAAATGTATTGAATTTTTCTCTCTGTTAAGACAGTGAAATAATGTAGTGTGAAATTCCAAGATAGGCCCTCCAAGTGAGGCAACACTTTTTTGTGACCTATTAACTGTGTTCATCTTCAAATGTGCTATCTCCTTCCTATTTTCCTTTTTATTAAACATTTCAACTAGTAATTCTGAAAATTTAATTTAAAGGGTGATACATTTAAAGCTCTGTGTAATGGTGTATATTTTTGAAGGAATTATCTTGAATAATTTCATAGGCATGTACTATGGCAGATGTTTGCAAATCTCGGTTTAAAACTGATTGAAGTATTTTAAGAAAACTGAAATAATGTCAGTGGTAAAATTTATTTTACCAAGTGCAGATGTAAGACATCAAGTTCTCAGACTGATGGCAGAATTAACAAAAAACACCATCTGGTTCAATAATTATCTGAAAATACCCATATTCTTGGATTTGTTTGATACCACTTAGTTTCCAGCTTTATTTTATCTGAGTTTGCACACCAACCAGACTAGGTTGTACAAAACGAAAACTATTTCCATCTGATCATTTAAAAAAATGTGTGTTTGCATGAATAATGAATCTTTGAATTGTTACTAAACAAGCAAATTATTTGCGTATGTGTCACATCGGTTATCAAGTTTGCACATGTGACAGCTTCAACAGCCGTCACGTAAAATGCATAGAGCTTGTAACCATATGTTTTTGCTTGACAAAAAGCTAAAACTCAAGATCAATTTTCAATATGGGATGCACAAATTAACACTTTAAAATGCACCACAATATGTACAGCTTGGCAAAATTTGCAGAAATAGCACGTTTCTAGATATTAACTGGTATCTTTGGATTCGACCTTAAGGTATTCAATCATTTTGATTAAAAGACTGATTTCTCATAAAACCACAGTCTGTTGGAGGCGCAAAGCCAATGACATTTGAGCATTCATATATTTTCATAAACTTTGAACAATGTCAGTGAGACACCTCTTCAATCTTGGCCACACAACAGCAGGGTATTCAATCTTTCTTTAGCTTAAGACAGAAAATTTGAATATCAGCATAGGGTTATAAATGTGGCAGCTCACGTGGTGTGCTCCATGTTGATTTTGAAGGATCTGTGCAATGTATACAACATTTCACTTCACACCCTTCACCGCTAGTTTCCTTTCCCTTCCCACCTTTTCCCCACCACCTCTCCCCCAAAGGCATTATATGTGAAAGCATTTTGCTTGTGTGTTATAAAAGCAATTCCTTGGAAGAGTTTGGTATAGGGGAAGAAAGAGCCTCTTTTAAAACTGGCTTCTCCTAATGCTACTTGTGGCAATTACTCAGAACAGTGTGATGATACAGATGCCTTGATGTTTCTTCAGCTTTTTCACCCTTTGAACGTAGTAATTAGTCATTGTGCTGCCAAGGAAACCTGTTCCCCTTTGGCCTCCTAAATGAGATCTTAGCAAAACCTGGATGTTGTTCAAATACTTCTTTCAGTTGTGTTCAGTGAAGAGTGATTATCCTATATGGTTGGTGAGATGTGTAAGCTTTTCAGTTTGTTGTAAATAACACGGCGTTAATTGTATTAACATCCGCTACATATAACGTGTCTCTCACTTGAGAGTGTTGTCTTGCAAGCAGCTTGGGCAAAAACCAGATGGGCTGTGAGGGGAAGATGAGCAATTCTGTCTTGCCCAAACAGAAAATGTGACAACATTCTGTTAAGTCAAGAGACGACGAAGAAGGCATTTTTTAATATATTGTAATGGACGACAGATGCCCAAAAATGTTTACCTAAAATCTCTTTAATCTTGCTGATCTCCACATTGAGTATATCCTAATATTATAACAAAAAGCATTATTAGTACTCATAGACAAAGATAATAAAATGTTGAAAACTTAGCATCAACTGGCATAATCCCACAGAATTCCTTTGTAGAAAATCTGAGTCATGAGTAGTAATCCAGATGGTTGTATTTCTTATTATCTGCACATACCTCACCCTCTGAAGAATATCAAGTGAAAATTTTGAATTGGTAAGGTAGAATCCATTAGTAATACCATATCAGAAGAGATAGTTATTAATTGCATCCATAATTTCAATAAAATTTGCTATATGAAACACAGGAATAAACAATTGTATAAATCTGGAACTCTTTCAAACCAGTGCAGCTTGATTTAGTAACCCGTTGGATCTAAGATGTTTCAGTGACCAGCAACTCTTACAAATCTGCACTTGGAAGTGCAGTTCAACAGGTAGTGATGTTGATTCTGCTGCTATTGATTCCAAATAACGCCGTGTTTATTAGTGGTATGTGCTTGGCCACGTGCACGGCTCAGTAAATACTTTGAGCATAGATTATACCTGATGATAAAAGGATTTCCTTGGCTTAGTCGATGACCGCTTCTCCAGAACCTTGTGCTGTCAGCCCTGATGAAGTTGAGCTACGGTGGTTCATCCATTAACTCAACAGACATTTGTGGAGCATCAACTGTGTGTCAGTCCCTGTGTGAAGTGCAGTAAGCACTGTCATCCTGCCCTCATGGAGCTTGCATTCTACATATAAGTAAGTATCAAATAACTGCAAGTTGTGGCACGGCCAAGAGTCAAAGAAAGCAGTATGTGGCCTGCGATGGAGAGTCACAGACGCTCGTGCAGGAACTGGGGGGTTGTATTGTACCTTCGTTCCGGAAGAGAAGAGCTGTCTGAGGAAGACAAGGAACAAGCTATTCAAGGAGATGAGAGCTTGAAAGCATTGCACACAGAAGCGACTGAGCAGAGAGACCTTTGCGACACATTCACAGCAATGAGTGATCCAACCAGTGTGGCCAGAAGGAGGCAAGGAAGAGGGTACTGCATAGCAGTGGGAAGAGCTGCGGGTTTTCATATCTGGGATTCCAAGAGCAAATTTTAATCTTAAGAATCTACCCTTTCCCCTTTATTGGAGGATGGATTGGGAGGGCCAAAGGTAGAACTGGGAGACAGGAGGGATCCAGGTGGTCCAGGCTAAGGGTGAGCCGTGGGGTAGAGCAGAGTAGGATGCGGGATGCGTTTTGGAGGCACAGGTGGTGGAACTTGCTAGTGGGTTGGATTTGGAAGCTAGGGAGGGTTGGTCAGGGAAGAAGGACTAGTAAGTTTCCATCTTGAGTGATGTGGAAATGGGGCTACCATCTGATCTCTAATTTTCTGGTTTGGGGCAAACAGCAGATTTAGGAGGAGGTCATCTTAGAAGCGAGTGTGAGGAGAGACGAGAGGGTTCAAAATTCAAGGTCAGACAGAGGCAGGTGGCAGCACAGAAGGGCAAGAAGGAGTGGTTAGTGACAGAAGGAAACGAGAGGGAGCAGGATAAAAGAAGTCAAGGAAATGGGCTTCCAGAAGAATGAGACGGTCAGCTGTAGCTGCTGCCCATGAGAGGTGGTCAGAACAACTGTGTACTTTCCACAGCACCTTCCTTAGAGCCTGTAATGGAACACACTGCTGCACCTCACTGTGGCTGTGGGAACATCTGCAGGTCAGCGCACAAGGAGCAGAGACGTGATGAGCAGTTCCGTCTGTCCTGGCCCCTGCTGGGTCACTGCAGTCCTGGAAGATTCCAATTTTGAGTATGTACTCGTTCAGATGGCTGTGTTTTCTTTACAAAACACGAATACTCATTAAACTATGTCTTTCTAGGCCTTACCCTGGAAATTCTTAGAGCGGGGCCCTGTATCAGCTTGTGAGGCTGCCCGAACAGCACCATGGGCTGGGCGGCTTACACAGTGGGCGTTGATTTTACCATTTAGAGGCAGCTAGTTTGAGGCCACCGTGCTGGGCAGGACTGGCTGCGTCCAAGGCCTCTCTCCTTGGCGGGTGGATGACATCTTCCCTGTGTCTTCACATGGTCTTCCCTCTGTCGGTGTGTTGATCTCCACCTGGAAGGACCCTGGTCACATTTGATTAGGGCCCACTCTAAATGACCTCATTTTACCTAGTGGCCTTTTTAAAGGCCCTGTCTTCAAATACAGTTAAATTCTGAGGTACTGGGTATTAGGACTTCAACACAGGAATTTGAGGGGACACATTTCAGCTCCTAACAGACTTAAAATGTACATTACACAGAGGCCTCTAAGTGACTCTGATGCCATTGGGCCTCGGACCAGCTTTAGGAAACACTGAACCTCAATGTGCAGGAACTCCGCTAGGAACTGAGATAGGTGGGCAGGGCGTGGGCCCGCCCTTGAGAGGCAAGTCCTCCTACAGGAAAAGGGTGAGAGCCCCAGAAAATGCAGCCGTCTGTGCCTTCGCGGGTGTGTGCGTCTGTGTCGTGTAGACAGATGTGTTCAAGTGGTCCCGTCCTGTCTTTACACGTGTGTGTCTCCCGACCTAGTCGAAAGGCGGGCTCTGCATCTGTGAGCCTGGATGATTGTGCGTGATGCACCTTTTCTTATGTTAGACTTTACTTTTAGGTCAGACCGTTTATTTTATTAGAATAGCTAAACATCTGCCAACGGAAATTAGTTGGTTTGTTCCTACGGCTGTATTTTCAGGTGGCGTTGTTGCGGTCACTAATAAAATTAGGACAGCTGACATCTTGGATATCAGAGTAAAGACTGGCCCTTTTATCTAAATGCACATAACATAGGGCTTCTTTTAGTTTGACTCAAAAAAATTCATTGCAAAAATGTCATGCTTTCCATGTTCTCCGTGTTTGTTCATATGCACACGTGTGCAAATACATACCAGTGAATAAGGCAGAGTTCACAAGATGCTTTCATTGAGCTGTCGGCCTTCGAAAGATGGGAGTTCTGAAACAATGTGGTGTGTTATTTTATTACAGCTCAGGCACTGTTGATTATGAATGTTTTATATAGCCCGGTTCACCCCTTTTACATTAACCCAAAAGCAGTGGCATGTTCAGTTTCGTTCCAGAGAGCAGGAGTTATCAATACTCCTCTTATGCTCCCGGATCTCTTTTCCCTCCACTAAGGAAGTGCTAGCGGCTGGTAGCTGTTTGGCAGGGCAGGCTGTGTGTTCATTCTCTCTGCACAGATTCCGTGCTGCCCTGGGCATGGGGTCGGCGAGCACGCTCACCACCTTCATTCAGGACAGTGTGTGTGTGTGTGTGTGTGTGTGTGTGTGTGTGTCCCTGGAAGTGCGTCATTTCTTCAGCTCCCTGCAGGTACCAGTTGTAGCTTGTAATTTGTTGCTGGTTTTTGTGGTTTGCTGCATTTTTTGTGCAAACTATTGCCAACATGCATGAGTACAGTGAACAGATAGCTTAGAATGTTATACAGCTGCACTTGTGGTAACAAGAAATAGCTTCAAACTCAAAGTCCACGAGAAAACAGAAAAATTAAGGATGAATTCTTGCAACAAAGGCTGCTTCGCTTAAGAAATGTTGTGAAGAGCGTGTGTTATGTCCAATTATAAGCATTACATTAAAAATATAGAGAAGAGTTTTCATGTAAGTGTGTGCCACTGGCAACAGTAAAACATTGAAGAGCCTTTCCAAAAATACATATGTCCAATAAGAGTTATATAAAACAAGTTTTCCTGGGAGAAAAGTTTATTTCAAAAGTCACATGATCTTTTGGGCTGGGTGTTCATAGACTATTAAAAAAAAAAAAAACCATGATCATGCCAAGTTTATTCATCTGCCTGAATTGTGAATTTTCACATTGGAAATTTAAAATTGTATCCATGAACTTCACTGGATTTAATAGCTGCTAGCAACCATCAGCGCTATACATTAGATTTCACTTCTATCAGTTGAAAAGTGTTATACATTATTATTATACATTATTATCTAAAGGATTGAGATTATATCTCCATACATCACATTGTGGATTAAATTATGGCTTTCACAGATTCTGTATGAAATACAATTGAGAATTATCTGCGGAATTTGGTTTGCTTTTAAAATGTGAATTGTTGGAGAAATGAATTGTTAGCCTGGGATTTATTATACATGCCACATTTCTCAAATTTCTGCAGGCTGATAAGAGATATTGAAAAAGAAATGCTTTACAAGTCCATTCAGTTCAGCAAACTTTCCTTTGACTGTGTACTGTCGCCCAGGTGACATACTAGAGGCCATATAAGTACAAGGAGGAGCAGTCCTTGCTCTCAAGGGCTCGCCTGGAAGTGGTGGCCACGGAAGGCATCCAAGAGGGGCAGGACCTGCCTGGATGTCCGAGACCCACTCACAGTGCTTCTGAAGACCCACTCTCATTTTAACAGAGTGGGGAAGGCCTTCCAAGAAGACTGCGTTGGGGGGTAGGAAGAGCCCTGCCTAGCAGGCCCCAGCCCCTATTCTACTGCTGTCTAAGGGAAGTTTCACCCCCCTGTCCATTCTTTACCCCAGTGTTGTGTGCCCAAACGTGACAGCTTACCTACTGGAGTGGCTGCGTGCCAGAAAAGCAGAGCTTTCTATACCTGGTCCCTCTAAAGCACAATGACTTGCCAGTCATTAATAAATCCTCACTTATTCAAGGTCAGTTTAACCATCTAGGGCCATGAGTGTTTGCAGACCTGAAAGGTGTCATTGCTCCATTCACATCGCAGCAGTTCAGCCACCCGCAAGACCTCATGCTCATATAACAACACAGATTGCAGATCTTGTAGTTACCTGTGAAGGGCCAGGGGTGCTGGTTAATAAAGGGAGTTCAGCTTCCTGTGCCATTAAATAATATAATGGTCATCATTTTTAAAATAGCTTCAGGGAATAGGAAAACAATCATTAAAGTGATAATGCAATGAGGTAATATCACTGGATTTCAATAATGTTCATTTTCTGATCTTTTGTTTAACTGGTTTTTCTCGTGAACGAATCCTATACTGGTTCTGAATAGTTTTCCTTACCTTTTCTCCATGAAACAGAAAATGAGTCATTTTTTTTTTAATAAAGGACATTGATGGTCTTTAGTGTATGGAGAAAATTGATCAAAATATTAATTAGACTTTTGTTTTGCTAGTTTGCATTAGACAGATGGAGTTCTGATCTTTAACAGCACCATGACTCATGAAACTGCTTGTGTACTAAATGCCATTATTAACACAACAGTAGTTTTCAGCAGTTGGTAATTATTGGCATAATTAAACATTTATCAAGAGACGAGTATTTATCATTCATTAAACTTTCATTAAAAATCCATCTTAGCACAGGCTAGATTAGCCAGTGATTTTCAAGTGGTAACTTCTTAACTTCTGGCAGGAATATGGAGCATTTTCATAATAACTGAAGCTGTACACAAGGTAATGTTCCAGGAATTGTGGGCAATTACAGGATTTCAGATTCATTTCGTATTAAGTGTTTTTTGAGATTTGGACCCAGAGTAAGAAAGGTACTTGGCAATACTCTTTAGGGTTTACAGCACTTGGCACTCTTCAGCAGCCGATCCAGGAAAACATGTTACCCTTGGCAAAGAAAAGTTACTGCTAAGCAAGCTCTAAGATATTTACATAATTTAAATTCCCCCAAACATGGAGTGTTTACATAGTTTAGGGCATGAAACTTTCTATCGTAAATGGAAGCCAGGCTAGAAGTCGAGACCAGCGGAATCACACTCTATAAATGCCTAGACCCGAGAGTCCCTCCCACGCCGAGGAGGTGGTTTTCTTCTCGTTCCTCTGCCACACTAAGGCTGTCTGTCAAACAAGCATTTCCGTGTCACACGGAATGTGTCACTTGATACACAATCAGACAGCGATCTGGGGGTCGTATTCCGATGTGTTGACTTGTTTAGATAGCACACTTGCCTCCTAGAATTAAGGGATAAATTGTGTAGAACGTGACACTCAGGGAGTTTCCCCTGCTGGCTGCCCTCAGCTCCTTCGTCCCAAGTCCTCTGCTTTTCTGTGTTGACTGTGCACTGCCAGCGGCTGCCCAGTTTGACTCTCCACAGACCGTTTGATGTTATTATGCTTTTCTTGTGTTCAAAAGTTGAAATCTCCTGATATATTAACCTTATAGCGCACCAACCTTCTTCCCTCTTCTCTTGACCCTAAAGAAGGTGCACGGTGCCCCAGCCTATGGTTTGGACTGGCTGCACAATCCTAGTTTTCCCTCTACCCACTAACTGGAAAGCGTCATACACGTTTAGCATACTGGTGTCCTCCCAGGATGAGACATGGGGAGAAGATGGTATTAGATAACTAAGACTACACAGAAAGCCTCTCCACATAGATGCTAGTGCTTCAAATCTTATTCTATATTCAGCAACTTCGTTTCTTGTTTTCTCCTGGGCAAAAAATTTACTGTATCAGTGCTTTTATGTCACAAGAATGAATTGAATTTGTACCCTTTAGTACAAACAACAATAGACAGAGTGGTAACCTAGTGGAAAACAAATAGACACCCCGTCCCTTTTGGGGATTCAGAGAGGTTCAGAAAGATGGAGCTGACGGTAGAGAGGTGGCAGATAAAAAGAGGCCAAAGCAGGGAAGAATCCTGCGGTCATTTATTACCATGCCATCTTCATAGTGTTTGCTGAACCAAGGTGCAGAGTAATGATTCAGACAAATGACGTTAATCATCATAGCTGGCCCTTTGGCAAAAATGGAATACCTAGCATTGCAGCGGGAGACCTAATCAGATTCTCCAAAACTTGCTTCAGAAGGAGAGAATTTCCTGTCTTCAGTTTTTCTGTCAATGGCTTCCCGTGGGATATATCATCTTTAAAAGAAACGGAGTGATAAGAAATTGTGCCCTCTTCCCTTCTCCTTTCCCTGACCCTCTGAAAAATAATCACATTAAACTTCATGATTAATATTTATAGTGAAAATGTATTATTTTTATATTTTCTTCATGTTTATCTAATGTGATAAGATGACAAGAGCTATAATGACTAGTCAAGTCATATTTTCCATAATCCTGATAATCACAGTTTCTCTTTACTTCCTTGGAAACTGTTTGAAATGGCCTTGTGCATCATGAATCCAAGCTGTGTTACACACACATACCGGTGTTCTGTAATTCTACTCTACACACTGTGAAAACATACGTAGATCTGATCAGAGGTTAACTGATGGCTGAGCATATTCTCAGTGCATTTGGTAAGCAAAGAGTATATTTAATGTCTTTCTTGGTCTGTGATCTATACTAAAATAATTGTGTTTCTCTTTTCTCTGTGTTGGATTTTTATGGATTTTTTAAAATTAGAGTTCATTGGTGGAATGTAGTGATTTTTTTTTGTGGGTACAAGGTCATTAACAAAACCAAAAAATGGTGTCGTTCTGAATAGTTTCAGATTTATTAGTTAGGTACATTTTGTCA
Source organism: Saimiri boliviensis (assembly GCF_048565385.1). Lineage (NCBI taxonomy): Eukaryota > Metazoa > Chordata > Mammalia > Primates > Cebidae > Saimiri > Saimiri boliviensis. Next base: position 4,992,056 of record NC_133461.1, on the reverse strand, counting down.
TTATTTTATCACACATGCTTTGGTGCTTAGATACCTGGCGCATTATGCTATTGTGTAGAAGGGAAAACAGTTTAGAGTTTCGGTCATACATCATCCTGAGAGAAATTAAGTTGGCATGTTGGAGGTTAATGTATACACTTTAGATTCTTTGCTTGATTTGCTGTTTTCTTCTTCATCACTCTAAGTAAACAGTTGGTGCTGCCATTTAATGCACAGGTTAAGCGTAGTTGCAGGCTATTATACATCATTAAAGTAAGTACATAATACTCAGTCATGAAAGAAAGATGGAAGCTTTTCACTTGTAGCTGCTTGGACATTTCATTTGTCATCTAGTACAGCACCAAAAAAATTAGTTGTGGCAGCTCTCATGTAATTCATAGCTGAATGCCATGGAATGAAGCAGCGAGCACACCGTTTTGGCTGATGAGTAAGTGTGTGTTTTGCATCTTCCCGTTCCAATGACAGATTTGGCAAAAACACAGTGCCGGTCATTCAGAACTTTGTTACCCTGCTTTCGTTACCCTTTCAGCCAAATGCAGGATTCATCTTTGAACACAGAGCTTCTTTAACAATTACAAGAAAGCGAGATACCTGCTAGATTTCTGAAATGACATCCTGCCTTCTCCCATCATTCCATCATTTTATTATGATACTTCTACCTCTCATAACAGGAAACAAAGCAAATAACGGTTTAGTGATGATGATTGACATTCAGTATGGCAGATGGAATAGGTGGATACCAATAGAATGGACTTCAGGGGCTCATTCTCTATATCTGGTCAATAACCAATATATTACTAATCACATCCAATAAACAGAATACTAGAAATGTGTATTTTTATCTGCCAGCCAGCAGGCATGGAATAATGTTTTTAAAGGTAAGAAACTGCCGTGCACAGGAAGGAGCAGTGACTGATATGTCCTGCAGCTAGAGCTCCTGTACATTACAACTAGACAGCTCGTCCCAGTGAAATCTCATGTGTATCTGATTACCAATGGGCATCGCGTCCGCCTCGCCTCTGGAATACATTGCAAATGCCAGTTCTTGACTTCTGAGGATTCTGTTAGCTGAGATATCTTGTGATAGGGAGAGGTATCACAATAGAATAGGATCTATAGGTATTAGTGTCAAGAAGAATAATGTCTTGCTTGCCCTTTCTCCTGGGTTATTGCATGGGTTATACAAAGATTGGGATGAGTTAATAGAAAACAAAGAAACCAGAGGTGGCAGGAATGGGTGAGAGGTGGGGGAAGCAACAACATTGCAGAAATACATGACTTCTGCTGGTGCCAAAAATAACGTGTCATTGTTTTTTCTCCCAAAGCAGTTGAATGCATAAAAGTACCTGATGTGATCATTATAGGCATCTTACACTATGTAAAGCTGAGGCTTAACAGAGGATATTTATGCAAAAGTGATACTGAGATTTCTGAAAAACGATTCTAAGTTTTAGCTAGAGCTTTACAACCTTTGCAGATGGATTGCAGTAGTGATGAGCAAAATAATAAAATTCATTGATTTTATTTTCACAGTGATTTACAAAAATAAAACAATGTTGACAGGAAAAAAAAAAAAATGTGTGATTTAGGGATGGAGGGAAGTGTGACCTAACAGTCCCTGACTGAGCATGGCGCCCCCATTGTCTCACAGGAGAGAATTCATACCATTTGTTGTAAAAATACATACCTGAAAGAACCAGACCTACCTTGTTCACACCCAGGATGAGGAAAATGATTTATTATCTGTCCCTTGAATTTCTCTGAGCATTCTGTCTAAACTTTAAAGGAGGATCACATTTGCGATTAAATCTTAACAAATGTTGTTTTAACTAGACTGCAATATGTGTTATTGACAACAAGCGACTTTTCTCCTCAAAATAACATGGATGCTTAGGCATGCAATTTACAAAAATGACAAGAAAGGGTGGTACTTTTTTCAAGGTGAATGCGAGTTGACTGATTAGCTGGTATTTTAACTTAGATTCTTGCAAATTACAGACATAAGAAACCCTGCAATTTATATGTACTTTAGAAGTGAAAGCTTTAATCCCATGATTCATGAAGGCAAAGTGGTAATAATTTAAGTACCATATTTTATTTATCCCTCAGAGTTGTCAGCTGATACCAGAAGTATTTCCACTCTTTTGGGGTTGCTGCCTTTGGCCACCTAATTGCTTCTTAGGAAGGAAGAGGGAAATTGCTTCTAGAACTACACGGATTGTCTTTGGCAGCGTCGAGCTGAGGCATCAATCAGTCCATCTGGGTAAAATCACAAGCTGACTCCGATATTGCTAAATATTTATACTGTCAAATACACACAGACATCCAGATGAAAAGAGGCATTCATTAGGAATTCTCCAGCTTGTCAGTTTAAAGATGTAGATTAGAGCAAAACCTCCCACTATGGTACTGAGTGCTCAAGAAAAGTCTATATTTAGCCATTCTGAGCAATAAATATCATCATATTGCCTCATTTAGGTAAATAGAGAATAAATATTGTCAAGATGATCTAGAGATAATGTAAACAGATCTCTGTTCAGAGTCTGTGTTGCCGGGGGAATTCCAGGACAGTGATGTGCCGATGATGCTTCTTGGTTTAACCCTTTTCCTCAGTCGCACACGCCTCCCCTTTTTGGTAGCAAAGATTGTGTTGCTGACAGATTAGGGTGGAAAGATGAAGAAAAAAACGTTTCACCGCAAAGGTGATTTCCAGTTATGTGAATTAGAACACTAATTAGTGCTTGTGCGGCAGTATTGTCTTGATGGCTCCAAAAGCTGCTGCTGCCGAAAATAAAGATATCTGTAGCAACACTGAAGTTCATTTCAGAGTTTAACAGAGCTAATGAAGCCCGTCGATCTCAAGGGAACGTTACAGCTCAGAGGTTGAGACATTATGTTACAGTACACCGAGGTACTGCTCGTGCTAGAATTTCCTTTGTAGCACGTTGTTCTGAGATAAGATTCCTCACACTGAGCATTTGCCATGGAAGATGAGATCTGTACCTTGACACAGTTCCGTTTCTGTACAGAAACTAGGCAGGCCGTTGCATGACAGTTCGGCTCAAATGTGTTCTGTCTGAGCAGAGAATGTGTCCCTTCTCAGCGGGGCACATGGTCATTGCTCTTCCCTGGTAATTGATAATCTTAGAAGTTATACTCAATGGGAATTTTAACTGATGTCAAAGTTTTAGTTAATTACACTAGATGATTTTTTTGAGATTAATAATTAACATCTCTCTTTATAACTAAATATCCATAATTAATCAGCAAATCATAACGTGAAGACTAATTAACTTCAAACTCAAATCTTAACAGAAAATCCATATTACTCTCCAACATCATTAATTACCAGAGTAATCAAAGTTATCCCTCATGGGATAAAACATAAAGCTTTGCGGGTTTATCAGCTAAGCTGTTAGCACAGAAGAATTTACAGAGTAAATTCAAATGGCATTACCGATTATGAAATTATTAGATTATTCAAACCCATGTTCATTGGCCACATGTTACATTGTCAATACGCTGCTCCCAGGAGCTGGATGGGTAACCAGCAAGGCAGAAACTTCCCCATAGCGTCTGAGGTTTCTTTCCATGGGAGGTGAATACAGCGATTTCTGGCAAGCAGGTAATTGGATTGACTGTCTTTAAAACTAACTTGTACGCCTTTGTTTCTTAGCCTCACAGAATGCTGGTTAGCTAGTTTAAAAAGGGTTAGCAGTATATCAAAGTGTACCCCTGACATTGTTCGTAAGGGGGAATATTTGATCAATAATTAAAATTGTGGAATGTTACATCTGGCAATTATTAAGTGTTAAGAACAGCTAAAAGGTAATCCTGTGGAAAGGAAGAAATACTATGCAAGACCCAAAAATTAGCATGGACATCAAAGGGCACAAAATGGGCCCAGTTTCTAAGAAACAGAGTGACACCACCATTAACGATGGAAAAGTGTCTTTCCAGGGTTTCGTTTAGAAACTTAGGAGTTAAAAGTATATTTAAAATCCATGTTTCAATTATTGTATCACCTAATCTTCCAGGCATACACATGGAATACTCTTCCTTTGTGTGGCAGCTGTAAAAATCCGAAGCAGTTTTTACTGTCAAGAAAACTCAGAATAAATAGAGGCTGTTCACTTAGGCAGATAGCTGAGGTTATTTGGTGGCAATCAAGAACTCACAGCACTTCAACTAATGGGTTATGATCAGAAACTGTTCCTAATAGCCAGCTAGACGGATCTGAATATGAAGATTTCTATAATTTTGTTGTCAGCTTGTGATGTACTCTAGTGCTAATTATTTGGAACAATTATGTTTTCCTAATAACAAAAGAAGAAGCAGTGAATTAAGCAGGCTTACCTTCAGATCTTTAGATAACAGTTTAAATGCACTTGCCATTAAGAAATAACATTTCTTTTTGCCTTACGGAGCCCTAATTATTTAAGATGCTTGTCTTTTAAAATCTACTGCTCCCACTTCTTTTAAACCTGTTCGATGTGTCAGTTTACACTGATGATTTCAGTAACTAGTATTTTCTCAGTCTTAAGGTTTATGCCTGTACCTCCATAGACTGCTTACTTCATTTAGTTATTCAAAAACCATAATTAGTGAAGTAATTAACATGTGGATCCTTCAAAGGAAGGCTGCTAGAATCATGGGACGTCTCTCATCATTCTTACTGATATGTGGATGATAAAGAGATGGAGGCTGGTGTGACAACAGGACTTGTATGATTCACGGTAACGGTGCTGCAGGGAAATTCAGACAGGACCTCAGTCCACAGAGCCCCAACGTTTGAAAAAAGTAATTATCCACACTGTTTCCATAATTCAGCTAGGTGTTATCCTGCATTTGCAGCTGTCAAATCATTTGTTTTAAATGTTTTTTTTTTTTAATATCTTATGAATACTTGAAAGTTTTGAGTTTTGTAGATTATCCCTCAGCCTATTTCTAAGCACAAGGGCCAAGCTTTCTTTTTTTTTTTTTTTTTTTAATCCGTTACAGAGTCTTCCCTGACAATTGATTTCAGGCATTTGATAGTAATTTGAGTTAATGCAGGTTATAGTTTCAAAATCATAATCATAAAGAAAGGCTCAAGTTCATACATTTTTCCCTAGAGAATTTTTTTGGTTCAATCTGAGTTTTCTCATAAGCAGAATTTCTGGTTTCCAAGCCATGGATATGAGTTGCATGCAGTTACATTTGTCTGGGCGTGACACAGAGAGGTGCCGATAATGGTTCTGCGTGCTCACAGCTACCTTGCTGGTCTCTCTCTGCTTGCTTCGTTTCTAACGTTTGGCCTTTAACTTCCTATAAATAGAGGTCCATTTTTCACACTGTGTCATTCATTGACATCTGCCCCCAAAACTCTATGCTGCATTTTATCCCTCAGGTAGCTCATGTGAATTGGGACGAAGTAACTTTGATAACATGGAGCGTTGTGCTCTTCCTGCCCAAAGGGACTGTCGTCAAAGTTCTGAAAATGCTGCCAATTTTGGCTTCTTCGGAGCCTGAAGTCCAGGCTGAAGTGAGAGTAGGGTGTTGACATTAGATACTGGATGTTGATAGTGAGCAATCATATAAAGAGAACTTAATTTCAACTGAGTGACTATGGGTTGATTTCCCATGTTTAATGCATTAGAAAAAGAGGCTGGGCATTGATCTGTGTTCAAAATGGGTTGGAAGATTCTGTCTTCCTCTAAATTGTATCAAGTGGAATATACCTTTATATTCTTAATGTCTTGTCAGTTTGTTCTGCATATACAGTACATCTTGGCATATTATCTTACTTGCTGAGGTCGAATTGGCTACACTAGGTTTCAATTGCAAGATAAACCATTAAGCATTCTGAACTCATTAGTAACTTGTAGCTGAGTGTATGTATTTAACAGTCTGCAGATAGACCCTCTTTGCCAATTGGAACACAAGGTTGCGTAACTCTTTTCCTAAAAGATACACTATCTAAATTAGCCTATATTGATGCTGCTACAATTAATTAACTAAAAATTCAGTAAGTTTTTTAATACTCTTTCTAATACTTCTAATCCAGACTTCTAAAACAGCATTCTAATCTGTAAAAAACAGCCTTGAAAAATGCTATGACGAAGCACATGGAGAATAGTATAGCTGCACGTGTGATGCCAGCCAGCGCTGTTACGGATGCTGTGTCTTGCTCATGAGTAGGGTTTTTCTTTTTTCAGAAGCTGTAATGACTTTGGTGATAAGCAGTTCGGAAGGTAAGGAAGAACCAGGTTTCTTCCATGTATTAAGCCTTGCTGCAGGCCAAGCATGCACTGCAGGACGTTGATGCCGTCTGTTCCTAATACTTTCAATATCCTGCAAGGCGTCAGTGCTCCTGTGCAAGACGGAGAAGCTGAAGCTTCAAGAGGTTGAACATGTTGCCCAAGCATAGATAGCTAGTGAGTGGCTAAGCGCAGATTTTAACCTAGGTCCACCTGAGTCCTAATGTCTACATAAAATTATGTTGTTAAAGAAAGGCTAGCATTATTGACAGTGAAAAGCTTTACCACATTCCGAAGTCATTGCCAGTTATTTTTACAAGAGATATCAACACAAACACCAGAGGCAGTCTCTGAGTATCTCCTGATGACCATAGGAAAAGCTGTAGGGTTCCTTCCTTTCTCCAGCCATAAAAGAAGCTAGTACTGTTGTGCGCGTGCATGCACACACACACTCACACACTGTCTCTCCTTACCTCTCATACACTCTTTCTCTCTCTTTCTCACTCACACACACACACAAACACATACAGAATCCATCTAAACAAGCAATAGCTTGAAATCTACAATGTCATTTTAGCCATGAGATCACTCAGGCCTAGTGGAAAAGTACTGTAGGTCTCTCACATTCAGCTGATACTGTAGCGCACTCGCTCACACAGGCACGCACGCACACACACACACACACACACACACAACTGAGCCAAAGACAAATGTGCAGTTCTGGTGTAACTGAAAGATAAATGGAAACTAAGGAACAGTGTTAGTTGACCACAGTTACAGCCACCTAGTGTACAATCAGCATCCCCTTTTTTATATAAAGCCACATTCATTTAATAGGTAGCTTTTCTTTAAATAGTGCGTAGCATGCCTTCACAAATGTCAACACAAACACCAGAGACAGTCTCTGAGTATCTACTACAGATGTAACACTAAGCCTATCCTGGGAGAAGCCTATCTTCAGCTTTAGATAATTTGCATTTCTTCCTTTTTAGGTTTCTAATTTATACATAGTTGGCTTTTCTGAATACTCCTTGCCCTTTGAATTAGCTTTGCTCATTTCTTTCCTTTTTTTTTTTTTTTTTTCTTTTTCTTATTGACTAGAGCCAGAGTCTCACTATGTTGCCCTGGCTAGTCTGGAACTCCTGGGCTCAAGCGGTCCTCCTGCCTTGACCTCCCAAAGTGCTGGGATCACGGGCATGAACCACCACACCTGGCCAGCCTTGCTCATTTCTATAACATCAGTAAAAATCAAACGTAGAAGTAAATGACAGCTAAGCCTTGTGATTTTTGTACTTATTATACTTCAGAAGAGTATATAAGCCATAGGGTTTATATTAGATATAATTGTATCATATCTAGAAAATAAATATGACACTGGACAGATCAGGGTTGTTTTCAGATGTGAAAAATAAGTCACCGAATTGCTCTAACTATCTAAAGATGAAGAAATGACTCATAATATTGTATAGAATTCTAAGAGTCAGTAGAGAAAAAACGATGTACCTGCCCACTGAATTTAGGAGTGCTTCACAGCATTTTTGACAGCGTTTTTGACAGACTATTCTGTGCTTATATGGAGTGCATTCACCTTTTAAAAATTGAGGTTGAGTTTACATACAGTAAATTTAATCCTCTTTAGGTGTAGAGTTGCATGCGTTTCGTCAAATGTTTGCAATTGTGCAACCACAACCAGGTTTGAGAACATTTCCGTTACCCCCAAACGTTGCCTGGTTGCCACTCTTGAGTAAATCTCTTCCCCCAGCACTCAGGCCTTGGCTGTCCCTATAGTTTTGTCTTTTCCAGAATGTCACGTCACTGGCATGTAGCCTTCTATTTCGCTTGGCATAATGCTTTTGAACTTCATTCCTGTGAGTATATCTGCCACTCATGTGTTCCCTGCTGTCACTGAGTCCCGTTCTGTTGCATGCATGCTCCAGTGTGTCTGTCTGTCTCCTGGCGATGGGCACTGGGTTGCTTCCAGTTGTGGGTGATTATGAATCACCCTACTGTCAACTTTTGGCAACAGGTCTTTGTATGGGCATGTGTTTTCATTTTCTTAGGAATGGGGTCATGGGTTGATGTGGTAAGAAATTGCCGACAAACTGTTTTCCACCATGCCTGTGCCATTTCACGTCCCCAACAGCAATGCACGAGAGCTCCAGGTGCTCCGTGTCCTCACCAGCACTTGGCATGATTGGTCTTTTTAAAATTTTATCATTCTAATGGGGGTGTGGTGTATGTCATCATGGTTTTAATTTGCATTTTCCTAGTGACTGATGATACCAAGCATCCATGTGTGAATTGTTCTCATTTTTAGAAAAATTTTTCCTCATAATGAGCCTAAGCAGTCCTCCTATGCTCTGGACTGCACAGGCCATGTGCATGTTCTGCTCTAAATGACAGCTTGCCATGTATTTGGAGCCTGTTTTCCTGTTCTTATTTCTACCCCCCAAATTTATCTTTGCCAAGCCAACCTCGCTCCCTCCCTCCCTCTCTCCCTCCCTCTCTCCCTCCCTCTCTCTCTCCCTCCCTCCCTCCCTTCTTCCCTCCCTCCCTCTCTCTCTCCTTCCCTCCCTCCCTCCCTTCCTCCCTCCCTCTCTCCCACCCTCCCACCTCCCACCCTCCCTCCCTTTCTCCTTCCCGCCCTCCCTCCCTCTCTCCTTCCCACCCTCCCACCCTCCCTCCCTCTCTCCTTCCCTCCCTCCCTCTCTCCCTCCTTCCCTCCCTTTCTCTCTCCCTCTCTCCCTGTTTCCCTCCCTCCCTCCCACTCTCCCTCCCTCCTTTCTTCCCTCCCTCTTACCATTTACCATTTTCTACTTGCCCTAGCTTCTGCAGCAACCCTTTGGCTTCTGTATCACATCACTGTGGATGTGCTCCCATGTGTGCACCTTCACTGAAACGTGTTTCCTGGCACCGAGTGCAGTGCTCTGCTTTGCAGTTGCTGTGTTGTCTTAAAGCAGCAAAGTTTGAGTTTGCGTCTCTAGCAGCCATATCAGCTTTCCATCATGGGCAGATTTGACAGATTGACCCTGTGACTTTATCCATGGTACTGATAAAAATGCTTCACTTGCCAAGTAAAGAGTCCCGCTTTACGGGGTTGGCAACACCATCCAACTGAGTACATATAATTGTCAAGTATCAGTATATAAAAGTATTTACAGGGAACCAGCCAGTTTGATAGTCAATGATAGAATTTTCTAAATTGCTAAACGACTTCATTTACTTTGGACACTGAGAGCTGCTGAGCAATTATGAATTATTCTGATTACCTTTAAGTTTTGGTATCTATTATATGTTTCTGTAAAAAAGTATGGAGATATGCAAATATGGTCAGTATAAGATTTTAAACCCTGGGGCCAACATATCAACTCCACTGAAAACCTCTGGAAAGGAGAGCAGTGGACCTTTTCTGGCATCTTTAGAATCTTATGTGAGGTTTTTGTAATTTACAGAACTGATATTAGATCCAGCAATAATTTCCCCCTCCCCCTTTTAGGAATATATAGTAGCATTTGGGGGAAAGTCTTGCCTTTTGAAAATATTCACTAGATTCACTTGTTTGCATATACTGGAGCTTCATGAAAGGGTTTTGTTGGGGGTTTTTTCTTTGCTTCTTTCTTTTTCTTTCTTTTCTTTTCTTTTAATTGGATAAGGTCTTTAGAGCTAGATTCCTTGACAGTTCCAGCTTAGACTATAAGAAACCCCTAGAAGATTCTGTATTGTTTCTGGATTCTGTTACCTTGGGCACCGTTTATACTGATTTAGTGTTTGCTTTTGTTCTTTCATTACTTCTTATTCCTCCAGTATGAGGAACAACTCTACGTTATGTTTCTGATCGTGAAGTGGATCTGACCTGAAAATAAGCCTGAACTATTCTCGTTGCTGTGACCCTTGTCTAAAACTTGCAGATTGTTGTGATTATGAGGTTTTCATTGATATGTTTGATAAGTGGTATAAAATAAACATTTTATTATAAATATGTAATATTAATATGTAAGATACGACTAAAGAGATACGATATTTGACTGGTTTATCAAAAATCGGTTCACATTTTTTGTATGTGTGTTGCTGTTTAAAATTTCTTTTCTGCTAAAGATCACCATGTACCTAATATTTTGACCAACACTGAAGACTGATTTGTACATCACTGTTCTTCCAGGTGCTTAACCACACGCAACACTCAGTTTAAACACACTGGTGCAAATTCCATTATAACAAAGAATTTCTTCTAGGATATTATTGTAAAGAAAAGGAGTGCACTGTCAGCAATATGTTTCTGAATAAGGAATGAAGCTTTCTTCAGCTTGATTAGGAAAAAAGTGTGTGGGGGGTGGTGTGGGTGTGGGGGGTGTGGGTGTGTATGTGGGGGGTATCTGTGGGGGTGTTGGGGGTGGGTGGGTGTGCACGCATGTACACATGCCTATGTATGTGCATACACACATGTATCAAAAAATATGCAGATGTGATCATCTCAGCAGGAAGTTTTATAACTGAAGATGAAAGAAAACATAGTCTAACTGAGGGTAGAAAGTTATTAATTAAAATTCATGTTAATAACTGAACCATTCAATTTGCACTATTTACATAAGATTATAAGCACTCAACTTATCTGAATGTTTAAACAACTTTTTTTGGCTTAAGTTGGGGCATTAAAGCGCCTGTCAAGTCCCTGGCCTCCTGTACGCAGGCCCGTTGCCTGCAGACAGTAGAAATGTTGCCCTGGAAATGCGGCTAAAGTTTCGTGAAATGAAACATGAAGCATGCCAGGCCCATCTGTGCCAGCCTTACGAAACAAAAGCACCCAATTTTATTATCATTGTCTTTTGTTCTCGGCAATGCTATTCATGTGGCTGGTTTATGAATGCCAGAGTCTGGGGGCAACCGTTGATCCGCCGTTTCCTTTGCTGCACCGTTTGTTCTCTGTTATAATACTTGTCACCCCTGCACCCTCTTCTTTTTAAAAATGGAAACTTCAGTGTCAAGAATCTTGAGTAATGCTCTAAGGTTCCGTGCTAAGAGGCTAGTGGGCTTTGTTTTTGGATCGCAGGTCAAGTCTGAATTGGGGAGAGGTGGATGACTACTTTTAAGCAGAAGGATCAAATCTGTTGTTATGTAAGTCCCAGAATCTATGAACCAGTTATTTTATTATATTGGTGTCAGTTTCATTATCTTCATGAATAGATATTTCCCATCTTCATACAACAGTATTTGCATGTGATGAACCAACCAGCTTCAACATGGCTTCTTTTGATGATTCTGAATTTCAATTCAGATGATCAGAAGTGATTCTTATATGAGATCACACTGGGCCACACATGGTAACTGTACACTTATTTGAACTACATGCTATGATCAGCCCATTAATTTTTTAGTCCAAATAACACAATCAGCTGCTGTATATTGTGGAGGTGGTGGTATGTTATATTTTTTTCATATCATAACAGAAATTTTAAAGATACAGCAACATGGGATCCATCACTGTATAATGTTTCCTACAGACTAAGCAGTGATCAGAGCCAGGCTGCCCAGCCCGTCTCTAGAATATCAGCATGCCCAGGCACCAGCATTCTGCAAGCAGGAGGGAGCTTGGAGACATCGAACTGATGGATTTAATCCACATCCTCGGAGCCTCAGACTTGCTGAGAAAGATGAATAGGAAACCAAGTCATTGTGCATGCCTCCACTCACTTTAGCCAACGCTGCTTCACTTTTACTGTCTTATATTGTGAAGTTCTTGGGGAAATTTTTAACAGTCCTCGTACTGAAAAATTAAAATCCACTCATAAGCCACCAGTTAGAAAGTCGAGTAGTACCCGGCCCAGTGGTGACCACTGCGCCACGGAGGTGTCCTGCCCCACGGAGCCAGGTCCACATGAAACGAACGGCATCCGCCTTTACTTCACTCCTTGGAGCGGCTGTGCAGAGAATCTGTGTGAGAATCAATCTCCTCCCTGCTTTGGCTTTTTGCTTTCATAGAGTTCACTTGAAGACAGGCTAAAAAAAAAAAAAAAAGCCTTACCCCACTCCCTCCTTGCATGGGTTTTCTATGTAGATTCAAGCTCAAAAGTCTCTGGTCACGATTTGGCATTTGCCATCCAAATGTCCCTTGACCTCTGTCCTTCAATATATACTAGTCAAGTTTAAGTCAAATAAATTATGTTCGTAGCAGTTTCTCTGTAGGTTGAAAAGTAGCCAAAGAAAAAGGGAAGGAAACCTTCTTTATTAATAGGGCTGTGTCCAAAGTCTAAGCTAATGTTGATACATCTATTTGAATATTTGGAATTCTGATTTGTTTACTTATATAAATAAATTTTAAAAGTTGGACAATAAAACCAAATATTGAATAATGCACACATGTTTTAAGAAAGAACCAAGCCCGGTGAGTTGGGCTAAGATTAATTGTAGGGACCGTTTTTTTGCTGGTTTGACATATTGGGAAACAGATACGCACGGTTGATCTGTGGAGGTTTAAGAACTAGCAGGACAATGTCAAAAATAAGAACAAAAAAAGCAAGTAGCATTGCTCTAGCCAGTAGGAGTTAACTAGTAAAAAGAAGGCATGGAAAACAAAAGGTACCCGTAACACTGAAAAAAGCAGCCCCAGCCCTTCCTCCGAATCTTCCTTACGAGTAAGGGAGTTACAGCAGCACCTAGAGCAGGGTCCCTCTGCCTTCTGCAGCCTCACGTCCACAGTGACTGTGCTGCCAGCACCCTGGCCCCAGCATACTGCAGTCATGTGGCAGCTTTTTAAAGCAGCTTCTGTAATAGAGGCTTTTCTAAGAGGATTTTTTTCCCCTTCACTTTCTGTATGCAGTTTACCTGCTGGACTTGGTGGAATTTCTATTAAGAATTTCAGGGGAGCACTATACACTGGGGTCCATTGGAGGAAAATAGGGGAGGGACAGGAGGTGGGGAGGTGGTGGGGAGAGATAGCATGGGAAGAAATGACAGATACAGGTGAGGGGAAGGAAGGCAGCAAATCACACTGCCATGTGTGTACCTATGCAACAGTCTTGCATTTCTTCACATGTACCCCCAAACCTAAAATGCAATAAATTTAAAAAAAAAAGATTTCAAACATACAAAAAAAAAAAAAGAATTTCAGATATTTTAGTACTACTTTTCAAAGCATAGCTTCTACTAACAGACACCTTGGCACTCTGTAAATTAAGTAAGACAACAACTGTTAGATCACCGGGATAATGCAAACGTACAAGCGCAGTAATCAAATGGACATATATAAAAGCTGAGACGTATAGCGTCACTCTCTCTGTTTTGCCCTTTGGCAATTCTGCTTTGAGTTTCTTTCAGCCAGCAAATGAGGAATTAATTCAGTACTGTCATTCTGATCGTCTGGCTGCTGCAGGAGAGAGTAGATGTATCTTTGTTGAGGAAAATACTTGATGACGTGTAACAGCGAGTGGAGGCGAAGGTAAGCGTGCGTCTCTGTACCTTGGTGCGCTTTACGCCAAGTTTCACACGTCTTTCTTTTCTTCGTTATGATAATGAAGCCACTAATCAGACAGCCTTATATTGTTTTTCATATAGAATGTGGCTTGTGATAGTATTCATAACTTGTTAACCATGTGCTCAGGAGGAAAATGGCCAGAATTATGGACTCAGATCCTGATGGAGCTGAGGCTGACACCTGTCAGCAGTGCCGGGCCTGGGCCTCCTCTCCCGGTGATCTGGACGGACACTGCCCTTCCTGCTCTCAATCGTATTCTGATTGCATTGATTAATTCCGTGGTCTGCCTAGTATTACGTGTCAGAGGCCTAATTTCTGTCTACATGGTATTTCTTTTTAGCATTTGCCATGCTTGACCGCTTGCCTCTTTCTTCCCGTCCGTGACCTCAGAGCCTGACTTTTTGACCCTCTTGACTGGCTGTGACTGTCCATTCTTTGCCAGTGTGCCCTGGAGCTCATTTATCCACCTTGGTTCTCAGCCTCCCATGCAGCACCCAGGTGACTTCAACCCTCAGCTCTGTGAGACCACCACCTGCATTCTCGTGATAGCCGGCTGTCTGTTTCCAGCCCAGCCCAGCCTTCCCCTGGCCTTCTGATGCGTGGTGCCAATAATAACTGGCAGGACTCTCACTCAGCTCAGTGCGAAAGTGAGAGGTGCTTTCATGAGCTGATGATTGGAAGCTTGACATTTTCTGTCTTTAAAAACATCAACTAGACTATTTTCATCAACTTGATAATTATGTTTCAAGTGTTTGTTTCGTTTTAGAATGTCAAGATATGAGAGTCTGCTATTTACAGGCATGTATTTGCAAATAACATATTTTGCTCGTGAACAGTTATGATTCCTAAAAACTGAAAAAATTAGATTGGAGGGTGGGATAGGACAAGAGGGTTGAGCAGGCGGTGTTCAGGCTATAGTGCCACCAAGCCAGTCACCCAGTGAGAGGCTCCCTGGCCCATTCTCGGCAGCCAGGGAGGTTGTAGTGGAGTCACCCTTGGCCAGCCTGGTTGCAGCGGGGGCAGCGCTGCCGGTCCCGCCCCTTGACAGGAATCTGAGTGGTGAGTTCTCATGGCCACCTCGTTGCCTTTCCAAATAACACTCCTCAGTATGGGGGGTGGGGTTGGTCATCGTGACCTCGGTGCCAGCTGGCGTGATACATAATTGTACATAGAACTAGGCAGATTCAAATATCTGGTAATTGCCCAGAAAGTTCGTGTTGTCTGCATTTGAAGGAACTGAGTATCAGGCGGTGTGTTGGGTGTCTAAGAGTGGAAGCCAGAGAGTGGCGTCACGGCGCGAGGATGAATCCCCTGCTGTCAAACAGGGCAGCCTCCCACTCCGGCAGCGTTTCGCCTCACACAGCCTGGGATAATAGTTGTTTGTCCGGTTCCTGAAGACATGTCAGTCACCAGCACTGTCTGCCCTGATGGGCCCACCACTGTCCAGCAGAACTTCTCCTCCCTGCTTTCAGAGTTCTAGCATCAGAATCTGTGTTAGCAAGGACATGGGGGCCCCTAATTTGAGTCCTCTTTATAGTGTCTCCAAAAAGTGGTCGTTCTGTTTTTTGTTTTTTGGTTTTTTTAATAGGAGACTCAGTGCTAAGGTATCATGTTTCCGTTTCTGAATCAATGTTACTGTGGCAAAGTTTTCTTCCTGTAACTCCCCTCTGCTGTTCCCCATTTTGCCCTCTAGAGCCATGTGGAATGAACCTGTTCTCCTTTCCACACGATAGTCCTTTAAATATTTGTAAATTGAAGCCATTCTTTATGCATTAAGTCCCAGTTATTTTTGTTTATTTTCTCTATATTCGTGGCTATTTGTCAATGTTTCTCTTAAAACATGGAGCTCAAGCTTAAACATGACACCCTAAGTATAGTCTGACCAGCGTATCGTCTTATTTTTACCTTTCTCTGCCTGCACTCTGTACTTGTATTGATGTAGCCACATCAGTGTATTGATCCTACCGGTGGCTAGAACTTGGAAGTCAGTTTCTATTACACTTTGGACAATTTTTTCACTGCCGACTTCAGGACTTTACATTTGTTGGCATTAAATTTAATTTTGTTATATGTGTAATGTGATTCAAATATTTTAGTCATACAGGATTATTTTGTATATTCATAGATATTAGTTACATTATATACTAATTTCAGGTGATACGAACTGAACTATAATGTATTAAACTTAAAATAATAGTAATTATTATTACTCTAGAATATATTACCATTAATATATTGAGCCTTTTCTGTGTGTCAGGCACGATACTAAGTATTGTACATAGGCTGTCTCATTTACTCTTTAAGAAAATATTGTTACATATTTTATTGATTAAGAAAACGATTTAATAAATTTTAGTAACTGTCTAGAATTATGAAACGTCTAAAAATTTATCCAGCTTGCAAACGCGTTATCCTGCCACAGTTTGTGGGTACTGCCAGAAGATACAAGATTCCTGGGTCAGAGATAAAGGACTTTATTAATCACAGCAATAGCTATAGCCAAAGGGTCAGCATCTGACCCAGTTTCCTGAGTCCCAGCTCCCACAGGCTGACACGAAGAGGCCATGACACCTGTACCTGCAGTGGATTATGGTACAGGCAATGAACACTGAAGTCAGGGGGCCCAAATATTTTATTACGAGCATTAAGCTTGCCTGTTCTCTGCCCAAGAGAAGTACTTATTTTTATTATAATGAACAATGAATCAGTTTGCCCTTCACTCTGGAAGAAGACACTATCTTTATCTTCCAAGGCTGTTTGCTCTAGAAACGTCCATGAAAAGATAATCTAGAGTAAAGGTAGTCAGTGCCTCAGCTCACAGAAGGCACAAAAACGCAAAGATCTATGGAGATTTCTCTTTATATAGTAACTTCCGGGCAAGGTGAGGAATCGAAGCCAAGCATGCTGACACCAGAGCTCGTCCCCTTTCTCTTACCTGGAAGATATTTTGTAGGTCAGTCAGTTCTCCCTATTTAGATTTGTGTCTTCTTTTTAAAGCAGTACTTATTAAGGCCTATTATATGCCAAGTACTGAAGATGCCATGGCAAATCATAGAGCCCGGAACTCAAGGAGCTCTTGGTGTAGCAGAAAAGACGAGCGCTCTAATGGATAATTGGGATTCATTGTGATAGGCTAGAGGTATGTACAACAGGCTGTATGAGTATCTACCTAGTATCTCTAAAACGTAAAATAACTTTCACCTCAAAGAAACGTACAATTAAGACAAATGTACAATTAAGTATCCAGTTGCTTGCAGACCCGTTTTGATACTGTCACCTTAGGACCTAGGTTTTTCTGTTAGGTTTACTCAGAAACTCTTTAATAAATGACAAATGTGACAAACTACAAAAGCACCTGAGTGCATTCTTCTGTGCTCACTTATGGAACCTAAAAATTCTACTAGTAGTCATGCAACTGATTGTCACAGTGGGTATTTATTCTAATTATAGTACTAAGTGAAACAGATCATTGCATTTCTCTCCCATTCACTGAGATCTCAGGACTGTCAGCAGTGTGATTTCATTCCCCATCACAATCACTCTTAGTGAAGTACAGTAATAGCAACAGAACCACAGGAGGAGTGAAAGAAACATACTCTGGGTTCTAGGGAAGAGAGAATTGATATGGAATGGCAACTGTGAACCCTGGAGGTTTTTAAGCTGTTCCACTCCTTAGATGTCCTACCCTTTAAAAACTTGAACAGCTCTTGAAGAATTAACAAGTGTTATTCAAACACTGAGTGTCAGCACTTACTGCAGCCATGCTGCTGCTTGCCTGGGGCTTGGTCATCAGGTACAGAGTTACAGGAGTCATGTCCAAGGGGCTTTTCTCCAGAGAACTCCCTGAAGAGCAGAGACCGCCACATGTCATCAGAACTCAGGCATTCTCATAAGTGAAGGCCAGGTTCATGGGACGCACAGCCAGTGCCCACTTGGCATGGTCCTGAACACAGTTCAGAAAGGAGACCCTGCCGCATCTCACGCCCACACTCTGCCCAGTATACCATCGATTCACGCTCAGGAGCGGCTCTGGGGAAGACCTTTGGATAAGGAATGTGATGAGGAGAATGGAGAGGGAAGGCTGCCCTTGTCGAGCACCGCTAGCTGCTCCCGCATGTGTGTGCATGTTCACAAAGGCGTGTGCTCGGGTGTGCTTAATTGTATGTGCGCACATGTATGTATATATCTCAAGAAAACATGGAAATGTTACATTTGATTAAGCATATAAAGTGTTTAAATTTTAGGTAATATTGTTAATAATCATCCTGTTACGCCCCAGTGGGTAATTACGTTTCCTGATGCTGTTTCCTGCCACAGGAGGCATGTACTTGTCCTAGACTGACTTTACCCCTTCGCGTGATCTAGGTGAGCCATTTGTTGATCCATAGGGGGGGGCGGGGTGGGAAGGAACAAAGAATGGGACTGAATGCCGCGGCTCTCCCTCCATGAGGGATCTCAGGGAACCCGCCTTCTGGTCCTCCCATGTGTTTTGAAGATCCTCCACCAGTGTCAGGCCTGTAGCTTTATTTTGGGGACTGGGAAGTTCCGGCAGAAAAAGTGGCCCTTAGGCATTCCTTCCGAAAGTATTCCGAGTTCCGCGTTTCTAAACCTTGTGGAAGATTATGTCAAGTGGGCAACAGGTCGTGTGCCAAGTGGCCCTGGGCGTCAGCCGCCTGATAGACCTCGTTTCTTAGGTGCCTGAGTTTGGATCACATGTGGTGGATTCCTTTTCCCCTTGTTCACGTCCCAGTTCCCACCCCAGGTGCCTTCTGGGGGTCCCTGTGCGGCGCCCCGTCCACAGCTTTGCTGCTGCTTCCCTGCGTGTGCATCCTGCGTGTGCCTCTGGGCGGAAGGCCGCACGTGCCTGGGTGTGACTCCCGGGCGGCGTCCGGACCCGCACCGCATGCGTGTTGCCGTGTGCGCCTACCAGCCGACGCCTTTCAAACAGGCTGTTAGCGAAAAGGCAAAATAGTGCCGCCTGTTTAACAAAGCCTTTACATTCCTCATAAACTACGACTGGTTTTTTTAAAAAAAGTGTTTTCCTGTTTATATCCTCTTGAAACGCAGTGGAATCGTGTGGTTCTGTAAGTGGCCCCAGCCCCATGACACTTTATTACCTCATTGGACTATTACCCTGTTTTAAAATCTACCATGGAAATGTTCTGGAGGGCTTCAGTGTGCCGGGCATAGCTGCTGAGACAAAATGGCACACTGTTCCCTCTAGACACAGCGACGTCCTCGTGCCAGCTGCACCCGTGTCCCGCTCCACCCCGCTCTGTGCATTTCAGATGGGCACAGCGCACCAGGTCGACAGGACCCCGTCGGGCCCGGGGTCAGTATTCATGTGGATTGTGCTTTTTGAAAGGATCTCCCTGTGAAGTTTCCTTGTTTCACAGGGAGAAGGAATCCACCACATGTGATCCAAACTCAGGACAGGAGTTTAACTTAGATATTTAGGAAAATGTTGAAAATAAAGATTGTAGTTCACACTGGTTAAGAGGAAAATATGTTACTGTTTTCTACCTGGACATTGTCAGCGCCCAGTCCACACCCTCGGCCTTGCCGTGTGTAGAAAAGGCTGAGGCTGGGTGTGACCTGGCCCGGAGGCTCCCTCAAGTCCATCCAGGTAGATCCAGGGAGGGACTGAGGGCCATTGTCCCCTCACCTGCCCGTCCCCCTGTCCTGCCCCTGGGTTGCCTGAGGCCATGCTTCCCCAGCGCCTGCCAGCCGTGCCCAGGCCCGCGGCGGCCTCTGCACCCTTTCTCCCACTTTCATTTCCTGGACTCACAGATTTCTGCGGGTTTGGATCTCCTCCTGTAAAGAGCCCAGGCTTTCCCGGGTTGCTATCCACAGGGTGCTGGGGGTCCTGTGGCCCACAGCAGCTCCGTTGGAAAGAGCAGCCATGTGCCCAGAACATATGATTCATTTTAAGACATAGAGAAGAAATCCGCATTGTTTTGAGTGTGCGCATGCAGCTGCTGCTGTTTGGCTATGAGCAGATGTTAGACCTCCGAAAGCCTTGCTGATCATTAAAATACTAACAGTTAGTGTTTTACCCCAGCCGTAGGTTCTGTTTACTGTAAATTTGATTTTAATGGTGCCTCTGTGCAGTTACTGAGAAGTGGTTTGCTTTCTACCTTCCTACAAAAGTGTCTACAATGAAGACAAATGTCTGTTTCCTCTCATTTCCTCGGGAACGTTATGAAGATACTGTAATACAGAGGAAATATAAACATGACTACAAAAGTGAACGTCAGGGTTTTTTATAGGGTTTTGCCAGAAAAACAAAAAGGAAACAAGTTTAATCTGCCTTGTTAGCCTTTTAAAGTCAACCTTGTTAAAGCCATGCCCTCCAGCAGAATTGGTTGGGCTTATTTGCAGAATTTTACCTTTTAAGGTGTGTATAATATGTACAACTTTTGAAAAATTGGCCTTGTCTTCTGATACTGTTCACCTGCATTGGGAGTTCGTCGATTGTCAGAGGACACTTAGGAAAAGGTCGTTGGGATTCCTAATTTTCTGATTCCATAATGCAAAAAAGAATGCCTGTTCCAGTTTATTACATCTTGTAAGTCCAACAGAGGCAGCCTTCAGTAAGCAGGGGCTGCTGTTTGTCTGGTAGAGTTTGAAGGTCTTCTGGTAGCCCCGCTTCTCCAGGACTGACATTCAACAGCTCTTCCAAGCCGGGAATCCCCCCCATACAAAGCCTGAAGGGCGCGGTTAGTGCTCTCAGCTGCTGTCACTAATAGCTAACTAACACGTGTTGGTGCACAGGAGCAGCCAGGCTTGCACTGGAAGGAGAGGCAAGGGTGCCTCCAAGAGGGACACCCCACTTCCCAGTGGCCGGGACTCTGACCTCAACACCCAGAAACGTGCAGAGAGAAGCGCCCTGTGTTGACGCCTGCCTGGGTCCCCTGCACCACTCCTCCCCTTGCTTTGTCCCAAACAGGACTGAAGACACTTGAGCGCTTTCTGCTGGCACATCGACTGGCTGTTCTGAAGAAGCAGTTCTGGCTGTTCATGGGTAAATGACCAGATCAGAGCACTTCACAGCCTAATTTTAAAGTGCCGTCTCATCACCCTCCATGAAACTCGATGACACTGTTTCTGTCACCTGAGTTCAATTTCCAAAGGTACATGATTGTGCATGGTGATTGTCGGTGCAGTTCGTAGGCCTCTGCACAGCAGAGAAACAGTTAACTGCTACCCTTCCTCTCCACCCCACAAAGCCTGTCAAGATAACCTGAAAGCATGCATTCTTACCTTACTGAGTGAGATTTGTGTGCATAACTTCCATTACTGTTAGATCTTCATGCATGAAAATGATAATATATACCTAAGGGTCTGATATAATGCAACATTTCCTAGGGTTTGTGACTTTAAAGGTAAAATATTGTCTTTTGTTCTTTGTCACTCTTCGGTGCCCATGGAAGTATCTCGGCCCATGGAGACTGTTCTTGGTAAAGGTAGCAACCTGCCTGATCATGTATTTCCAACTCGAGATAAAACTTAGTCTTCGTTTTTTTGTGAATATCCAGAATCCTTTTCAGGGGTCTCCTGTGATTGTCTTCCATGGCTGCCAGTGTTCAATGTAGTTCCCCATGGCAAATAAGAAAAAGGAACTAAAACTTTTGGTACCCAAATTTCTGCCCTGGTTTATTGTAAGTATTCCTTCACCAAAAATTGTGTGGTATATCCAAAGAAATTGTATATCTGAATTTATGTGGAGATTTTTGGAAATGGTGTGAACCTCAGTTAATTTTTACAGAAAAGCCATTCCCCCATCTCTTCTTAGAAAACAATGGCCTTCATGAAATGGGGGCACAGTGAAGACTTTACATATTTTTGTAACATCATCCTTCAACATATTTTTGTACGTTTATATGTGGTATACAGCGGATGGTTACCAAAACGCCTTTTACGGACTACACTGTGATGGGTGTCTCTCATCCTCAGGACAGCCCCATCACCTGAGGTTGACCATAGCTTTAGAATGACCAAAACTAATCTGTCCTCTGAGAGAAATCTCACTAGTTTTGCTATCATGTTTAACATGCATGTCGAAGACTACAAATAATTCTTAATCTTGTATTTCAAGTAACCTCTTTGTTTCTGTTGTGTGTGTGAATTTTGGTAACACTGACCCGAATGTGTTTCTAACTGTTGAAAATAATGGAGAGACAAGCGGTACAGACCAGCCTGTGTTCCTAAAAAATAAAAAAAGGAGAAGTTGCCATTTGGTGGCTGGAGTATAAAACTAAGAGGTGACTCTGTCCTACGTTATACCAGATTCATCCTCTTTCTTTGATCCTGGTCCCTAAACCATTTGATTGGAGTTTTCCCTTCCGGAACTTCAGGACGTTCGTTGTCTAGTACAAGAAGTAGCTCAAAGGCATAGAGTTCCCCATAACATGTTCCGGTGTTAACATGGAAAGCATCACATCGTCCAAACCAGTTTCCAGCGGGAGCTCTGTAACAGGACATCCTGCACAATGCCAGGGAACTCTCATTGTCTACAAGATGAATAAATTAGAGGGCAATTATTGATATCGATTTGACTGGCTAAACTATTGGTGACTGGTATTGTAAGAATAATGTATTCCCTGCTTGGAAATTTCTAAAAGGTTATATTTCATTGAATTTTAATTTGTCATTTTTCCTGCTTTCACTTGAGAAACTTATAAGCTTTTGTGACATTAAAATATGGCTCCAATTTATTAGCATAATCTGTTAATATTGTTTCATTTTAATAGACATTAAGTATGATTTCTTAACATTCTTGTTAAAATTACATCTTAAAATTGAAGGCAAGAAAAATTATATGTGGCTTAAGAATTGCAATGTCATGTGTGTCCCAAATTTTTATATGAAAAGTGTTAATTTTTTTAATCACATTGTATTCAAGGTACTTTCACTATGACAATGAACTAACCCAGCAGTCTCAAGCTTACTGGGCCTACTGAAGTGAAACATCTAAAGTATACCCAGTGTCGGGGATGTAGCCTAGCAATGCGTCAACATTTAGTACCCTTTCAAGAGAAGCTTCGAAATTTAAAATAAATGCTGACTCGTAGCAACAAAGTGGTTTACATAGGATATTAGCACAGGCTTTCGTACGCATTAGGCATTTCACCCCACGACATGTCTTTTTAATGCCGTCTTTATCTGCTACGTGATGCATGAAATCTACTTTCGGTTTTAGATCTGCCAGCAACCTTTGACCCCTTGAGTGGAGACACAATGTGACCTTTCTATTGTCATCAGCTTTCATTCTCCTGAAAATTCTATGAATTTTTATTACAAGTTTTTTTTAAAACCAAGCTGAGGCTTCCACAAATTACTTGCCACAGATGAGATGAAGTTGTTGAAGTGGTGTTAGATAAGTTTTACAGCCAGCATGTGTGCTGCCGAGGAGCCCAAGCCTGTGTCCTACAATGTCATACACCAGTAACTGCTGAGCCTACTATTGGATAAATACATCATTTTATGGAACATTGATTGTTCTATAAACCCAATGGAGTATTATGCTCTATGATCAAACCATTTAGATTGTGTGTAGAGCACAGAAAATGCCATATTCAGGATGGTACTAAAAGTGCCATTTGTGTATTTTATGGATGTCATTACAGGGGAAACTTCTCTCTGTAGGCCCTGTTTACTGCAAAATTTTTTAGTCTGTAATGACATTTTTCATTCACAACGTATGCCTTCAAGAGAGGGGGCCCTTGTTTTATTTTTTTCATTCGGGTTTACTGCACAAATTCTGTACATTTTAATTAAATGTAAGCTTAACAAAAGCATAAGGTATTTATTCTGTAGGAAAAAATGATGACAGTAAGGAAAAAACAGCACGCACACACCAAGGAGGCAGTCAGGTACCAGCCCTGTGTCGCCCCCAGAAGCAGACCGGACGGCAGAAGGGAGCCCTGAGCACAGTTTTGGGGAGTAGAGTGTCTGCAGCTTAACCCCTCCACCCCCGCATAATGGAGCTTGTGTTTTTCCACACCGGAGACGTTGGCTTCAAGAACGCAGAAGGAGCCGCAGCTTCATAACAGCATTCCGGAGCAGCCAGCTGACCTCGAAATCCTCTAACCAAAAGCAAACCCTCAGACACCCCAGTAACTACCTGTTTATTCCATCCAAGCTGTGAACTTTCAGTGCATTCAGCTCTGAGAAGGGAGTAAAATCTCTTGGTGCTCACAAAAGCAAACGGGCGGAAAGTGGGGACTTTGTATTTGGGCACGAGGCTGCATTTTAATGTCACTTGTGCCTTCTACACAAAGACGCTGCTTAATGCCCTATTGGAAACAGACCCAAAATGAATGATTTTAGGCACACCGTTCGGTTAGCTACTGTTATTTTGCTAAAATCCGACAGTGTCTTTTTTAAAAAGGTACTGACATACAAACACTGCATTCAGCACCCACGCTCCATTAAGGCTTGTGCGATTTTAGAGCCATCCAGTGACTAAGCAGGAAGGATGCACCCTGTCCCGCGTGCCTGTTTTCCAAACACTCCATCCTTCGGCCATTTGCATTTGGTGAGCTTTACAGTTCATATGAACTAGAAAGAGCTCAAAAATGGAAGTTGACGTGCCCAGCAGATTCTTGGTCATAGCCCAGTTAGAGTTTAAAGTTACAGAAGAGATTCACATTAGTTTAAATGACACTTGAACTTCTACATAGCTCAACATTAATTCATTATGGTTGAAATGGAAGAATCTTCAGTGGGTGAATCTTTTTCAATCTGATTGAGGCTGTTACATTTTATAGGTGCTATTTTTCAAAGCAGTACTGACAGCACTCGAAGTTATTAAATTGCTGAATCAAAAGATGGACCTGCGCTCGCATTTATGAACTGTGATGGACTGGCTGGTTTGTGCGGCGCGGAGGTGAAGACGTTGGTGTTGCTAGGCTTCATCACACGCCGTACTGACAGCAGTATTTACCCATGCAGTTTACTTTAATGGTCTGGAAGTGGCTTAACCCACCTCTGGATTCAAATAAATTCAGTAAGTAGTTCAGAATAGCATAATTATCAGTGCCGCAAGGGATTCGAAGGATAATTCTACACCCAAGAGATTTTCTGTCCAGTTGCAGAGTAAAGAACAGAATTGCTTGGACTGGAGCATCCACCATTTCTTCCCTCGACTACCTAAGAAGAGGATGTTTGCTCTTTCTTTCCCAACTACAGTCGTTTCTTCCGTCTTCTAGCGTACCAGCCATTTGTCCTTTTCTGTGATGAAAATGATCAGGGGAGCGGAATGACTGGGGAGGCTGCCTTCTTTGTTTTTGTGTCCTTATTTCTCTTTTTTTGTAATTCTGAATTAGACTGAAAATGACATTTAAAATAGAGAACAGACAGAAACAAATCAAGGATGATGTGTGAAGATGGCTCTGGGTAAAACAGTAGGGACTGGGGAGAAATTGCAAGCACACCAGAGAAAGAACTTGTCAAGTACAGGAGACAAAGATCTCTAGAGGTCCCAGCAGATGGCAAAGTGACCGGGGATCAGCCACACATGCCCGGCTTACACTTAGGTGCAAAGGGGGCATGAATACAAGAGTTGTGAGCGCCACCCTCGAGGCTTCTGACCTCTTCTAGGAGAGAATGTAGGAGGATCAAAGTTCAGAGGATAACCGGGAGACCGGCAGCATTTCAGCCCCTGCCCCTGCGACCTGCACGCCCACCCCCTCTCAGCTTAGCTTTTAAACTCTGGTCTTCCCTAGGGCAAGGCACCAGGCGGGGCTGGGCACGGGTTGTTTCTTTCTGCAAAGTGGAAAGAGGGGCAAGGTAGGTAGGCAGGAGCTGTGTCTCCAGGCGCATGCCCAGGCAGACCTTTTCAAAGGCTCTGCATTGGTTCCCTCAAAACTCTTTACCACCCGTGACCTTTGGAAAGTCTCCAAGCATCCGCACGGCATGCGTACACAGGTTGAATACCTGTAACTGCTACCACCAGACCTCAGGAAGAGGAAGTCGTGTTCAGGAAGTGCCTGCCACCTGCAGCACACGGAGGGCACGCCAGCAGCCCCACCGAGCGGTGCCCAGTTGTTCTCTGTCCTTGGTTGGGGGTAACCAAGAGAAAACAGGGTGCACTATAATTAGGAAATTTGCTCAGCTAGACTCATAAACATTTTGGACGCTCTTCCCGGAAGGGGGAGTCAGCCTTGAAGATGCAGTGGTTTCCTCTGCCTGACACGTGAGGGCGGGGCCAGGCCTGGCTCCCCGCTGCGGTTTGCTAGCCCGACTACATCTGCTCATGCTTGGGTTCCGTGGGTGCAGAGCAAGGACACAGGAGTACCTCCTGGTAGCTCTTTTCTTGACCTAAAATTCCGTAACCTTTCTAAGATTCACACTCTGCAGAGTTCCCTGAGAAAGTACTTAACAGTTAATTAATACTTTCAAATCCAGGACCGTGCACCTCCAGCCTGGGTAAGAGCTGGGGCGTGTCCTCTTGGTAAACATGGTTTAACAATTTCTGCTGATCCTGCCTGAGAGGTACCCACGGGAAGACAGGCCTTGTCTGGGGTCTGTGCTCAGAATTAACTCGGTATTGAAAGATACGCTCTCTTGTGGAACACCACCAACGTGATAAGCAAAACCATCGACTCTATTCTGGAGAGATGCTAGCAATAAATAATCTCTCACAATTCTTAATCCTTTTTCCCCGTATGGTAAGGTTAAAAGATGCTGTTAAGAAACTGACCCCCTTAAAGACAGTAGAACAGCATATCTCAGAAATGTGGTTGCTGTTGAGATACGGAAATGTTCGCTATAGATCATCTGTAGATGATTCTCTTATTTAAGAAGGATGGAGTTGATTCAAAAACTGATGGAAAATTGGGATTTAAAGAAGAAAACAGGAAGTCTGTTTAAAGAGTCCATTTCATTTTTATGACAATAAAATTGGCCATTTCCAGCCCTGTTTTACCCACAAGGCGGGAAGCGGTAGCATTGCTCTGAGTCGCCAGTGACGTTGAGGAGGGTGTGACGTGCACCTGGGCGTGTGCCCTCGTGCAGCGCCTCCCAT
This sequence comes from Saimiri boliviensis, assembly GCF_048565385.1. NCBI lineage: Eukaryota > Metazoa > Chordata > Mammalia > Primates > Cebidae > Saimiri > Saimiri boliviensis. The sequence goes on along the minus strand of NC_133461.1, from coordinate 4,965,319 downwards.
CCCCACCGTCCTTGTGCCACCAGAGTTTTCTTTGCGCAGCACAGATGGCGGCTGAAGTCCCTGGCCCGAGAGCTCCGGCAGCAGCCCAGGCCTTTCAGAATCCCGCTGCCCACCAGAGCCCCAGGCCGCAGCCACCCGCCTTGGGTATCCCGTTGACAAAGGGTAGACTGTGAAGGGCACGGGATGGCCCCAGACCAGGGATATGCCCAGCTCCGGTGCTCCCCACTTCACTCTCGTCCCCGCCCATGCCGCCTTTTCTCTCCTGGTCTCCCCTTATTGTCTCTGCCCAGGCACCCAGGGGCTTGTGGTGTTTTCTACACACATTGTTTTTACTAAGGCATTTGGGGCTGGCACTTCAGATCCTAAATTTCTTACCCTCTGTTACAGTCCTACAATTTTCCTGCTGAAAACATCCAGTCACTCCTCCTCTCTGCAGCCCATGGTCCACGTTTCTTAGTGCAGGGCAGAGGAAGCCTGGGGCAACCCGCTCTGAGATGAGCAAATTCTTCTCCAGACAGCCCCAGCCTTCTGCTGTCCTGAGGCCTGGAAGCGCCGTGGAGACAGCCTTCCTGCCTCTGCCTGGCCCGTCGCTGCTTCTGTCTGGGGGGCCTTGTCTTCCTAGCCCTCAAGAGATGGCTTGAATCTTGTCCCCAAGACAGGGTTAGAATGTTGTTTCTTTTTACATCTTGACCTGAATATTCTTTCCTGAACATGCGGCTCAGCTCTGTGCAGCGCCTGTAACCTTCCGTTGTATCCCAGACATTGGGCAAACACATCTTTGTTGATTATTTGTTTCATGCCAGGCACTGTCCAGAAGATGGACAGAGAGAAGGAATGCGAGTCTGGCCCCTCAATGCCCACCACGCAGTTCCACAGTGTGGACTCCCCTCTCAGTCCCTGAGTGCCCAGCACCCCGCAGAGCGCCCTGCAGCTGCCAGGATGTGACTCACATGGCCGCACAGGCCGCCTGCCTTGGTTCAGCACCTGAAACGTTGTTGGTCTTCAATAAATATTTATTGCATTAAACTTCTACAGCTGTGTTTATTGATATTTTTAAAAATTTAATATGCAAGGCTTTCATCCCTTTTGTTGAATAAAGAAAGATACCGTATGTAATATTTGGTCACTAAAAAAAGATTTTCCTTCAGGTTAGGAGGTACTACTGCTGGCTGTTTGCTGAACTTTGCTTACCACCCATGACTGAATGCATTGTTAGAAAAGAAATGATGGTGGCAGGGAAGAGGGTGTCCAGCCCCTTCCCCAGGCACTGGAGGGGCACACCCCTGCAAAGAGTTGTATTGGACAGCTCACCCAGGGCTGGGGAAATGCACATCCAGCATTAACTGTGTGTGCCCTCGAGCCGAGAGCCCGCCTGCAGGTGGCCATGGAGGCCTCTGGCCCCACTGACGCTTGCACCATAGGGAGCTCCTCGGGTTTAGAATGGGGATCATGGTGCCTCTGCCAAAGCCTTAATGCTTCTGCGGCAGAGACGTATCTTTCTTATAAGCCTACAAGTGCTTTTTCCAGCCTCTAACTGGTCCCTGTCTCCCTTAGGCATTGTTTCCAAGTCCTACGAGTGCCGTCTGAAGGGACAAGGAGCCACCTTCGTGGAGACAGACAGCCCCTTCACCGCGGCAGCCCTGGCGGAAGAGCCGCTCGTCAAGGAGAAGCCCCTGAGGAGCAGCCGGAGGCCGGCGCCGCCCCCCGAGCCGGTGCAGCAGGTCATCATCTTCCAGGGCTACGACGGGGAGTTTGCCCTGGACGCCTCCGTGGAGGAGACAGCCGCCGCCACGCTGCAGACGCTGGCCATGGCCGGCCAGGTGGCCCGGGTGGTGCACATCACGGAGGATGGCCAGGTCATTGCCACCAGTCAGAGCGGGGCACATGTGGGCAGCATGGTGCCCGGGCCCATCCTCCCTGAGCAGCTGGCCGACGGAGCCACCCAGGTGGTCGTCGTGGGGGGCTCTATGGAAGGCCACAGCATGGATGAGTCCCTCAGTCCAGGGGGCGCTGTGATACAGCAGGTGACCAAGCAGGAGATTTTAAATCTCTCGGAGGCTGGAGTGGCTCCCCCCGAGGCGTCGTCAGCCCTGGATGCATTGCTCTGTGCGGTCACTGAGTTAGGGGAGGTGGGGGGCAGGGCAGGGCTGGAGGAGCAGGGCAGGCCCGGCCCCAAAGACGTGCTGATCCAGCTGCCTGGGCAGGAGGTCTCTCGCGTGGCTGCCAACCCTGAGTCCCCCGAGATCCAGATGTTCCCAGAGGCCCAGGATACCCCAGCCACCATGGAGGTGCTCACCCAGGTGGTCCGCCCCTCAGCGTCCATGGCCTCTCAGGAGCGGGCACAGGTGGCCTTCAAGAAGATGGTCCAGGGCGTCCTCCAGTTTGCTGTGTGTGATACGGCTGCGGCCGGCCAGTTGGTCAAGGACGGTGTCACCCAGGTGGTGGTGAGCGAGGAGGGTGCCGTCCACATGGTGGCTGGGGAAGGCGCCCAGATCATCATGCAGGAGGCACAGGGCGAGCACGTGGATCTGGTGGAGTCAGATGGGGAGATCTCACAGATCATCGTGACGGAGGAGCTGGTCCAGGCCATGGTGCAGGAGTCCAGCAGCGGCTTCCCCGAGGGCGCCACACACTACATCGTGACAGAGCTGCCGCCAGGGGTGGAGGACGAGACGGGCGTGTACTCCCACGCCGTGCTGGAGGCCACAGACTCGCAGGAACTCCTGCAGGCTGGGGCCACGCTGGGCACGGAAGCCGGGGCCCCAAGTGGGGCGGAGCAGCTGGCCGGTGTGGTCATCTACACACAGGAGGGCTCCCCGGCTGCAGCGGCCATTCAGAGCCAAAGAGAAAGCAGTGAACTCCAGGAAGCGTGAAATGTGGCACCTTTACTCAGCACAGGGCAGGTTGGGAGGGTTCAGCTCCTGTGGGGCTGTGTACCTTTAGCTTCCTCTGAAACCTTCAAAACCGTGAGGATGAGGCTTCTATGAGCCCTGAGCGTGCACTCCCAGCAAGAGTCACTCTGGCCACCAGCAAGGTGCCCACAGAGGGTACTGTGGGCTGGGCCTGAGAGCCAGCTGCCGAGTGCATGGGAGGGCCAGCCACAGGCCGCGGCGGGGAGCTCCAGTCCACTGGGGCCCTTTGGTCAATGGCCTCCCCCTTTGTCCTGGCCGTTGCGCTGAAGAGAAGCCAGGTGTTGTCGGTGGTTTTTTCCCTCTCACAAGTGTTTTCCCATTTCAGTTAGCAGAGGGTCGTGGCCGTGGGACAGGGTGAAGATGCCCCTCCTGGCCGGGGTGCATCTGCTTGTGTAGTCAGCATGCAGCTGCCTTTACATTTCATTCTCCACTGGGTTAAAAATCACAGCCACACGTGTTGCCATCTTGAAACAGTCCCTTCCCATGCTTTTTTTTTATTTTAATTTCAGAATAACAGTGTCCCCACACCAAAGGAGGCCTACTAGCTCTTTTCATGTGTAAATTTTTCCTCTTCAGACGTTTTGGTGGATTCATTGCTCTGGTCACATTCTGCATAAAAGACATCCTCTTAAGCCTATGGTTAAAAAAAGCCTTGAAGTTTCTATTCAATTAAAATATATGTTGGTAAAGATATCCAATGCTTCTAATTTTGACTTAGTTTCATACAATAAAGCCTATATATGAAACGCACACTCTGGAAGATATTGTTTGTATCAGTAGTTTGCTTTTTATGACAAGGGTTTGTTCACATGATACCATTTTGGCAGGATTTCTTTTTGATTTCTGTCCATTTGAAAATGCTGACAATAAACATTAACATGTGGAGACTGTGCCCTGTGGCCCCTGCCGTGGCCCGCCAGTGTGGTCTGGGTTTCCTTGTGGATTCCCCTATGGTCCCTGCCGTGGCCCGCCAGCGTGGTCTGGCTTTCCTTGTGGATTCATCCGTGGCCCCTGCTGTGGCCCGCCAGTGTGGTCTGGGTTTCCTTGTGGATTCCCCTGTGGTCCCTGCCGTGGCCCGCCAGCGTGGTCTGGGTTTCTTGTGGATTCACTGCAACTGTTGGATGCAAGTTTATGTTGCAGTCATTTGTTTCCTGATAAAATTGCTCATATTCTTTTCCAAAACTGTAAAATACTCTTCCTCAAATACAAAGGTTGTTTTGTTCTGTTTCTGTTTTCTTTGAAATAAAATCATAGCATTAAAAGATCGCAATGGCGTATTATTTTCAGCAGCCAGTGGTGGGCAGCTGTGACAACCGAGGAGCACCCCGGTGCCTGTGGCTGGCGGCTTCTCACTCCTTCGCGGCCTCCAGACGACGCTGAGCGCTGCCGCGCACCCCCTGCAGTCTGGTACTGTTTCTCAGCATCTGGCAAATGGCCCAGACACATTCGGGTGACAATAACATATTCTATCACGGATAGCATCTAGAAATCGCAAAAAGCAGACATGAGAGGAAAGGAGAATGGTCCTTTCTTTGTTTAAATACAAGCGCCATTGAAAATCTAATTCCTGAGAGAGCATGGGGACCAGCCCACACTTGACCAGTTCGGAAGCAGAACCCGCCCCTTCCTAGTGCCCTTCTCACTGCGGAGCTCTGTCCACTCTAGGCCACCTCCCTTCAGACAGCCACCCCTCCAAAAAAACAAGTAAAGGTAAAATTTCAGGGCTGACACTGAGATACGTAATTAGCTGAGTGTGACTTGCTCATGTTTCTTAACAATGGCAGGGCCATCCAGGTCTTCTTAAGCACGTCTTCAGCAAACAGTGACAGGATCAAGGTGACCTTTACAAAGTGATGGCCCTCGCCAGGCTTCTCATACATGTTAAAAAAAAAAAAAAAAAAAAAGGAAGGGGGATGTTTTTTCGTGGAAATATTTTTCTTGATCAGTCCTCCCGTTAGCGGTAGCCCGCGGTCCTCAGCTCGGATGCTAATTCCTAACCGTGCTTAGTCCTGTGTGGCTAACCTTTCTGCTGCAGTCCGGGGTGTTGACACTGACATGCTGCAGTTTACCGTTTGTGATTTATTTAGGATAAATATGTCTCAGGTGGCATTTAATCCTTCATAAAACCAGTGTAGCCTGCAGTGTCAAACCAGCAATCACGTTGTATGCACAATGAAAAGAGCAGGCCTTTGCATAAAAAAAAATTGTACAGAAGGTGTTTCTAGGCTCAGAAGGATTGCAGAGGCTTCACTAAGCCATTGTATCCTGTAATTACCTATAGAGCTAGGTTAATGTTACCTCTCTCTTCTCTCTCGTTACACAACTATGGGAATGTAAAGGGGTTTCAGAAGCACATACACAAATGTGTGCCTCAGAATAATGAGGCATAGTGGGTTTTGTGAGCAAGGGACATTCATTGTGGCATGGATGGTCTATGAAAAAGACACAAGCTTATGGCTTTCCTTGTGATTTTTGCCAGAGAATATGACAGAACTTTAAAGTTAAAAAAAAAAAAAAAAGGCAAATGAAATATTTACTTGGAGACTAATCCAGAAAGGCCACATTTGTATTAAGCTGCAGCCAATTGAACAGTGGAGTCTCAAGGACGCCCGGCACGCGAGGAAGATCAGACAGCCCGAGGCAGCGGGGAGACGTGGTTTAGACCTCAGCTGCCATAGCGGAAGTGGAACGGTGCTCTCTGTACCCGCTAGAGAGTTACACAGCAAGATAGTTTCCATACAAAGGAAGTTGTAATCACGTGAGGTCATGTTCATGAAACAGACTCAGGCATCATTCTGGGATGCCAGGCCTCACCAAGCAGTTGGCATGGAAGAAGCGGAGAAGACGCTGCCCTAAAACGTGTCCCACGCACCACAGAACAAGCAGGCAAGCGTGTGCCACCTAATACAGAAATCCTCCTGCTACATGGTTTGCTTTGAGGAACCAACTGAAGGTGCCAAGGCTCTGTCAGTGCGTTGCTGGAAGTTCCTAAGTCATCTATAAACTCTGTTGAGAAATGGGACCCCAGAGTATCACAGAAAAGCCAGAGCTGGGCAGTAGTCACAGTGGTAAAACCAGATTTATTCAGGAAAATGGCCGAGGGGAGGGAAATGTCCTGGGTGCATAACTGGGCTCGGTCCTGAGTAAGTGAGCAAGCAGAGGTTTAGAGCCAGGAAGTGTGGGGCGGGGGCTGGTGTCTGGAAGATGACTAGAAGGATGGATGCATCGGGGGAGGGGAGTCACCTAAACCCACGGGACTGGTTCTTGTTGAAGCCGGGCCAGGCCATCAGATTCCACCTGAGGCGGAGGGGGTGATGCAGGATAAGGAAACTGGTTAGGTCTCCAGGGCCACCAAACCTGGCGGGTTAGGGTTATATTCTCACCAGGGTTTCTGGCTAAACCTATTTGGCAGGGTTCTTTCTGAAGCTAGATTTTACAAGGAAGTACACAAATAGGAAAGTTCAGTTAAGCAAGGCGCTGTCAAAAGTCCTAGGAGGTGGACAGTGAGGTGTCCCGGTCATCTCCGCCCGATTGCCTTGAGGGGCACAGCGAGGCCTCCGCAGGACCAGGCAGCCCCCGCCCACGTCTGCTGTAAGAAGCGTGGGGTGGCTTCCCAGGGGGCATCTGTGTCCCAGTCCTACCAAACTTCTTTTTTTGGACAAAAGGTAAAGTGATGGCGTAAGGAGAGCATCCGAGAACCAGCTGGGAATTCTGACCCACAGCTGGTTCTAGGAAGAGATCTAGGGAACAAGAAAGGTCATTCACTCAGCAAACTAAAAGAGCTCTAAGTTTTCACTTCTCCTACTGTTTAATATTAGCCCATAATTTAAGAGAGTGCACAGCTCACTTAAGCAACCTCCTCCCGTTCCATCTTGTTGAAGAATACAATTCGTTTTCTACTCCTCTAGGGTGATATCATTTTACATGAAGAAAAAAGTTCTCTCGGATGGCAGTTATACGTTTCGGAAGCACCTTCTAATCAGGGATTGGTGATTCATTATTAGCTTCAGCAGGCGATCCATCTGACATGTAAGGGGAAAAAATTAGCAGCTGTCACGGCATGATGAGTTAATTTCCTGATGGGCCTGACACCGAAAAGCCATTTGGAGACGTGGCAAAGGCTGAGAAGAAAACCTGGCGCTGCTTTATAATTGGAGATAAAGAAAGGGCAGAGAAACAGGCCGGGGAGGGCCCCGAGTCTGCAGGCTGGGGGTCGCCTGTGAGCGCTGTGTGGCGGTGGGTTGTGGCCCGGGGCCTGGCAGGCTGCATCCAGGTCCAGGGTTGTCGCTGGAGCTCCCTCGGGGATGGGAGTGGCCCGAGGCCTGGCATTCTCCCAGAGAGACAGAACGTGCGGCTGGCCTTTCCATGGTCACCTTGGTGATTTTCATAATCGGTGCTCAGGATTCCCATCGTGGGATGACTTTTCATCACCGAGAGAAAGTAACCCATTAAATAAATACTGTGGAAACCCGGGCAGGCAGGAGGGGTGGGCCTGGGGCAGTAGGCGGGATTCAGCCTGGCTTCCCTCGCCCCCCGCCCCCACCCCTTGAGCTGCGCCTCCACAGGGCATCCATTGCAAGCCCACCGAGATGAAAAAACACTTTGCAGGAAATATCCTGAAGATGGAAATTAGAGAAATCAGAGTATGAAGGCAGCTTTGAAATAACAGGCTGGATGTGCTGGTCTTCACAGGGGGAGGAGCTGTCTGCTGAAGGCTCAGCGTGTAGCCTTCTAGAATCGGGCCCCCGCATCTGCACCCTAAAACCCTCTGGTGCGAAAACAAAGGGGCCCTGCCCATTACAGGCCAGGACACGTGGATGACTTGGCTTTCTTGGACTCTGGATCTGTAAAATCCACGAGGCCCAGGTGGGTCTTGAACCTCCTGCTTGAGGAGTAAGCCTGAGGGAAAGAACTTTCTTCCACCCAAATGCCTGCGCTCTGCACACAGGACACAACTCTGCTTTTCTCCAGGCTGGACTCAAAGGATACCCCCCTGAAGAGCTCGCCAGCCGGAGGCAGAAGACAGCCCGCATGCGCCAGCTGTGGTCACAAAGCCCATTACCAGAATTAAATAAATCCGTTCTAAATCTCCCAGGCAAAGAATCATTTACTTCCTTCATGGTCCTGCATTTTCAATACCTTTTAATAAATTCTTTTAAAATGACCTAATTTCAACGTGGCTTTCAACTTCATAAAAAGACAATTTGTAACCAGGATAAACATGAACACACGACCAGGCCTCTGGGTCAGCGCCACTTCGGTCCTCTCCAGGATCTCACGTCACCCTTCATAGCTTTTTAAGTGGAAAAGAATAAAAACCAACACAAAGTCAAGGTGTGTTTTTTAATTTCCAAATTGAGCTCTGGTTTGAGCGAGGCTGACCTGGGCTCCTGCTTGTCCCGTCGGCATCGGGCCCCTCCTGGTCAGGAAGCCACTGGGGAGCCTCAGTTAGAAAGATGTCTCCCGGAGCAGGGCCACCTCCGTCCTCACCTCCGCTGCTCCCCAGAGCCACAGCACATCTGCAGAGCTATCATGACTGATGTGTAAACGGGGCCATAACCCCCGAGCACACGCGATGCCCAGGATCCACTCCCCCTTTTCACCTGTGCTCCTGCTGCAGTTAACAGAGAGAGAAGACATTATCACATCAGAATTGCAACATACAGTCCATGAGAGAGCATGGTGTTCCTAACCTATGCCCGGGAGCAACGCTGCGAGTGACTTTTCTGGTAAGAGTGGGGACTCACAGTGAATGTCCAAGGCACAGTCTCTCACCCTACTCAGAACGCCCTGGGAGGCAGGCAGGGTTCTGTCCACAAGGCCACATGTGTCCCACCTCCCCTGACTCCCCTGCATGTCACAGGGCTCAGGTGCCTTACCCTTTACCTCTAATTCCAGCTGTAAGCTCACGCCCCACACACAGCCTCTGCACGTCCATCTTCCGGCCCTGAGCAAGCACCCAGCAAGTTACTGTAGGTGGGCGGATAAATACGTGGCTCGTCAATCCGTCATCAGTTGATCCTGTCTTCTTCCTCACCTTCCTTTCTGTTGTTTTAGTCATAATGTTCTCAGATAACACAGATCTTTGGCAGGAATTGAACCAGATGAATGCACCGTGAAGAGAATGACTTTGGGTCGCCCTGGTTCGGTGCACATCCCTCCACCTACTTGCACCTTTTTCCAGAACATTTCTCGATGAGCAGGGTCCTGAGACCAAACTTCACAGAAGACGCTGGATATTGTCATATGTGGTCAGGTAATTTGCCTCTTCTAGCAGCAGGAAGAGATGCTGGGAGAGGATTTCCTCTTCACTCACAGCCATCATCCTCTTAAGGGAAGCCTACAATTCCTTCTGTTTCTAGTAAGGTGTGTCTGTGTGTATCCTGACTTCTCCTTTGCCCTGCAGTCTTGGGCCGATGCTGTTCATCGCATGGTTATTCCTTCCTCCATACGCTGTGCAAAGAAAGCTGGTGTTTCAGGGAGTCTTGAATAGTGGGGACTTCCTCTTCTCTAGAGAAAGCACTTTGACCCCAGGCAGGAAATATTGCACGGGGGAGCCTAGTTAACAGGGGTGTGGCGGCCCCCGGGCCGCAGGGCCTGCTGCGCATACAGCAGCATCTCATGATCGGTCATCTGGGGCATGCAGCAAGGAAGCAGGTCTGGCGGAAAGCAGAGCAGAGCAGCCGACAGGGACAATAGCACCCTAACACCCTGTCTGTCTGGCTCCAGAAAGCATGCTTCTCACATCGCTGTGCCTCTGCAATCGAGATCCAGCGAGAGTGTCTCAGATGTAATGAATACCATAAATCTGCGTGAAGCAAGTCCTAGCGGAGGAGGAAGCATGGGGTCTCCCTTGGAAAGGACAACAAATATGCCGCAGAATGGCACCCAACACCCCCGAGCGAGCCCAGCAGGCTGTGGCCGGTGCTGCATTTCCAGTCACTTCTCGAGGCCTAAAGAAGACGGCTCATTGTGCCTCTGGCCTCTGATGCGTTTGGAGTGGAGCGAAACACGTGCTTTCTCCGTGAAAGGGACTCAAGAGGTCCCAGAAGCGCAATCCTAAATGGACAGGCTGCTCTCACAGAGAAGCGCCGCCAGGCCTGCAAGACTCCAGCAGAGGCTGGTGGGTTCGAAGAAGACTCGGTCTAGAAGGGCATCCTCACTGGGCCCGCCTGGCCTTGGGGTTTCCAGGGCGTGTTCTACAGTTCTCGGGAGATCTGCTGACTGGATCTTGAGCTGAGGACCACGACTTGGCTCCAGGCCTTCTGTTGTATGAATCAGAACTGGCCTCAGACGGCTGTGATGTCGGAGGAGTCACCTGGGCATCGTGAGGCTAGCGGGTCCTCTACAGAGGGGAGGCTGAGAATAGACAGACCCTAAAATTGACACCAGCTCTAAGTCCTTTGATCATACAGACAAGTCTCAGCAAGTGTCCACAAATTGTTAAAGGAGAGTATCAGAAACACAGCTGAACATGGCAGTGATGGCAAAGTGGCCCCAGAGAAGCTGAAATCCATACGAGGTGACCTTCTGAGAGGTACGTAGCAAGTCTTAGTTACGCTGAGGGCAGAACGTCTCCCAGAGCAGCGGGTGTGAACTGTAACCTGACTGAATGCATTCAGAAACCTGGAGAGAGAACGCCAGAGCCCTTGGGTGGCCGTGGGAGGACAGGGGAGGGAAGCTTCAGAGAAACAGCCTCAGACACTCATGGCAGGACTGTGCAGGCAGAGGCCCCCACACTCCCTGCACAGAGACGCTCCCAGCAGCACAGTCCTCTGCCCCGGGGGTCCTCAGCCAGGTGGTCTGGCTCCAGGGGACAAGTGGCCATGTCTGGGGGCAATCTGGGTTGACACAGCTAGATGTGCAGTGGGTGAAGGCCAGGCCACTGCTGAACCCTACAGCGCCTGGGGTGACACACGCAGCCCCTTGGCACCGGAGTCCTGGGAGAACCCACCCACGTCCCTGTCCCCTATGTGCGCTCATCTGGGCTGGCAGTGTCACCGGGCATCTCCAGTAAGAACATGTGGCTCTATTTCTAGTGTAGAAATAAGCTGGCCTGCTGGCATGAGCTCTGCTCCTCTGAGGGAAGGAGAGAAGTAAGATTTGCTGCACACAAGGTAACGCAGCCCCGCCAGGGTGCACTTTCAGGCCAGGTGAGCCCCTGGATTTGGGGCGCCTAGTGGGCCACACTTCATCTCCATCCCCAGGGCCTTCAGGTCACACCCTCCGGTGGTGGGAGGTGAAGCTGACCCCCCCCCCACACCCAGGAGAAGCAGGAGAGCTGGGCTGCAGGATGAAGTGGGTCCACACTGTGCCCCCAGCCCGGCCGCCTGTTCCGTGTGTGGCACGTACTGCTGTCGCTCCTGCTGAAGATGAGCCCAGCAGAGGAAGGGGAGTCCCTCCCAGAACCTGAGAGGACAGAGAAGGAAGCAAGGAGTGAGGGCCCCACCTCCTCCTGGCAGCACAGAGCATGGCAGGGTGGGCTCTGCAGGGTCTGGTCTTTCAGGGCCAAGGACTCAGGACCGTCTGTGACTCGATACACACACATCTGTGCCTTATTCCTGTCGAGCCAGGCTCTCTATCCAGAGGAAACGCAAGCAGGCTACCAAGAAGGAGGAAGATGGCTCGGCCCTGTGCTGTCAGACTCCACATGTGAGCACGCACGGCCCCAGCCAGCCAGCCCTGTGTGGAGCTTTCCAGATACACGTTTCCCTGCTGCCTCCCGAAGCCCACGGGGCATGTGGCATTAACCACACTTACAGAGCCTCAGAAAGGCTAAAGAGCTTGCCTACTGACACGCAGCAGAGGTGACGGGGCCCCATGCCCAGCTTTAGGCCACGGCTTCACTCCTCACTCGTGCTAGCAGCAGACACACACAGCATGGCAGCACCAGGCCCTGCCCGAAGTGCTTTCATGCATGACATAGCTTGGTTCTGTGTCCCCACACCAGGAGATTTCGAAGTGAGAAACACCCTTCCTTGGGAGGATGGAGGGCGGGAGGGCATTCCCAAGCTGGTGGATTCCTTCCCTGGAGAGGCTCCCTAGGAAGATGGGCAGCCTCGGATCTGGGAGTCCAGATGCCCACATCCAGGCTGCTCTCCTGGGGACAGTGGGGACAGCATGGCATGGAAGCTGATGGCTCCTCTCTGCTTTCTCCTGATGCTTCATTTATTTTTCCACCTGTGGATCGCAGCAGCCACTGTCTGTGTGTTTTTCTGTCCATTGGAGTGCAGTGACACAATCTCAACTCACTGGAGCCTCTGCTTCCTGGATTCAAGCAATTTTTCTTCCTGGATTCAAGCGATTCTTCTGCCTCAGCCTAGCTAGGATTATAGACATTTGCCACCATGCCAGGCTAATTTTTGTATTTTTAGTAGAGATGGGGTTTCACCATGTTGGCCAGGCTGGTCTCGAACACCTGACCTCAAGTGATCCACCTGCCTCAACCTCCAAAAGTGCTGGGATTATAGGTGTGAGACACCACACCTGGCTGAATTGTTCTATGTTTCAAAAACAAACAAAAAAAAAAAGGTGACATTCTCTCTATACAAAATACCAAGGGAATTCAGTGGATTCCCATTTGTCTTGATGTGCTTGGCTGGCGGGTTGGCTCCACACCATGCTTGTCTGTCCCTCTGCCTTGGGGAATGAGCCCAGAGACGCCTGACAGCATTAGGAAATTGCCAAATCATTGGCCACAGAGCAAGATGTCCAAACAAAGAGAGGCTTCCAGTCCACAGTCCGTGGGAGGAAAGCACTTGATTTCCCCAGCTTCTAATGAGCATGTTGGCAATGCCCCGCCCCCTTTTTGGCTATTGGAAAGTAATCGAGTCAGTTGCTTCAAATGGACTGAAGATAATTCCTACCAGTTAGCTGTATAACAATCATTCTGGCCATGTTTAGTTATCTGAGCAAGGGACAAAATTACATACTATTGCATACCAAATAACTCTCATAATAAATACTTAAACATTCAGAAACAGGAGCCACCAGCAGACGCTTTGTATCTCCGATGGTTTCACTGACATACTCTGCCATCTTGAGTCTATTTGCACAACTCAATTTGAGGATATGTGAAGGGATAAGAATGGAAGCATATATATGGAATAGCCAAGGCAGGGATGAAGAATACTTCATCTCCAGGAGTGCAATGCTACATGGAATGGAAAAATCCATCTGTCTCATGATGGCAGCAGCTAAACACACACGGAGCAAAATGGTGTTCAACTTCCATCTTAGCAAGTTTTTGAAAATTTCTTGGCTTCTAAAGTCTTTACTGTGGTTTTCGTTGTTTTGTTTTCGGCACTTGAGGGTGAATGAGTCTCCCAACCCAGAGAACATGAAGACTGGATGTGCGTGGACTCCACTGGGCCTGGCCTGAACCCTCCTCCGTCACCTGCGGCCGCCTCGTTGGCTCCTTGGGCTCCCCAGGCTGCAGATTTAGATTCTGGATCTGCCTTTCCCGTGGAATGTTAGCTCAGGGCATGGTCTTAGGGTCACAGCCTCCTCCCCTGAATGAAACCTGCTCCCAGCAGATTTCAGCAGCAGGTGGACTTGAAATGGCACATGGTGGTCCCGCTGGTGGGAGGACAGAAGGAATGCTGGTGTCCCAACATAGGTGGTGGAGTAGGGGGGGGTCTTCTTTCCTGGCCTCATGGTTCCTATGAAGGGACTTCTACTGGAATTAATCGAGTAAAATCTGGAAGAACTGGCAATTTGCTCCTCTATCCCAAATAGCCGTCTTCTCTGTGGAGCCAAACTTGCCCCTTGGTGGGCTACCCAGGACCTACAGAGCACAGCAGAACAGGGGAGCCTGGAGGGTACACTTGCCTTATTAGCGCGGCTCTGAAGCCGAGTCCTTCCGTCAGCTTATTCACAATAACACCCACGCAGCTTTGCACCTTACTTTTCAACTGGTTCTGAACTTGGAAGAAAAAAAGGGGGGCATTATTTTAAAAATGGGCCTTATTTTTACTCTTTAACTCCTGAAAGTCTAATCTATTTTAGCTCTTGATTTCCCTCCTACGATAACAGCAGCAAATGACATTGAAGGTAGGTGAGTTCTCTAGATTTCTGCCCAAAAGTCCTGAGGGTAAGAAGAGTTGAAAGACAGCATGAACCTCGCTGCCTCCAAGATACACATCCTAGGAGTGGAAGCAGCTGTGTCGTTCAGAACTTGGAGCAGGGACTTGGGAGGAGGCACAGGGCACAGCGCTCACCTATTCCGAGTGTATAAATCAGGCGTCCCCAAACTACGGCCCGTGGGCTGCATGCGGCTCCCTGAGGCCATTTATCCGGCCCCCCGCCACACTTCAGGAAGGGGCACCTCTTTCATTGGTGGTCAGTGAGAGGAGCACAGTATGTGGCGGCCCTCCAACGGTCTGAGGGACAGTGAACTGGCCCCCTGTGTAAAAAGTTTGGGGACGCCTGGTATAAATGGTGAAAAGTCGTAGCATCGCTCCACTGAAGGGGCAGCAAATGACAACCCGAATTTAGATCAGCACATCCAGAGGCTAGACTTCCTGGCTCCACCCCCAAGACCAGGCCTAAAACGAGACCTAAACGCTGAATAGTTTTTAAAAATATCTACCAGAAAGTCCTCGCTGTGACCAACCTGAAGAAATACGCAGGCCGCCGGCTGTCCTGTGTTTTCAGCCTTTGCCATGAGACTGGTATGAGGCAAAGTATAGAAATTCAAAGGGGATGGAGAGACACAGCTCTGCCCGGAGTCCAAATAAGTCAGATCCCGTTGAGCAGAGAGAGTCGTGGAAACGCCAGTATTTGCATTCAGTCAGCAACTGGGCAGGAACAGTCAACAGTCACTCCGTCTGGGTCACCTGGGGGAAATCATCTTAGCCCCCAGGCCTGGGCATCTTTATCCATCAGTGGCTGTGGCTGTGCTGCAGAGTCCTGAGGATGCCTTCTGGCTCTGGCCTCAGCTGGTCCTTAAAGGAGAATGGGTACTTTCTGGCCCCATGGGGTCTGTATGTGAAAAAGGGCCACGTGCTCACTGTGTCACCTCACATGACCTAACTGTGGAAAGCTGAAAAGGGTGCAACCCCCCCAAAAATACATACACTCCACTCAGGTCAGACACACCCAAGAATCCACTTCCCTCCCCCAAAAAAGACTTAAACGGCGCTGGGAGAGCAGAAGAGGTTGCCTGCTCGGCAGGTGGGTCAGGAACCGCGTCTTGGATATAAAGTCACAGATTTAGACACAAATTGTCTAGACATGGATTGTCTGGATTTCCTCCAGGCTAATGGTTACCGGAGAGTGCTGTCAGAGAGGAACAGAAACCCCACAGTGCAAGGCGAGGATGTTCTGTGTTCCGGAGGGACCCAGGGAGGAGTCTATAGGCAGAGGGGGCTCGAGCCTTCCCACCAAGAGCCACTTGAGTGAGATGATGGCGAAGATCCGTCTCAACATTTCTGTGAATCGATCAGCTGAAGAGAAGAGGAGAGCCGTTTCACAGAAGCTACCACCACTTCTTGCCTGGATCCCTGGACCTCCGGCTGGCCTCACCTCTCATTGTCTCAGCTACATTCCGTTGGCCTCACTTCTTGATCCACACACAGCTAGTCTTTCCAGAATTCTCCCCATCTCAGTAAACGGCACCATGTTCTTTCAATTGTCTAAGACAAAAATTAGGAGCCATCCTTGACCTCTCTTTCTTTTATCCTTATCCTCCTGACTCGTGCTTCAAATCCTAAACGGTCACTTCCTCAGGTCGCCACAGCCACCTGCCTGTGCAAGCCACCAACATCTCTCACCTGAACCACTGAAACAGCTTCTGCTGTTCCCCTCCAAAAAGCTAGAATGATCTTTCACAAAAGTGGGTCAGATCTGCATGAGTTATCTATGGCTATGTAACAAACTATCCCAAGATGTAGTGGCTTAAATATAGCAAATATTTATCCCTTACAATTGCTGTGGGTCAGGAGTTCTGGAGCAGCTTAAACTGGGCGGGTCCAGTTCAGGGTTAAGGTGTCACCAGGGGCTGCTGTCATTTGAAGGCTGACTGAGGCGGAGGAGCCATGGGCGGGGTGGCATACTCACTCACATGACCTCACTTGGGCTGCTTGGGTATCCTTCTAACATGGCAGCCTCTTTTCCCTGAGAAAGTGATCTAAGACCGACGCTAAAGCTACAATGTCTTTTAAGACCTGGCCTCAGAAGTCACATATCGTCACTTCAGCCTATTCCATTTGTTAGAAATGATTCACTAAGTCCATTCAAGGGGTGGGGGGATCTGTCTCCACCTTTTGTAGGGAATGTCAAGTAAATCATGGGCATATTTTAAACCACTCACCATCTCAAGGTCCACGCCTGCCTCCTGGCTTTAGTTGTGATGTCTCAGTCCCAAGCACAGCAAACCTACAGAGCATTGCTACTGTGTGGTTACTCAAGGGCTTTGCACTTGCTGTTCTAGAAGATTCCTTCAGCAAGGCCAATCCCTTCTTATCCTGCAAATCTTAGCCCCAACCTCCCTCCTTCTGAGAGGCCTTTCCTGACATTGAATTTAAAATACTGCTCCTCATTTATCAGTGTCGGGAACCAACTCTGTCATTTGTCGACTGTGTCTCCACCACCGGACCCTAGGCTTCTGGAGAGCAAGCTCCTTGCTGCCCCGCCACGCTGGCCTCTGGGCTGAGTGAGCAAGCATCCGCACAGCCTGACTGGAAGGAGCCAGCCAACCCCGCAGTGGATCTGAGAGGCTCTGCCAGAGCAGTTGTGTGGCACCACACCCACCGCCGTCCCTGACGGAAAAGCTGTGATTTCGAAGCTTCAGCCCATTTTGTTTCATTGGAAACCTGGTGAGCCCAGATCAGGAAGGCATCACCGTTCTAACTCAGGAGGCGCGTTAGGAAGCTCTCCCTCCCTGTCGTCGTGGTGAATGTTGTACAGTTCTAGAATCTTACGGTTTTTGCCACATGACACATGAGTTCTTTTACATGAACCCCAAAGAACAAATGTGCCCTTTTTCATTTATCAATTTGAGTTCCAAGTTATGTTTTTTAGCTGTTCTCTAAATTTACCAACATTTTAAAAAGAAAATTACTCATGACCCCACTAAGTAAGAAATTAAATCCTGGCGAAAGTGAGACGTTGCCAAAACGTTCTTTGCGGGGAGAAAGTTGTAGTGGTCCTTTACAAAATGAGCTGAAAGAAGATGGAAATAAATTCTTCTCCAGAAGAGCAGTCTTTGCTGAAGAGCTTCACATTTCCTTGAGAGTTTTATCCAAAGTAGATCAATGCTACTCACCCAGAACAAGATCTGGTTTGCAGAAAACCTGGGCTTCCCTCCTGCGAGGCCCGATGACCACACGACTCCTGTACAGGTGTTCGTTTCAGACACTGCAGACACCATCTGCACTGCGCCATTTTTATGATTGTCAAGTTCCACAAAGCTTCTTTCTTCTCCTTTAAAAAGTCTCTTTAATTTTGAGGACTTTCCTGCTAATCATGTCTCCGTTTGCTAATGATCCTAACCTTCCGCAAAATGACTTTTCTCTCGTCAGCCTTCATTTCACTTCTCACGCCTTGCCTGCTCGCTTTTCCTTCCCTTGGATTCCCCATTTTTCAAGCTACAAGGCGGACTTCAGTCTGTTGAATTTCAGCTCTTTCTTCCTGTCTTGGATTGCCTATTACCTATTGCAAAGGTCATTTTAAGTGTAATTCAGCTTAAATTACTTTATTTTCTCATCACTGAATTTTTTCCCGTCTCTCTGGTCCTTTTCGCCTTCCCAGGCCCTCCACTCTGCCCACCCACCCCCGTCTAAGTCTCCCTTCTCAGGGACTATTCTCAAGGGCCCTTGATGAGGCTGGATGAAAAGCATTCTTGGGTCTGCAATTTGGAAAGGTAAGATTTGCATGCTCACTGCCTGGCCATGGTTGGGGCCAGAGGCAGGGGTGCCTTCTAGGATGCTGGCAAACACAAGACCCCAGCTCCGAGGCTGGGAGACTCCACATATAAAGTCTGCTGTTTTCCCAGCGTGTCAGGAGTCACGGCAGGGAGCCCGGTGTGCTAGGCCACCAGCAACTGTCCAGAACCACTGAATGTCTCATGATGGCTGCAGCTACATGCATGGAGTAAAACGGTGTTCAGCTTCCATCTTAGCAAGTTTCTGAAAACTTTTTGGCTTCTAAAATCTTTATTGTTGTTTCTGTTGTTTTGTTTTTGGCACTTGGGGGGTGAATAGGCCTCCCAACCCAGAGAACATGAAGACTGGATGTGAGTGGACTCCACCTGCGGCCAGGCCTGAACCCTCCTCCGTCACCAGTGGCCACCTGGTTGGCTCCTTGGGCTCCCCACGATGTGGATTTAGATTCTGGCTCTGCCTCTCCCATGGAAGGTTAGCTCAGGGTGTGGTCTCACGGCCATAACCTCCTCCCCTGAATGAAACCTGTTCTTACCACATTTCAGCAGGTAGACTTGAAGTTGAACACGGCAGTCCTACTAAGCAGAAGGATGGAAGGAACGCTGATGCCTCACCATAGGTGAAAGAGGAGGGAGAGGCTCATCAGGACAACTCCAACCTCTTGGGCCCTTGAAGAAGTGCATGTGAGAGCGTGCACGTGAGTGAGCACTTGTGTGTGTGCACTCATGAAAGTGTGTGCACACAAGTCTGCACAAGTGCACACGTGAGAACCTACACTGACGTGTGCAAGTGTACATGTGACTGAGCATATGGGAATGGGAATATGTGTGGCTGTATGTGTGAATGAATGCATGTGTGAGTGTGCACATATATGAGTGTTTGCATGTGTGTGTGCATGCATGAGTGTAGTTAGCATGTGCATGTGAATGTGTGTACATGTGAGCATTTGAGTGCATGCATATTTATGTGTGTGTGTGCATGTGAATGCATGCCTGTGTGTGAACGTGTGTGCACGTGTGATGCATGTGAATGTGTGTGCACAGATGTGCATGTGAGTGCACACACCTGTGTGCATGCCCTCCCCTTGCTGCTCACAACTGAGGATGCTGCACACCAGGGCACGCGGAGCTCCAGATAGCCTGTCTGTCATCCTGCATATCAGGAAGGGGCACCACCTCCATGCCGGGCTGCAAGGCTCCAGCAAATTATTTTTGGAGATAACAAAAGAAATGCTACCTTATGTTCAAATCTTTAACTGCCTGGTGCAAGGAATAGACAGCCCAGGCCAACCCATGGTGTACAGGGTGATAAAGCCACAGGCTGCATCCTGGCCCCTGCATGCACAGCCCTCACCCAGCTCAAGCCCAGCTCACACCCAGTCTACATCTAGGTCACACCCAGTCCACACCCAGGTCACATGCAGTTCACACCCAGCCTACACCCAGGTCCCACCCATCCACACCCAGCTCACCCCCAGCCTACACCCAGCTCACATCCAACTCACACCCAGCTCCCACCCAGTCACTCCAGCTCACACCCAGCTCACATCCACTCACTCCCAGCTCACATCCAGCTCACACACAGCTCACACCCAGTCACCCCCAGCCCACACCCAGCTCACATCCAGCTCACATCCAGGTCACATGCAGTTCACCCCCAGCCCCCCAGTACCAAAGGAGGAGGCTAGCCACAGCTCCCACAGCAGCCTCTTCTTTCTTTCCTTTCTTAATATGCCTTTGTGGCCCAGGGTCACCTTTATGGAGAGCTCTCCGGGTGCCCTGGCACTCCTCCTGCCGTGCTTGCCTGCAGGTTCAGAGTGTCTGCCGGAGCAGGTTTTTGCACATTACTGCTCACCTCTGAAATACGAGCTTGCCATTTGAAGGCTGGTAGAGCCCGGCTTCCCCCAGGAGCTCAGGGAGATTTGTGGTTTAGACATTTGCTCACTGGGTTGAGGTCCTGGGACTGTTCTAATGGAGGCCACACAGGGCCTCAACCCCATGGGACCGTTTGAACTCAGCACCCCTGGACAGCTTAGCCTGTGCCTGAAATACCCCAGAGCCAGTGTCCCCTGTGTGGGACACAGCTCAGCTGAGCCCTGCCCGTATCCAGTTTCTCTGAGCAGTGTGGACACACAGGCTGCCCTGGCCTGGGAGGACTCCAGAGTGAGAAGCCCATGGTGGCGGTCCCTGCTGAGGGACCCCTCCAGCCTCTCAGTCCACAAGGTGCCTGTGCTTGGTGTGTGCTCCTCCCTCTCCACGCCTGCTGTGTGCAAGGGCGTCCTGATGCATCCCTGGGGATAGGAGCGGGGGCTGGAAGCCCTTTTGTGGGTGCAGGCGGGAGTCGAGCGCAGGCCCTGGAACTAGAGAGGCCACCTGGAGCCTGTTTATCTGTCACCCGGGCAGCAGGAGGTAGCTGGTTCGAGAACTAAGCAGGGTTAACGCTCACACACTCAGCCTGCCAGGCTCCTGAGGCTGGGTGAGGTCATCACGGTTTCTGCAACTGTCTTCCAGGTGTAACTCTGTGAAATGAGGGGAGGGGGAGGAAGCCCACCATGCCCTGTGCCCCTCTGACAGGTCCAGCTTTCCTTCTGTCTCCAAGGCACTGGAGAATTCAGTGCAGATATTTCACTTCCCGCCAACCCATCAACTAGGATTTTATCTATCCCCTCCACCTTTTAAAAAAATTTTTTAAATTTATTATTTCTTTTAGATGGGAGTTTTGCTCTGTCACCCAGGCTGGACTGCAGTGGCAGGATCTTGGCTCATTGCAACCTCTGCCTCCCAGGTTCAAGTGATTCTCCTGCCTCCACCTCCCAAGTAGCTGGGATTACAGGCACCTGCCACTACGCCCGGCTAATTTTTTTTTTTTTTTTTTTTTCGGTAGAGGCGGGGTTTCACCATATTGGCCAGGCTGGTCTTGAGCTCCCCAGGTGTTCGGCCTGCCTCAGCCTCCCAGAGTGCTGGTATTACTGGCTCACCTACACCTGGCCTCACCTACTGCTCTTTAGAAATAAAATTTAAAAACTTAAAGTAACCCATTGCAATGGCTCTCTAAATCATTTCTGTAAAAACCTGTGCATTTTGGGCTGTTGGATGGAGTCTTTGGGACATGTGCAGTTAGCCTATGGCCTCTGTGAGCTGTTTGTTTTCTCTCTCTCCATCCCAGCTTCCTTAACTGTGAACATCACTGGGCAGTTTTGAGGACAAACAGGAAACAAGCTGACTTCTTTGGAGCGAGAAATGTTCTGCAAAGTTTAAAAATTACTGTAACCATGTGATGCAATTAGAAAACAGAAAACAACAGTCATAAGAAGTGTCATCAGGCATAAACTAGCCAGGAAAGTCTTTAGGGTCAGCTTGTTGAAACATGCGCACCTTTTTCTTGGTCTCTATTTATCTTGGGACGTTGAGTCCCGAGAGGGCATTAGGCACCTCCCAGGCCTTTCTCAGTGTGAAAGAGAAGGAGCCCCGGCACGGCTGAATGCCATCTGAGGCATGAGCTGGTGGCATCGGTGCGGACCCAGGCCCCAGATGGCTGTGACGGCCCTGGGACGCCCTCTCCCTCCTGCCACAGGCGGGGCATGCAGAGGCACAGAGACCCAGGCTCCATCCTCCTCTGCCAGGAAAAGAAGCAGGGAGAGCAGTCAGAGGTGGTGGAAGGGAAGGAAACACGTGATTTTGATTGTGGAAATGGACGAAGACCAACACACTGAGAACGCAAAGGCGACTGAAGCAGAGTTTGCACGGTGGCCGGCCACCCTCACGTCCGTTCCAGCAGAGACACATGGCAGAGGAGCGGGAAGGCTTTGCAGCGGAACAAAGGGAGGGCCCCAGGCGTGTCCAGCATGGAGGCTGCTGGCCTGGAAAGCTGGAGGAGTTTGATGTGACCGCCCCGGAGCTCCAAAGGAGGAACTGCAAAGGGAGGGCGCAGAGGCTGGGCGGGGGTGCAGGTGAGCCTGGGAGGCTGTAGCCTCGTGGGTAGGGCAGGAGGAATCTCCAGTGGGAACCACGGTGACCATAAAAGGAGCAGGACCCTTTAAAACACTTCTCAAGCTGCGAAGCTCCCGGAAGCACGCGGAGGCCCGTGAGAACGCTGAGAACGCGCCAAGGTGAGGCCGGTGGGCCCCGCGCCTGGGCAGCGCTGTGCCTTCGGCTTGGCTCCGGGTGGGGCCTTCGGAAGCAAGGCCTGGGGGCATCGCTGCGCTTCCTGCGGTGCCCATCCGGCCACTGCTGCTGCAACACTCTCCAGCCTGCACCCTTCGGTGAGTGGGATTCCATTTTCTTTCAAGAGACCACTCCGTTTGAAAGCATGGGCCCCCGGGCGCTGTCACGGGTTCGCCTGGCTTCTGTTTCTCCCTGCCCTTCGCTGTCGGCGCCTCTCCCCGCATGGTTTGTCCAACAGGCGCGCAGCCCCAGTGTTCGTGCTGCCATTACAAAACCACTGAAACTCTGTAACAGTTCTCAGTATCAAAGGAAGACACTTCTCACAGATCGGTATTTTTGCCAATACTTGATATTGTATCTTTTTCATTTTAGCTGCTCTGGTGGATGTATTGTAAAATAGCAATGGGGTTTTGATTTGTATTAAATAAATTTAATTTTACGATTTTAAATGCAATTTTAAATTGGCATTTAATTTAATGCAAAGCAAAATCCCATTGCATTGTGAGTTTTTGATAGATGCCTTTCTACAACTTGAGGATGTTCACAACTATTCCTAATTTATTGAGAAATTTGTTGTTGTTGTTTGGGTTTTTTTTTTTAATTGCATTTTAGGTTTTGGGGTACATGTGAAGAACATGCAAGATTGTCGTTTGGGTTTTTTTGTAATCATGAAAGGGTATTTGGTTCTGTCAAATGCCTCTGCTGCGTCGATTATGATGATCATGTGGTCTTCTGAATTGTAATGGTATGGTGTCTCATTGACTTTTGATTATAAAACTAACCTTGCATACATATGCTCATGGTGTGTAGTTCTCTTTATATGTTGTGGAATTCAATTTGCTAGTGTTTTATTGAGAATTTTAAAAATCTGTATTCGTAAGAGATGTTACTCAGTAGTTTTCTCATAATGTAATCTGCCTGGGTTTGGTAGCAGGGAAATACTGACCTCCAGGAATGAGTTAGAAAGTGTTCTCTCCTTTATGCTTTTTGGGAGATTAGGTGAAGGATTGGTATTAAATCTTTAAATGTTTGGTAGAAATTACCAGTGAAGCCAATATGGACCTGGGATTTTCTTGGTGGAAAGTTTTAAAATTCAATCTAAGAGATCTAATTCAATCTCGTTACTTCTTTACAAGTCTGTTTGGATCTTCGGTTTCTTTTACTTCTTTAGTAGTTTATGTCTTTCTAGAAATTTGCTCACCCTGTCTGTGTTGTCTAAGTGTTTAGCACACAGTTGTTCATTGTATTCACTTATAACCCTTTTTTATACGGTTGGTTGTAATGTTCTTGCTTTCATTCTTCATTTTAGTAGTTTGAGTTTACTCTCTTTTTTTGGTCAGTCTAGCTAAAATTTATCAGTATTGTAGATGTTTTCAAAGACCCTTTCAAAGGCCAACAAATCAGTTTCACTGAATTTCTCTATTGTTTTTCTATTTTGTTTCATTTATTTCTGCTGTAACTTTTATTAGTTCCCTTATTCTCTTTACTTGTAGTTTCTCCTTTTTCTAGTTTCTTATGATGGAATAGCAGGTTATTGATTTGAGAACTCACTTATTTTTATAATATTGAAGTTTACAGCTACAAATTTTGCTCTGATTACTGCTTTACCATATCTCATAAGTTTTGGTATTTTGTGTTTTCAATTTCGTTAATCTAAAAGTATTTTCTAATTTAATTTGTAATTTCTTCTTTGATTTACTGGTTATTTGGGAGTATATTGTTTAATTTCTACATGTTTGTGCATTTCCCAAATTTCCTTCTGTTATCTATTTTCAATTCCATTTCATTGTGTTTGGAGAGCATACTTGTATGATTTCAATTATTTATATTTACTGAATCTTCTTTTATGTCCTAGCATATGGTCTATTCTGGAGAACATTCTATACGTCCTTGGGAAGAACGTATATTCTGCTATTGAACTTGGGAAGAAAGTGTGGGGTAATTTATGGATATCTATTAGGACTAATTGATTTATAATATTGTTAAAGTCTTTTCTTTCCTTGTTGATCTCCTTTCCAGTTGTTCTATCCATTATTGGAGGTGAAATTTTTAAGTCTCCAACTATTGTTGTTGAATTATCTGTTTCTCCCTTCAATTTTATCAGC
Source organism: Saimiri boliviensis (assembly GCF_048565385.1). Lineage (NCBI taxonomy): Eukaryota > Metazoa > Chordata > Mammalia > Primates > Cebidae > Saimiri > Saimiri boliviensis. Next base: position 4,941,257 of record NC_133461.1, on the reverse strand, counting down.
TTTTGTACATTTTTGGGGCCTCTGTTGCTAGCTGCATGTATGTTTATAGGTATTATATCTGCTGGTTGTATGGACCCTTTTGTTACTATAAAATGTCCCTCTTTATCTTCAGTAACTTGTTTTAAAGTTTATTTTTTCTGATATTAGTAAAGTATGCTAGGTCTGTTATGATTGCTGTTTCTATGTTTGGTGTACTTTTTTATTCCTTTACTTCTATTTTTATCTCTGTTCTGGTTTCTCTTTACTATCTTTTTGCATTAATTGATATATTTTCTAGTCCAACTTTGTAATTCTGCTAATAGTTTTTAAATCTATGTGTTTTAAAATTCTTTTCTTAAAGCTTGCTCTAGGCCTTGCAACACATCTAAATCTACATCAGATATGTGCTACCTTATTTCTAGTAAGATACATAAGCTTTTTTCCTATATAACTGAATTTCCTCCTCCTTTTTAATATTATTATTGTTATGCATTTACACCTATTTATATTACATGCCCAACAATACATTTTTGTGATTATTATATAAAATATAATTTTATGTTTGTTAGAGACAAGTTAAAAACATTTTAATATAGTTTGTGATATTAATCTTCTTATTTATTATTTCTGAATCTCTTCATTTTTCCCTCTACATTTGAGTTACTGTTTGGTGTCACTTTCTTCTTGCAGAACAGTGTTGTTCCCACTACCTCCTTTGTTCTCTTATTGTCAAATATGTTACATTTCTGTATGTTATAGAGCCCACAATATAATTACATATGTGTTGTCTTAAGCAGTTGCTTTTTAAATAAGTAAAGATAAGAAACAGAAATGTACAATTACACCGTCTTTAATAATTATGTACAAAATTACCTTTGCCAGTGTTTCTGTGTTTGTATAGAATTACTGTCAGATGTTGTTTGCTTTTGGGCTTAAGAACTTTCTTTAGTATTTCTTGTAAGGAAGATCTTCTAGCAATAAATTCAGTTTTTGTTTATCTGAAAATGTCTATTTTGCATTCACTTGTGAAAGCTAGTTTTGCTGGGTATAATAATACTGGTTCACAGGTTTTTTTTTTTTTCTTTTATACTTTTGAATACATCATCTCACTGTCTCTGGTCTCCATTGTTTTTAATGAGAAGTCAGCTGTTAGTACTGCTCAAGTTCTCTTGTATATGATGAGCAGTTTTCCTCTTGCAGTTTTCAAGGTTTTCTCTTGATCTTTGGAATATTTTGTCTATGATGTGTCTGGGTGTGGGTTTCTTTGTGTTTTCACCACGTGGTTTGTTGATCATCTTGGATATGTAGATGAGGTCAATTTAATAGTGTCCTATATTTCTCTAAGGCTTTATCTTTCTTACTATGTATTTTCTCTGTTCTTTAGACTGCATAATCTGTATTGCTCTAACTTTATTTATTTTTGAGATGGTCTTATTGTGTTGCTTAGGCTGGACTGCAGTGACATGATCAGGGCTCATTGTAACCTTGATTCCTAGGCTCAAGCAATCATCCTGTCTCAGTCTCCTGAGTAGCTAGGACTATAGGCATACACTACCATGCCTAGCTAATTTTTTTTACTGTTTTCTTTTCTTGTAGAGATAGAGTCTCACTATGTACGCCAGACTGGTTTTGAACTCCTGGCCCCAAGTGGTCCTCCTGCCTCAGCCTCTCAAAGTGGTAGGATTACTAGCATGAGCCACTGTGTCTGGACTGCTCTAACTTTAAATTCTTAGATTATTTATTCTACTAGCTCAAATCTGCTGTTAATAGAGTTTAGTAAAGCTTTAGTTTCTATTGTACTTTTCAGCCTTAAAATTTTCAATTGGTTCTTTCATATAATTTCTATCGTTTTATGATATTCTCTATTTCATTAGTAACTGTCCTCTTACCTTCCTTTAATTATTTAGTCTTTCATCCTTTGAACATGTTTATCATGCTGCTTTGAAGTCTTTGTCTACTTATTCCTATATCTGGGTCCTCTCATTGATGGTTTATATTACTTTCTTTAAAACAAAAACCACCCAGTTGTGGATCACATTGTTGATCATGTTTTCTTTTTTTTCCATGTCATGTAAACTTTTCTTAAAAACTTGAGATTTTATATATTATATTGTTGAAACTCTGAACAATAATACTCTTCTCTGAAAGGTGGTGGTGTCTTCATTGCTTATGTTTAGTGATGTGGCTGGATTAATTCAGTGAAGTCTATTTCCCCTGAATTATGCAGCCTCTAATATCCTTGTTCATATTTTTTTCTTTTCTTTCTTTCTTTTTTTTTTTTTTGACATGGAGTCTCACTCTGTGGCCCAGGCTGGAGTGCTATGGCATAATCTTAGCTCATTGCAACCTTAACATCCCAGGTTCAAGCAATTCTCCTGCCTCAGCCTCCTGAGTAGCTGAGATTACAGGATTGTACCACCATGCCTGGCTAATTTTTATATTTTTAGTAGAGATGGGGTTTCACCATATCGTCCAGGCTGGTCTCAAACTCCTGACCTCAACTGATCCACCTGCCTTGGCCTCCCAAAGTGCTAGGATTAAAGGCATAAGTCATCACACATAGCCTAATTTTTTCTTAATTTGAAATTTTTCAACCTGACTTCCTAGGAATCATTGCTGCTCAACACAGATTAGTAGCCAGCCACTGATTGGTCAGAGTTGTCCCTTAGCCCCTGAATCAGTAAGTTTTTCTTGCATTACATTTGGACCTGCATGTGCCTTGGAGACACACAGGAAGTTTACAAGTTTGTTTCCTGCTCAGCCAGGGTCTAGTAGGAGTTCAAAAATCCCCTCTCCACTGTTCTTCAGAAAGTACAATATTGAGCAGGCACCAGCCTTTTTGAACACCACAGATGACTGATTTTAGCAGGGCTGTCTTTGACTGTCTTTTTCTCTGATCTTCCCATGAGACTCCTGGATGTTCTGCCTTTGTTGATGTCACAACCGCCCGTTGACCTTGGCTGACATGCTAGCTCATTGCTCTATTGTTTACACAGTGCCCTCTGGCATAAGCTTCTCCACACTCTTTTCCAGGTAAAATTCCCTATTGACAGGGACAGGGTATTACCAGTCTTTGAGGCTTGTTCTACTCTCCTCTGGGTAGAATGTTTTTGCTATAAAGTCATAGCTGGGAAGGGGGAGGCTGTGAATAGGGAGCTTGTGCTCCACAGATGCCCTACCTGGATCCTCCCTGGAAAGCAGAAGCTGTTGGGTTGGGAGAGGTTGGGAATGCCCACCTGCCACCATGACCTGGTATAGATCTTCCTCAGCACACAACCAGAATGATGGGCTTGGCCAGTGTTTGCTCAGAGTAGCTCTTCCACTCCGGTACTTTAGAGGATATGAGTGCTGCCACTCAGCTGCTGGGCGCACCAGTACTGCTCTTCCATAGTACAGAGCAGTGCTCATTGTGGAATGAGGGCTTCCCCACTCAGATCCTTCTTACAGATTAGGTACTGGGAGTGGTGGAATGGGGCCTGACTTCCACCACCCATGTAATATGGGTTTTGGAGCAAAGAGCTCTGAAAAGATGGGATCTGCCAGTGTTCAGCCACGGCTTTACCCACCAGAATACATCTTGCACCCCAAGGAGTCGGGGGAGTGAGAACTGTCACTTGGCTGCTAAGCCTCGTGGAGTGGCTCTCCCACAAATGGGAGGTGGATGGGGAATGAGTGCAGCCCACAGCCTGAAAACCATGTCCATCCATTGCTCTTACCACGTTTCCATACGTTTTGTTGAGTAAATGGTTCTCAATTTGTTGCAAATTCATTGATTTGTCTTCAGTGTTCGAATGATTGCCTTTGCTAATTTTGATCAGTCTAATAGATGTCTTTCTGGGGAAGAGTTTCACCAAGGTCTTTCCATCAGATTTCAGACATTCTGCTCTGACTTTGTGAAGTGTCTGTTCATTTCTTTCACGTATATTTCTATTGGGTTGTCTTTTTGTTTCTTGTTGGTTTGTAGATGTGTATGTTGGGATATATAGATTTCTATTTACATTTATATTTATGTAGTCTGCAACCAACCCCTTTGTTGGAAATACGTATTGTGGCATACTCTTTTACTTTGAGGATTGCCTTTTCAATATCTTCATAGTGTCTTATCATAAATAAAAGTCCTAAATTTTAATGTAGTCGATTTGCTAATGCTTTTTTGATGACTAATGCTTTTTTATGGTCATTATATGGTTTAAGAATCTTTGCTGTCTCGTGTCATAAAGATATTTTCTGTGTTTTCTTCTGGACGTGCCTTACTTTATCTTTCTGGAATTGACTTTTGCATTGGCATCAGGTTTCCTGTTTTTTCACTTGGATATTCAATTGACCTAGTATAACATTTTTATTCAAAACACCATCCTTTCTTCACTATACTATGATATCACCTTTATCATAAATTAGGTGGCAAATGTGTAAGCCTGTCCCAGGCTCTCTATCATGTTCCACTGGGAAGTTTATCAACCTTACCCCAAATACCAAATTGTTTAATTTAGCTTCATAAAAAGTGTTAATATCAGGTAGTATAAGTTCTCCAGCTTGTCACAGGATTGTTAGAGGATGGTTTTTCTTAGCCGTGTGTGTGTGTGTGTGTGTGTGTGTGTGTGTGTGTGAAGTCAGCTTGTCAATTTCTATGGGGGAAAAGAGCTATGAGTTTGTTTGGGATTGTATTTAATGTGTAAGTTAACTTGAGGAAAATCAACATCATTAATATATTAACTCTTCTGATCCATGAACATGGTACATTCCTTTATTTATTTGTATCTTAAACTTTTTGTCTCTCAAAAATGTTTTATAATGTTTAGTGCAAAAGTCTTTTATTAGATTATTTCTAGATAGTTGATGTCCTTGATGTTATTGTAAGTATCTTCATTTTAAAATTTAATTTAATTTTTGTTTCTGCTTTAAGGAAATATAATTACTTTAAAATATTCACCAGACAGATATCCAGAAACCCATCCCCTCTTTCATTTTTTAAAGTATTGTGTATTTATTTACCTCAGGTCAAAAGGATTATGTTTGTCATCTTCTTCATTTCATGGTATATTATTGTCGTTGGTCCATGTAAGGCCAATTTGCTTGGTTTGTTTGTGTGCTCATTTCATTTTATCTCCATATCCTCCCTACCTCTCATAGACAGTCATTGTCGTACATTTCATGTGTATTTATCTGTTTATTGGTTGCTGATGTGTCTCTTTATTTCCTTTAGGCTTTTGAGGTTTTTCATGTAGCAAATTCGCAGTTCATGTTCCTTGTCCATCTATTGCTATTGGTCTTTATCTTGTTGATTTTTAGGATTCTTGCAATTTTCTACTGTCTCTATCTCAATAGAAAAGACCAAATATGAAAACATGGATCTTTCTGGCTTCAGACCACTCATTGGCTAATGGAAATGGAGCTTGATGCTGTGACAGTGGCTGTCTCAGGCCATTTTGCACTGCTAAAAAGGAATACCAGAGGCTGGGTAGTTTATAAAGAAAAGAGATTTATTTGGCTCATGGTTCTGTGAGCCGTATAAACATGGCACCAACATCTGCTTTTCTGCTGAGGCCTCAGGAAGATACTCATGGTGGAAAGCAAAGAAGAAGCAGGCATGTTACATGTCAAGAGAGGGAGCAAAAGAGAGAACTCATTCATCACCAAGGGTATGGCATCAAGCCATTCATGAGCAATTCATCCCCATGACCCAAACACCTCCCTCCAGGCTCTGCCTCTCACACTGGGGATTATGTTTCAACATGTGATTTGGAGGAAACATATGTACATACTATATCATTCTGCCCTTAGCCCCCTAAATCTCATGTCCTTCTTTGCAAAATGCAGTCATCCTTTCGCAATTTTCCCCCAAAGTCCTAATTTCTTTCAAGCATCAACTCAAAGTTCCAAAGTCTAAAGTCTCCTTTGATACTCAAGGTTAGTTCTTTCCAGCTATGAGTCTGTAAGATCAAAAACAAATTATTAACTTCCAAGATACAATGGTGGTATAGGCACTGGGCAAACATTCCTATTCCAAAAGATAGACAGCAGCCAAAAGAAAGGGACAGCAGGCCTCATGCAAGTCTGAAGCACAGCGGGGAAGACATTAAACCATAAAGCTCCAACAAAATCCTTGACTCCATATTCCATATCCTGGGCACACTGCTGCAAGGGATGGGCTTCCAAAGCCTTGGGCAGCACCGCCTCTGTGGCTTTGTTGGATGCAGTTCATGTGGCTGCTCTCATGAGTTGGCATTTCATGCCTGTGGCTTTTCCATGCTGAGATTGCAAGCTGCTGGTGGCTGTATCATGCTGCAGCCAGAGAATGGGGTCCCATTCTCACAGCTCCGTTGGGCATTGCCCCAGTGGAGACTCTGAATGGGGGAATCCAACCCCACATTTCCCCTTGGCACTTCCCCATTAGAGGCTCTCTATGGGGGCTCTGCCCCTGAGGGCAGGCTTCTGCATGGGCACTGAGGTTTTCCCATATATCCTCTGAAATCTAGGTGGAAGCTGCCAAGCCTCCTTTACTCCTTCTATGCACCTGGAGGTTTACACCATGTGGAAGCCCCCAAGGATTATGGCTTGTGTCCTCTGAAATGGTGGTCTGAGCTATGCCTGGGGGTCTTTGAGCCCTGGCTGGAGCCAGAGTGGCCTGAATGCAGGAAGAAGCATCCTGAGGCAGTGTATGGCAGTGGCACCCTGGGACTGGCGTCAAGACCATTCTTTCCTCCTGGGCCTTTGGGTCTTTGATGGGAGGAGCTGCCTGCAAGATCTGTGAAATGCCTTTGAGGCCTTTTTTCCCATTGTCTTGGCTATTAGCACTTGGCTCCCTTTCAGTTATGCAAATATCTCTAGCAAACGGTTGTTCCACAGGACCCTTAAATTTCTTTTTATTTATTTATTTATTTATTTATTTATTTATTTATTTAATTGCATTTTAGGTTTTGGGTTACATGTGAAGAACATGCAAGATTGTTGCATAGGTACACACATGGCAGTGTGATTTGCTGCCTTCCTTCTCTTCAGCAATATCTGTCATTTCTCCCCATGCTATCTCTCCCCACCTCCCCACCCCCCATCCCTCCCCCATTTCCCCTCAATGGACCCCAGTGTGTAGTGCTCCCCTCCCCGTGTCCATGTGTTCTCATTGTTCAACATCCACCTATGAGTGAGAACATGCGGTGTTTGATTTTCTGTTCTTGCGTCAGTTTGCTGAGAATGATGGTTTCCAGGTTCATCCATGTCACTAAAAAGGACACGAACTCATCGTTTTTGATGGCTGCATAATATTCCATGGTGTATATGTACCACATTTTCCCCGTCCAGTCTATCATCAATGGGCATTTGGGTTGGTTCCAGGTCTTTGCTATTGTAAACAGTGCTGCAATGAACATTCGTATGCATGTGTCCTTATAGTAGGACGATTTATGATCCTTTGGATATATACCCAGTAATGGGATCACTGGGTCAAATGGGATTTCTATTTTTAGGTCATTGAGGAATTGCCACACTGTCTTCCACAATGGTTGAACTAATTTACACTTCCACCCTTAAATTTCTTGCCAGAAAACATTTCTTTCTTCTTTACCACATGGCTGGTCGGCAAATTTTCTAAATTTTTACAGTCTGCTTTCTTTTTAATTGTGAGTTACAACTTTAAGTTATTCCTTTGTTCCCAAATCTGTTAGGCTGTTAGGAGCAGCCATGCTGTATCTTGAACTCTTTATTGCTTAGAAATGTCTTTTATCATATACCCTAGATTATCACTCTTCAGTTCAAGCTTCCATAAATCCCTAGGGTATGAATACAATGTCGCCAAGTTATTTGCAACCACATGACAAGGGTGAACTTTACTCCGGTTTCCAATAATTTCCTCATTTCCATCTGAGACTGCATCAGCCTGGCCTTCACTGTCCATATTTCTATCAGCATTTTCATCACAACCACTTAACCAGTCTCTAAAAAGTTCCAAAATTTCCCTCATCTTTCTGTCTTCTTCTGAGCATTCCAGATTCTTTCAGTTTCCAAATCTCTGCCCATTAACCTGTTCCAAAGCCACTTCCACATTTTCAGGTATCTTTATAGCAACACCCCACCTGTAGTACCAATTTTCTGTCTTAGTCTATTTTGCATTGCTATAAAGGAACAACAGAAGCTAGGTAATTTAAAAAGAGAAGAAGTTTATTTGGCTCTTGGTTCTGTAGGTTGTATAAGCATGGCATAAGCATCTGCTTGGTTTCTGGTGAGGCCTCAGGAAGCTTTTACTCATGGTGGAAGGGGAAGGGGAAGCAGGCATGTCATATGTCAAGAGAGGGAATGAGAGAGAGAACTCACTTATCACTAGAGGGATAGCACCAACCCATTCATGAGGCACCTACCCCCATGACCCAAACACCTTCCACCAGCCCCACCTCTAACATTGGGGATCACATTTCAACACGAGATTTGGAGGGGATAAACATCTAAACCATATCACTGGCACACTGACTACAGCCATGTATGTGTAGGGGAAAATCCCCAAGTTAAAAATCATGGTCAAATTGTCTTGCGTGAGAATAAGGTATGATAGTGCTATTTCTTCTTAGCCCTAGAACTGGCCTAATACCACAGTGGTGGGAAAGGGCTTCCTAGGAATGGTAAGATAAGGAAATAGTAGAGTAATAATATAGTGATTTTCTGTTAAGTGTTACTACGTGCTAATGTCACTAATATGAGTTCAGTTATTGGCATTGCTATGTTCGGATGCATCCAATTTACAAAGTGTTTGTAAGAGTCTACTCATGCTCAGTACCACCTTAAGCTTTGTATAGACAGAGGCATATCGACCTTCTTACATTGTCTATGTATTGTGTGAGGCCAGCACATCTGTAGATACACATGTTCCAGATGTGCAGCCTTGACATCTACGTGGGTCCTATAGCATGCAAGCACATGTGAACTGTGGGAGAGGGGATACCAGGGAGCAGGCTCTGGGCGGGTCTATGCTCGTACTCTACCTCTCATTTGCCTAATTATATTGGAGCTTAGTGTATTCTTTCCAAATCTTCCCATGTATCTGCATGAAACGCTTTTGAGTTTTAATTTTATAGAGGTTAAGCCTTAGGATACAAATTGTCTTAGACTTTCCTTCATTGCATAAGTACATTTTAAGTAGCTACTGGTTTCCAGGCACAGTCCCGGGCAGTAGGGAAGAAAAGATAAAAAGCAAGCGGCAGCTCCAGCCCTGCCCTTTGTGGAAGACACCATACACCCCAGGAACATCTATACCACATGGTGCATGACTGCTTTGAAATCATTTCCTATGAGCCAATTTTGAGAACAGAGCTGAGGGGAAAATGCTGGATGGCCGTGAGCACCTGAGAAAGTGAAGGCTTCAGAGAGGAGAGGGGAGGAAAGCTGTGGAGAGGAGCCTGGGGGCCCGGGAAGGCACGTGCTGAATCGTTTCCCACTTTCTCTTGAGCCTGGCCAAAAATAGTCTCAATTTGTTGAGCAACTGACTAAGTATATCCAAATCAAAGGATCAAGTTTTTGCAATAAGCTCTACCAAGTCACATTTATTTTTCTTTCTGATGTATCTGACATCAAATAAACAGTTATTTTAAAAATTGGGTGCACACAACACTATGACATAGCCAACCTTTAAAAAAAATGAATGATCTATTTAAAAGGTTGAATGTGTCATATGAGCCTCTAAATCAGCAAGTGAAAAATCAGACATTCCTGCAGCTGGGTAGCCAGCAGAGAACAGACAGAGGAGTGAAGGTGGTGCAGATTAAACAGGATTCTCCCCCCATAAGAAATCAGGAAGCAGTGTGGATAGAGGACATTTCATGGCTGAAATTAAAGTTACCAGCGTGTATGTACTTTGCATTATCTTAAAGAATACTTCTTCAGGCCTTAAACTTTATTATGGTAAACATTTTGTTTGATAGTGATAAGGTTTTGTGTGTGTGTGTGTGTGTTTCCTGTGATACTGTATTAGTTCATTTTCACACTGCTGATAAAGACATACCTGCGACTGGGTAATTTATAAAGAAAAAGAGGATTAATGGCCTCACAGCTCCACATGGCTGGGGAAGCCTCACAATCATGGCACAAGGTGAAAGGCACGTCTTACATGGTGGCAGAGAAGAGAGAAATGACAGCCAAGTGAAACGGGAAACCTCCTATAAAATCGTCAGATCTCATGAGACTTACTCACTACCACGAGAACAGTATGGGGGAAACCGCCCCGTGATGTAATCGTCTCCCACCGGGTCCCTCCCCCCACACCTGGGAATTATGGGAGTACAGTTCAGGATGGGATTTGGGTGGCACACAGGCAAACCATATCAGGTACATGGTAGGTACGTGCCAAGTCCTGTGTTTAGCCCTCAGAAATCTTGGGATGTTGATAGAACAGACAACAAATATGTTGGCTTGTGTGAGTTCTGTTTCCCTGCCTGCAGGGCAATTGCAATGTAGAGGGGTAAAACCGAACTCAGAGGTTCTGATGAGAGGTGTCTGTCTGTGGGTTTTGCTGTTCACGCCTGCTCAACCGGGTGCCTGGGGAGGGAAACGCTGTGACCCTGCAGGAAGAGCGTTCCTGGGCCAAGGAGACCTGGGGTCGCAGCCCCATCTGCCCATTTTTAGCCTGCGACCTTGATTCTTCTGCCCTCTTGGGGCCTTCTCTTGTTCACAACAAAACAAGAGGTTAGAGTCCCGCTGCTCCCTAGGGTCCGGCTGTTTGTAACGTTCAATTACCCGGCCCGTCTACTGTGGCTAATTGTAGGGTCCGTGTCCTGCCTGTGTTTATTTCGTGTTGAGCGCAGCTCGCAGGTGCTCCGTGGAAGCTTGCTGAGTGGTGTGGAGCAGAGGGGAGCCCGGGGTGAGCCCAGGCTTCGGGCTGGAAAGGAGGATGGGATACGTTACAAATCTGTGCAGTGGAGGAGCCGGTGGTTCCCGAGTGAACATGAGATGTTTCCCTCATGTTTCCTTGCGGATGGGATTTGGAAGAGACCTCCGGGAAAGACCGCCAGGATGCCTCGGATAAAGGCCTGGGAAGAGAGCTCAGGTTGGGACAGTGGACTCTGGAATCATTCACCTACAGGAGACCAGTGACAGCTTCTGTGCAGAGCAGAGGGGCAGCGTGCAGGCTCGAGGGAAACCCGCCTTCCATGGCAGGGAAAGGGAGGGGGAGGGCAGCGGAGCGGGAGGAGCCTGGGCTGCCCCTCTGCGGCAGTTCCCTTGCAGGCCCCTGATGCCCAGAAAGCCGGGGCCGCACTTGCCACGGGGAGCCAGCCTCTCACCCCAGCCAGGCCCTGGGCACCCCGGCTGCAAAGAGAAAGATGCAGAGGAGGCTATGACCCTTCTGGTGATTGGCTCCAGGCTCTGGAAGCTTCTTTTGTTTGACAAAAATGATTTTAAGACAGAGTCTGGGAGGCAGCCTCGAGCCTCAGTACCCAGAGGCGCCCAGAATCGGAAGGAGGTGCGGGGAGTGCCCTGGGCTGCCCACCCCCAACTGGGACTCTAGGACTGGGGCACCCCAGCCCCTGCCACCCACCACAGGGGTTGAGTGGGCATGGGAATAGGAGGGGAGCCCGCCTCGGGTGTGGGGACTCTGAGGACGTCTAGCCAAAAATCCTTCCGAGGCCACCTCCGCCCTCCCAGATGCCTCAGCCTGGCCCTGGCATCCACGTGGCCTTTTCACCCTGTCCGGGTCCTTATAAAAATGTTTTGAAATGAAAATAAGAGAACACATCAGAAAGTGTTTTGAAAACAAAAATAGCATTTTCATGCAGGATATTATCATAATTCAAGGCTAAGATGTCACAGCTATGAAGTACAACCCTATAGTTACGACATAGCCGGGGAATTATTATTGTAGTTAACAGAAAAAATTTCTGTCAGCAATGGGTTATATAAGCAATGCATTAAGATCGTTTCCTGTGATACTCCTGGCTCTCCTGGCAGAGGCAGGGTTGGGGGACCCGCAGCAGCGGTTACCCCATTTTCTCCCTTCCAGCCTCTGAGCTTTTGTCTATGGACAAGTATGAGCTTAGCCTGGGGAGGCCACACGGCCCGTGGGCGAGAATCGTGGACGCGCCCAATGAAGCAAGGGGTCGTCTGTAAGGGGCAGAGAAGAACGGAAGCTTTGGGAAACAGACTCTCAGCCGATGTGGCTCCGGATGCACATTTATTCTGCATTTCTCTTAGAAAGATAAATAACAAAACTACATACAGGCCGGAACATGAACTTAGAGTCACTGCCGGTGCTGAGCCCTGCAGACCCTCCTGTGGGGGAGTGGAAGGTGGTGATTTCTTTTTTTTTTTTTTTTCTTTATTTTTGTATCATTATTAGTGATGTCAGTTTTTTTTTTCTAACACTGTTCCCGGGTCCCCCGCCCTCCACCACCTCCTGCACCGCACCTCAAGGGCGTGTCTTCCAGACTTCGCCCTGGGTTCTCTGCTTTCCAGGAGAGCCTCTGGCCGAGCTTACCTGCATCCTTCGCGCTTTCTCGCTGAGCCGCATCAACTTCGTTGAGGATCCCAGCCGGCCCCCCACCCGTTACACCAGGCCCCTGCAATGCCGTCCCCGCCCAGTCTCCCACAGCCTCCAGTGCACTGGGCGGCCCATTGGATAGATCTGTTTCTACTTGACGCCCACGTGGTGGGTTTGTTCTCGCATCAGGAGCAGTCACGTTGCTTCTGCCCTACTGTTGTGTATCTTTCCGTGATCTGTGACTCGCTCCCAGTTCAAACCCTGTCCACCGCTGGCGTCCCCTTCCCCAGCCAGGTGACATCCTCTTGGTCCCCTAGTGCTCAGCTAGTCACTGGGGGAGTTGCACAGTGAGGGGACCCGATAGGGTAGAAGGGGCACAGCTAAGACGGGCTCAGGGTAGAAGGACGAACCGCTCAGACGCATGGAGCTGCCACAGCCCGGGGGACGGCTGCTCCTGCTCCTGTGCCATCTGATTTTCCTGTGACTACTTTCCTACTTTGTGTCCTTGTGATCATCATCTCAGGCCACAAAATGGCTGCAGTGGTTCCAGACATAACACCCTCCCTGGAAGAGGGACCCAGGAGAAGGGGGCATATTCTTCAGAGACCCATCATGTCATCCGATAAGGAATCTTTCAGAACTGGGTCACATGCCTGGTGCTAGATCAGTCATTGACAAAGAGTACCTTGTTCCAAATAAGCTAGCTCTAATTCACCCCTTGGGACTCAAGGAAAGGGCTCACCTTCTCTGATATCAAGAACTCTGTGCCCGATACTGGAACACAACCAGGGTCTGTTAGTAGGAAACAGGGCTCCACCATGACCCGTGTGGACACCACTGTGTGGACTCCGCCGTGTGGATCCCGCTGTGTGGACGCAGCAGCTGCCAGTTCCTTCCTCCTTCTCTTCCGACTCTCTCTGCAGCTGCACCTCTGTCTTTGGTTGACTTATTTGCTCATGCAGGTTGGCTCTGCCCAGTCCACATCCCAGCCTGGGAGTTGATAGTACACCCAGGACGATGAGCTCCCCCAGCCCAGAATTCACAGCTGCACAGAGGACTTGCATCTTGCAAGGAGGGAACAGGTGGGCTCCATCTGAGTCGGCCCCAGGGAACCTCGGCCCTCACCTTTCCCAGCACAAGCCCTCCCAGCCACTGCCTTCCTTCTCCTTCAGGCTGCTGCTGCTGTGCTAACACAGATCAGATGCCAGTCACGGGGTTGGTACGGATGACATGTGTTTGGAGCATGTGCAGCAGTTACTGCAGGAGTTAGCATCCACGTGTTCCCAGATGATTCCCAGACCAGTGAGAGAGAAGCTCCATTTCCAATATCTCCTTCCCAGTTCGAGGCAGCATAAGGTGGTGAGAAACGCCCTGTAACAAGGCCCACCAGGCCCAGCAGCCTCACCTGCTGAAAACTCGGTTTTGCCCTATGCAAAATGAGGGGGCAGCATTAGAGTTGCAAGATTCCTTTCAGCTCCGATATTGCTGCTTCTGGTGAGTCTGCTGCTTGCACATGACTGGTTCTTAATCAACGTCCGAGGAACGAGGGGGACTGGAGGTGGGGGAAGAAGTGGTGTGTTTTTTGGAGAGGATAGTAAATTTACTGTTGCTCCATCACAAGCCAATAAATATGGTTCTTAGAAACATGTCTGGGCCTTGATTATCTCTCTCTGGAGGGTAGGAGAGATTTCCCGGTGCCTACCATGTGCTGCGTGTATTTATAGTGTTATTTACAAACTCTTCACCACAGAGCATTTCCCTCTCAACTCCTGTGTCTGAGGCCAGCGAGTCTCAGGGCCTTCCTGCTGCCACCAAGGGCCAGGCGTTTCCGCGCCTTCGCTCTGGCTCCCAGCTCTGCTCCTCTGGTCCACCTGCCTGCGTTGTTATGCGCCGGCAGTGTAAAATATTTATTTTATTTGGTTACCTAACAATATTGGAAATGCGGTGTGCATGATTTATACTCGGCCCTTGGAGACGGCCTTTGGGGCCTGGCGCTGCTCTGCACATCGGTGTGCATGCAACTCCCTGTGCTGTGCTTATTTGGTTTACTAGAGAATTTAGTACAGGTGGAGGGGCAGGGAGACTTCGCCTTCCTCCGGGAAGAGTTTTTATCAGGTTGTAAATTCGTAAATTTAAGTGTGCTGCAGGGCGACGGGGAGCCAGCATTTCCACTTGAATTGGGAGCCTCCACTCAGTCCCCGGTGCCCAGGGAACAGTGGCTGAGGTGGCATCAGCAACCCCAAAGGCCAGCTCTTGTGGGTGACCCTGCCCGTTGTCAACCAGAGGCAGTCTGCGGTTTGGTTCCTACCCTGGCTATGGTGGGTGGAGGCCCAGAAGCCACCATTGCCCACCGCAGCCAGCTCCTCCCATGGACCTCCCTCACTACTCTATCAGTTTGATCCAGAAAAAAAGGTTGTGCACACATTGCTACAATGTTGTTTTTTTCTCTCCCGCCCATATTGAAGCCTCTTTGCCGATGGAGTCATTGGTTTATGTTCAGGGAGACAGAGAGGAAGTCAGGGGCTGTCTCTGAATTATGTGCCTGGACTAACCGATACGCTTGTGCGATGGAAACACTCCTGATTTATTCTCTGCAGCTGGAGCCTGACCTTTTACTCCTGTTCTTCTCCCCTGGGGCTCTTGAAGCAGCAAACATCTTTCCGTCCTGACCTGTGTGCAAGGAGACAGGCCCCTGATCCTAGGCATTCTGGAACCTTCCATTTTGCCTGTGATATTGGAGAATCCTGTTGTCCCAAAGCCCTCTGGCTTTTAGGGGCTCTGGGAAGCCTTCCTCTTCTATATTCAACCTCGAGAATGTTACAGAACAAGGGTCCAGTGCATGGCAGTGTCTCTAGAAACAGAAACCGGGGAACAGCTCTGCAGATGGCAGTGTGACCAGTTCCACTAGAGAAGTGGACATGCACGTGGCGGATTTACGGCCACGAGAGGCGCACTCTGAGATCTCTCCACCCTGCACTTTACGGCTGCTCAGCCCCCTGAGGCGTTGGATGGGGTCTGCTGTTTCCTAAGGCAGCATCTTCCTTCTGGATAGTCCCACGAATGCACGTACCCCCACACCGGGGTCCAGGACGGCCACGGAAGGAGGAAAGGCCAAGCCAGGGGAGGAAGGAGAGGGAGGCAGGAGAGCGTCCCCGGGCCCATCGCTGGTGAAGGCACAGGCAAGAGGACAAGCCCCGCAGATCACACGAGCTGAGCCGCTGCCACTGCGGGCCTCCTCAGGGGTGGTGGTGCCTTCTCCCTGGCACCTGGCTTCTCATCTTCCTGGCACTGTTTCTGTGGTGATAACTGCTTTTCTGTAAAGAGTAGGACGGGTTTTCTGCACGCCTGGGGCTTCACCAGCAAGCCAGGGGATGCTGGCTGGCCACTCATGGGTGCTGGCCACCCACCTCGTCATTCCTGGGCCAAATTTCCCAAAGCCAAATGGTTTAGTAATGAGACCATTGCAATAAAAAGAATAAAGATGCTGGGTGAAAAATGGATTATTAATTCAAGCTGCACCCTCTGTCCCAATAATAAATGACCCAGCATTAGGGAAAACAGTCTGCAAAATTAAAATGAATATGGGAAAGTGCTCTGTCCCTGGTCGGTCTGGCGTGGGGTGCCACCCCCCCTCACCCCCAGCAGGCTGCTCCCTGGTTGACAGTTTCTGCAAGCCCAAACTGACAGCTCTTCAAAACCTGCCCAAGAAACCCAGCATTAATTAAGTCATTGCTGGACTGTAATTTCCTTGAGAAGTAAAAAATTCTCACACAAGAAAAGGTTACAGAGACCTTTTCTGTGTCAAAATTACCATGCGGCATGAATATTAATGCTCTTAATGAAGACAACCTTTTTTTTCATCAAGAAGGTTCTGGAGCAGGTGCCAAACCTGAAGTCTCACTCCGTGGGTTTTCTAGTCTCCGGAAATTGGCACCGTGCAATTTTTCCATGAAAGCCGACATTCCCACCATGGCCACGCCCCTCCCAGTCTGTCCCCAACCCCACCAGCCGCTTCTTCTCTAAGAGGTTGAGGATAGGGGACGTGCTTGGCATCGAAGGTGTGATTCAGCCTCTCGGTGGTGCCAGGGCAGAGAGGTAGGGACGGCCAGGAGCCAGGCTTGTGCCCTCACTTGCACAGGCCATTCCACAAGGCGAGCAGCGTCTGCGTCCCTGATCGTCCTCAGGACACAGGCGGACGCTGCTCCAAGGGAGACAGAGACCAGAGTGGACGCAATGGCCTGCTCCAAACCTCCCGGCCTCTCGGGCCTCACCACCCTTGTTGGCTAGAGGGCGACACTGATGGGCCTGCCAGCTCCAGGTATCCCCAGAGCGTGTCACGTGCTCCAGCCCTTGCAGACCCCTGGAAGAGCTGGTAAAGGTGTGGCCGAGCACCTGCCAGGAGGAGCCTTGACGGGGAGTCTGTGGGTCTGGGTTGGACTCCAGCAGTTCTTCCTGTTTTTCCTATTCCACGGCAGCATCCAGGGATTTCTCAGTGTCACCGCACTTTGAATTTTTTCTCCTGGAAAACTAAAATGCTCTTCCCCCCTTTCCCCCCTTGCTCAAACCCTTTAGATCTGGAGGGATGGAAAGGGCGGTCATGTGGAGCTTGTCAATGGAGCATTTCAGTGTCTCTACTGAGTGAGACTCACGATATAAACACTTATTAATCGTAATTCCAGGAAGTGTTTCGACTCCATCTTTTGTGGTCCTCAGTATCATGGCCCCATTTTTTTGTGTGTGCCTTCATTTTAAGAAGATGCTGAAAATAAAAATGCGCCTGCACCACACCTAAGCGTTGTTTCAGTGCCGATGAGAGGTTTGGGTGCTTCCCTCAGGGCGATGAAATCACAGGTGCCCAGGTGAGAAGAGATGATTTATTAAAGCAAACTTGGGAACTTACCAGTTACTTAGACATTGTTTAGTCTGCATCCCGAGGGCACAGTGTGACTGCCGCAGCCTCCGGGGTGCATCCTTGAGCCTCCAAGCAGCCGCGGGAAGCACCTGCAGGCGTGGAGCGGGCGCCCTCGGCAGCGCGGGTGGAAGCGAGGACCACGCGCCACTCCCTGCCCCCAAAAGCCGTGGGCAGATCATCTTCGTAATTGCATCTCCCTTCATTTTTTACCGATTAGTCATTTGTGACGTAATAAAGGCTGTGGCTAAGCACTAATAATAAATCTGGCCGTTTCTGTTGAGCCATCTAATACCCTGTGTATATTTAAAAGGTAAGCGTGATATATAGTTATGAGTGCTGATGTAATAGCTATTAGATTTATAATACAGCCAAGAGGCATTATTTTATTATAAAGAGCAATAGTTTACAATCTTATTGTTTATTACTGACGTCAGTATAGGTCCATAACAAAATCAGGTTGCAACTAGAAATAAAATTCGTAAGTGTCATCAGTTTTGCCAGGAAATGGTGCCTCTTTGAACCCAGGGTGATTTTGGAGGCAGGTTCACCGCCGTCCAGGCGTGAAGCCCACAGCCCACCTGTTGACTCGGCACCTTTGCTCTTTCCTTTTGTTGTTGGGAAAACCAAACAGCATGTCCCCAAGTCCTGAGAAAATTTTGCAGTAGAAAACTTACAAGGATCCAGACAAGAAGGAGTGTGGGCACCTGCCACGGGCAGACAGAGACCCAGCCTGCAGCTCTGGTTCTGGGAAATGAGCCCAGGGAAGGAAGTAGGGATTGACAGGAGCAAGGAGTCAGCACTGTGCTGTTTTCTGTGATCCCAGGTGGCTGAGCCAGGTGAGAGTGCCCAAAGTGAATTCTGTCTCTCTTATGAGTCTACAGGGTGGTTTTCCACCAAACTTTCCCAAAGATGTTCTTTTCCCCTGGGGGAAAAAAAAGAAAACTTAGAATTGTGGCCCTCCAAGTCAGGACATGTCAGAAAAATTAAACCACACCGCCTGGCACACGTCTGTGAACCCATCCACTGGTTTTATGACTCAGGGGCTCTGCTGTTTAATGTCACCAGAACAGGCTGGTGGAATTCCAGCCTTATTAGGGAAAGGGTCTGAACTTCTGTGTCCAACACCATAAGGGGCTGGACCTACGCTGTTGAGGGCCGTGCCCGGGGTGGATGGCAGGCGGGAAGTTAGGACGTGAAATGATGATGTGTTAGTTCAGAGTGAGCCACTCTTGAAAAACAATCATTTTATTTTTAGCAAAGGAACACACATAGTTTTCACAACTGTCCAGATTTCTCACTGTGTCTGAAGCCTGCTAGAAAATAGTTTTTAAAAAATTACATGTATCAAAGTATATGCTTGAAATCTACAAAGCCCTTCCATGGGGCAGCCTCATAGAATCATCCTGAGAGCTGGGCTTCCAGCTATTCCCCTGCCTCGTCTGTTTGGGATTGCTCAGGATCTTTTAATGCCAACCGAGTGAATCCTAGGAACAGTGAAGATGAGTGTTTGGTCAAAGCCAGATGTCCTCAGCAAGTTTCTTCTCTTGTGCGGTTCTCATCCTTCGTGCCTTGACGATGGTGAGCTCCCTGAGGCCAGGTGTGCCTCTGACTTTCACCCCTCAATGATGCTGAGCTCCCCAAGGCCAGATGTGTCCCTGACCTTTTCATCTGGATGATGGTGAGCTCCCTGGGGCCAACTGTGCTTCTGACCTTCGTGCCTTGATGATGTTGGTGAGCTCCCTGAGGACAAGAATGCCTCTGACCTTCTCTTCTTGATGATGGTGAGCTCCCTGAGGCCAAAGTGTGCCTCTGACCTTCTTGCCTTGATGATGGTGAGCTCCCTGAGGCCAGGCATGACTCAACCTTCACACCTCGATGATGGTGAGCCCCTGAGGCCAGGAGTGCCTCTGACCTTCATGTCCCTCTGCAGTGCTTGCCTCGCACATGGCCAGGGTTCAGTGAATGAAATGTGTGCATGTATTTTCATGTCAGGCTCTGTCTGAAGCAGCCACCTTCTCATGGGCAGGCAGGAAGATGACACCTTTGTGTTCTCAGGCTGCAGCTGCTCCAGCCAATCTATGCAGCACACGGCTTCCACCAGGGCAGTGAAAACACCATCCTAGTCACTGACGCCAGCAGGTGGTGTTTCTGTATTTTGGTGCCCATTTAAAGTCACTGTGACATACATGGGCCAGTCACATACTGCAAGATGTCTTCAGTGCTTTCCACCCCTTAGCAATTGCTACATAGTCCATAGCAATTGCAGCCTATGGAGCCCGATTTCTATCCTCATGACCAACTTTCCACTTGGAAATCAATAGATGACAATGACCAAACACAGCCCCTCAAATAGCAGGTCCCCCATAAATGCTTGTCGAATTAAAGTAGAATGAATTTGTTAAAAAACAACAAGTGAGGGCCTTGAAAATGGTGAAGCGATCAGCTCGGGGGTGGACATCACAGAGAGCGTGGTCAGGAGGACCCACGTGACTGGACTCAGGGCAGGGCACTGGACACAGCCATTGGGACTTCTTGCTTAAGAGCCACTGCCAGCTCCTTGGAGAGGGCCTTTGCTTCCTCTTCTGCGTGTTTTCTCACTCTCCCCACAGCCGGAGCAGCTGTGCCTGGTACTCAGTGAGGCTGTTGCTCACCGAGCCCCAGGTGGGTGTGGAGTGGCCCGGGGAATGTGCTCACACAATCCCACACAGGGATGTAACATTCTGAGCATGTTGACTGGTGCTAGCCAAGATTTAATAATCATGAACTCCACCCAAACTATGCATGCTATAAAATGGCATTTTTAATATCACGGACCTGGTGACATTTACACACCACTTGAACTTTACTTCAGTGGTTTATATATTACCATCCACGATCCTTTGGAAGTGTGGCTTCAAAGTAGTTTATTCTCTGCCTTAGAATTATTTCTGGACTTTGATACAATCACATTTTGCAGGCCCCCAACAGTTTTAAGCTCCTCATATTACCATGGAATATTCTATTTCAAGGTGATGCTAAGGCATGCAGTAATTTTCAAAACCATAAACCACAGAGTAGTGTTTCCATACATCCACTAGAGGTAATAAAATAAAGACTTCCCACTTCCACGAGTCTTTAGAATTAGACCCAGAGAATCATTCCAATGATACAGCAAAGTGGGGCTTCCTTCCAGCCTCACCCCTGACTCTGACTGAGGAGAGTGACAGGGATTGACTCTGTGTCCCCACCCAAATCTCATCTCTAGTTATGGTCTTTCGTGTTGGAGGAGGGGCCTGGTGGGAGGTGTCTTCCCCTTGCTGTTCTTGTGATAGTGAGTGAGTTCTCATGAGGTCAGATTGTTTAAAAGTGTGTGGCACTTCCCCTTTGGCACTCTGTCTCTCTGCCATGTAAAGACATGCCTACTTCCCCTTTACCTTTCTGCCATGATTGTAAGTTTCCTGAGGCCTCCCTAGCCATGCCTTCTGTACAGCCTGCAGAGCTGTGAGTCAATTAAACCTCTTCTCTTTACAAGTTACCCACTCTCAGGTGGTTCTTTATAGCAGTGTGAGAACCGACTAATACAGTAGAGCTTGCATTTTCCACCAAGATCCAAGGTTGGTGGCCAGAATTGCCAGGTGTCTCTAGTTGATGGCCTGGGACCCTGCTGTACTGCACAGCCTCCTGACCTTGTCCTTCGTTGGTGGGGCTTAGATGCAGCAGAACATCCGCCTCTCACCAAACCCATTTCTCCCCTGAGGGCAAACTCTGTGTGGCAAAGATGGTGTCCCTGCGATGACCCTGCCCAGACCACACACCATCATCTATCTTGCCTCCGTAGCAAGCAGTCGGGATAATAAATACAGTAGCCCAGTGGGGCCGCTCCCCAGCTAGACTGAGAGCCCTGGAGGACAGGTTCGGGCTGTGTGTGTTACACTCAGGCACTGACATGGTGTCTGGTCCCCAGCAGACCACCAGGCAATGAAAGTTCTGTGTTATTCATTATACTCTCACATATTCCGTGGCAAAATATGAGGCTGCTGCGTGTCCTTGCATGTGAGGTAGAAACAGTGATCCCTCAGATTTCTCGTGCATAAGGCCTGCTGTTTGCTTGCAGCCCACAGGCTAAAAGTCTGCAGATAATGACACTGAATTTTACCTTTTCCATGCCTGCCTGAAGTCAGTGGTCAGAAAAAAAAAAAAAAAAAAAAAAAAAGAGAGAGAGAGAGAGAGAAAAGGAGCCCATTGTTTTTCTGATGGTGGTGCACAGGCCACCATCCACGTCTGCCACCCATGGGGCATGCTTCCAGAGAGGGCCCAAAGACTGCTCCTCAGACAGCCTGTTGCCCACTTTAGTACAGTTCCTGAACCCAGAATTAAGTCCAGGTCTTCTGAACATGAGCCCCGGGGATGCTGTGACGCACCCCAGCCTCTGAATAATGTCCTCCTCTGCACACTGCTCACTGCCTGGCTCACAGCCTGTAGTTCCAGCTGCCCTCATGCTGCAGACCTGGCTCCCAGGTGGGCGCATCTTTTTCACTGTTGACTTTAAGGATCTGCATGCTTTATGGTGACATGCACAAGCTCACGCTTAGTGCTACAACCCCACTACCTGTCCTGGAAGAAAAGGGACGGCAGGCTGGACTGCTGAGGGAGGTGGCAAGGGGCAGAGTATGCCCCTGGTGCACCCATCCTTGCCATTCAAGGCTGGCAGCCATATGCCAGGGCTATATGGGGGCCACTGGGCTTCCTGTGCAACCAGCCTGGGGACGGAGCTCTCCAGACCCGTGCCGCTCCCTCACTCCACCCTCCCACCCCATCTACCAAAAATGCTCATTCACACTCAGATCCTCCCTGGTGACAGCATCCAAATGGTTTAAACTGGGGTCAATGGGCTCCTCTTTCAGTTAGGCGTCTGGTGTTCACCTAGGAGCCAGTTACCCTTGCCTTGGGTGAGGGGAAACTGGGCAGGGAAATTCCCAGAGTGTCTTCCAGCCACAGAGGCAGAAGCCAGGGCAGTGGCAGGCACTGCCAGGATTTTGTGTGTGGAACAGACCAGCAAGTAAGAAGGGCCTGCAAAATGGTACGGCTGGAAAATGCAGGTGAAAGGCAACTCCGGTCTCGGTGCACAGTGTCTTTGTTACCTTCAGTAGTCCTCAGGGACACTCCATGGTTCCTGCTCCCTGCTCTGGGGCTTCACATGGCTGTTGGGCCACCCATGCGGAACTAGAAACCTCCGTGTGACTCAACCAAACGTGGTGGTTTAAATATAGCATTGGTAAAAACATTATATTTAACACACATGATTGTTGATGTCATATTGCAAAGCACATTCCATTAAACATGGTGTGTGTTGGCATTTAGGGCTCAAAGGGGAAGTGTTGTGAATTATGGAAAGAGAACTGCCCTGAGATATGAAACCCTTGCTCCAGTCCTGGCTCCGAAATGCTCTCTGTGACCCTGAGTATCACTTCATTTGGGGTGATTAGCTCCAAGATGAGGAGAATCTCTAGACTCCCCAGCAGTGCAGCCTCAGAGTGTGATAGTGACGCTGAAAGCTGTAAAACTTGAATCTGAGATTCAGGATAGGGACATGGAACTGACCAGAATGCCCAATACTCTATGCAATTCTACAAAATGCCCAGAATCCTGTAAAAGGACAGCTTAGACTGGGGAGAGTGATAAGCTTATCAGGCAGTGATTTGGGGACAACTAGCTATCCATTTGGAAAATATAAAGTTAAATTTCTTTCTTATCCTTCACACAAAAATAAATCTAAATATAAAAAAACATAAAGTACCAAAAAAAGGGGTGGGGATTACATTTAATATTAGAGAGAAGGCCTTTCTTAGCATAACACCAAATTGAGTCAGTGAGGAAAAGTTTAAATCCCTACTAGCAAAGAACGCCAAGAAGAAGACAGTTACAACATAAATGGCAAACTCAAAAATATTTGCAGCATGTTACAAAGGGTTAATATTCATATTACATAAGGAGCTTCTATCAATCAATAAGAAAAATGCAAAGAACTCAATGGAAAGATGAACTGCCAATGAACATGTAAAAATATGAGTAACCTCATTAACGCCTTAAGAAACATTAATGTTTCACACACGCATACACACACACACACACATTTCTTTGCAGGTAGGCAGAGAGGAAAAGGGTGATAATATCCATCATTTGCAAGGATACAGAAAACAGTTCGTTTGTAGGCTGTTGGTGGAATACTGCTGCAACTTCTTTTGGGAAGTAAGTAAGCTACATCTGCCCAAGAGGGTGCGTGACCTCTTGTTTGTTAAAAGTAAAAATAGAAGTTATACATTTCCTTATAAATAGTACACTTGTAATTTAAAAACTGGAAGAAATATTTTAAGTTTGCTGGATGAAAAATAGGATTTTCTGTTTTGGTTTCTATAACCATTTAGGTACTCATTTTTAGGAAAACCTAATATATGAAAAAACAAAATTTAAAGCTGCAATTAAATAGAGGTCATTCATTTGGTATACTTTGTGGCCCACAGTGAAGTCATCAGATAACACCCTAAGACGTCTTGAGATCCCTTGGTTTTGAGTTGCTTTTAATGCTAACATGTTAAAAGTTATTGCCCATGAAAATCAATCCAATGTGAAGATAAAGCTTTGTTTAAGCTTTTATGCAAGTCAAAACTCAATTTTTACATGATTATCAAAAGTATGTGGCTATATATTTCTCAACTTTCTTAAGTACATTGTAAGATCTACTGGCTTGGTCTCCATCATCAACTATACCAGATGTAAAAAATTGTGCCTGGGTTTGGAGATTTTCCAAACAACTCTCTTCATGTCTAAAGGGAAGGGTTTAGGGCAGCATGCTTTCCTTCTTTCCACACCCATTCATCTACTCGTCTGTCCAGCACTTAGGATTTATTGATGGCCTGTGGTAGTAAGGCTGGTGCTTGGTACTGAGAGAGAGAAAGTAGTTAGGAGGGCAGGTTCTGGCATCAAAGGAGGCTACAGTTTCCTAAGCAGACGTTATCTTTATACCTGATAGCCCCTAACAGCACATGTGTGTTTCTGGCAGCAGGCATACCACAGTGCTTTAGAAAAGGACTCAAGTTTTTCTTGAAAGGGCCAAAGAGTGGAGATTTTAGGCTTTTCAGGCCAGAGGGCCTCTGTGACAGCTACTCAACATTGCCATCGTACCATGAAAGCAGCCATAGAAAATGCACAAGCACGTGAATGCAGCTGTGTATCAATAAAACTTTATTTAAAAAAACAAGTGGTGAGCCACATTGGCCAATGAGTTATAGTTGGCCACGCTTTAGAAGGTTAGAGACAAGAGTTGGCTGGAGCTGGGGCCATGTGGAAAGGCGTTATGAGGAGTGCAATAGTTGGGCTGGGTCTCAAAGATGAGATGATTAATTAGGGAAAGTCAGGATATGTAGAAAACCCAGTGTGGAGAGAGAAAACGGGGCGCTGACAAGGGCACGTGTACCCTAGGGTTCCGGGCAGCAAGCAATCCAGTTCGGAGGCACAGGCCATGGCAGGGCAGCTCAGGCCCTATTTTGGTGAGGGCTGGCTATCCAGACTGACCAGATTTTCTTTATCCATCAAGGTAGCAGATTGGAAACATTTTTTAAAGGAGGAAAAATCATTTTCAAAATAACCTTATGATGAGCCCTGGTATAAAAAAGAAGAAATGCGGAGCTTCTCTGAATAGAGTGGAGTATCTGGGCATGGGGGCTCTGAGCTGTGACTCCTTGACTATCACCTCCCCTAGAGGCACTTCTGGGGCCTGCTGGGGTGGGGGACCACAGTCATAAAATCCTCCTGTAGACATTGAGGATTCCTGGACATTGTTGAGCCAGCAGAGGGGTGTGGCCAGAGAGCCGACTGAGCAGGTGAGTCTGAAGCCCGACCAGAGGAAGTGACATCACTTAAACGAATGCCTCTTATGAGAAGTCAGTCAGCCATGAAGCAGTCCTTCTGAGGCCAAGACGGGAGGCAAGAATGGTAAGTGCAGGAGAGCCGGGGCGCTGCTCGCACACATCTGGAGGGGCTGCAGCTTTCAGGGCTGGCTCAGTGGGCTTTTGTGGATGGGAGAGAACATCACAGTCATCCCTTAATCAAAAGAAATGGCATTTGTGACAGCAAGAGAAAAGATCAACTTGACAGCAGACTCAAATGACTGGATAACACTTTCAGAGTCGCCGCACCTGAAAACAAACACCCCCAAGTACCAGAAGAACTGGAGAGCCCTGCGTATTAGTTTTGAGAAGTTATTTATTTTATACCTGGATGACTGATATCGCACAAAGCTGCAGGACCATTGAGAATCTTGCCTCTGCCCCTTCTTATCTGTGCAAACCTGGGTAAGGAGCAGCCACCCAGAGGCTCAGTTTTCTCATCTAGGAAACTCGCATTGCAGGATGGAATGATGACCAAACATGTGAGGCTCGGGAAGCCCGAATCCAGCTCCTGGCTCACAGTAGGACTGTGATCCTTGCGGGGGTTGTTATTAACAGAGCCCACCTTGTGAATCTGGAAATTTCAGTCATTTTTGCTGAAGTTTGCTGCTGAGGGAAAATGCACACCATTCCTTTGCTGTACCTACATGTGCTCTGTTGTAAGACGGACCATGCCAGGGAAACTTGGCTTTCTCTATAGGCTGTTCTTGGGAGCCTGCTAATACCTCGCTCAACTGCAGAAGGCTTTTGGTTGAAATCTTCATCCACAATCTGGAGATCTCTGACAGATCTGTGGCTTTCTCTTCCACTGGTGGCAGGCATTACTTGCTGATCACAGAGTTCCTCCTGGCTGTGCCAGGATGTGCTGAATCCTTCTTAAAACATCGCTCCAGGCAGCTTTATCTATCCATGGTAGGCGACCCCTCACTGGCCACTCATTTGCCATTCTTGGTTCACAAAATGAAAGCAGAGGTGAGAACATTCCTGAACCAGCCTAATTCTATGCAGGCTTTACCCCATTGCTGTTCAGAGGATTCCCGTGCCCGGCCTGCACCGACACTGCTCAGCATCTGAGAGCAATGGGGAAGGAGCAGAGGGATGCGGACTCATCAGTGGACTGCAGTTCCGTTTTCTGCCTTTTTTTCTTCCCTCCCTCCCTCCCTCCTCCTCCTCTCTCTCTCTCTCTTTCTTTCTTCTTTCAAGGCAGGGTCTCACTCTGTTGTCCAGGCTGAAGAGCATGGTGTGATCCCAGCTCACTGTAACCTCCGCCTCCTGGTTTCAAGGGATTCTCCTGTCTCAGCCTGCCAAGTAGCTGGGATTACAGGCACCCACCACCAAACGAGGCTAATTTTTGTATTTTTAATAGAGATAGGGTTTTACCATGTTAACTAGTCTAGTCTCGACCTCCTGGCCTCAAGTGATCTGCCTGCCTTGGCCTCCCAAAGTGCTGGGACTACAGGCTTGAGCCACCGCGCCCAGACAGGTTACAGTTTCTGAGATCACTGGCAAAAGATTGCATCAGGCTGGTGCCTCAGGGAGCCCCAGCACTCAGCAAGGTCCCTGCTCAGCGTCTGTCCTTGGTGAGCCTTCTTGTTCCCCTGTCACTTCCCTCTTCATTTATGGACATCAACTTCCTCATCTACAAATAAAGAAATCATCTAGGTCAGTGATTCTAACATCTCTTCATGGTCATAGTCTTCTTCATTCCAGTAATATGTGACTTGGTGTATGAGTGTCCTAGGACTGGCAGGATGAGGAGCCACAGATGGAGTGTCTTCAACAGCAGACAGTCCTGCACGTGCCCACAGCTCTGGAGGACAGGGTGCAGGCAGGGCTGGTGCCTTTCGAGAGCCGGAGGGAGAAGCTGTTCCAGGCCTCTCTCGCAGCTTCTGGGGGTTGCTGGCAGCCGGGCCGTCCTTGGCTTGTGGCAGCATCATTGTGGTGTCTGCCTTCATCTTTGCCTGCGTGTCCTGTGCCCCTGTCTGTCCAAATTTCCCGCTTTAAATGAGGATCCAGTCCTATTGGATTAGGAACCGCCCTGCTGACCTCATCTTCTTGAGTTATGTCTGCAGTGAACCTATTTCCACATAAAGTCACACTCTGAAGTACTGGGGACTAGGACTTCAAAATAGGAATTTAGGGGAGCACAGACAACATTTCAGCACGCAACATTTGGAAGTTTGCTTCAAAACATAGGTTTTTAAAAGCTGCTTCCATCACAGTCATTTAGAAGGCTGTGTACCCGGCCCCAATGCTCTGCTCTCAGCTCCAGCCGAAGATCTACAGGCATTTCTTTGGAGCATAGTTTGCCAGATTTGTGTAGTAAACGAATAACTTGGCCCAAAAGGTCTGGCTCTGTCCTTGCCTCCTAGGAGAAGATCTCCAGGAGGAGCGTCTGTTCACTTGGGTGCCTGCTGTGGGGGCGCTCAGACCCGCAGTTGCTGCTCCACCTGTGTAGGGGCTGGAGTCTCAAAGTCACAGGCACGTGACAGAGCCCCAGTGAAAACCCCGGACGCTGAGGTTTGGGGGAGCTTGTCTGTGGGTTGTCACGCCCCATATCCAGTGGAGTCCTGCTGTCCCCCACCCCGCGGAACAAATGGAAGCTCACGCCTGGCCTCTAGGGACCCTGTCTGACACCCCTCCTCCCTCAGTTGATGGTAAGCTGAGGCGCTGTGAGTTCTGAGAGTCTTTCCAGCAGTGACCAGCCCTGAGGTGGGGCCCGGGAAGCACTCAGCTCTGTAGCCGATGTCAGAAGTCAGGGCAGTCTCTTGGAAACGGCTTCCTAACCTCACAAGACGAGATTTTCTTCTTTTTTCAAAGGGATACTTTTCAAATCCAAAAAGAAGACAAACCGTATCCTGACCGCAGGGGCCCAGCATCAGCCCCCCACACCATGCTGGGCCTGGCTGCCGCCTGGCCACCCACCCCTCGCCACACCATGCTGTTTATTTTGAAGCAAATCCCAAGCGTCCTTCTATTTCCTGATGAAAGTTCATTTGCTTCTTGTCAACCTTAAGTTTTTGATTCTGTCTTTACTCCATCCTCCTTTACTCTCTGGAGCTGTCTCTGTTTTCCTCTCCCTTCCTTTCTTCCTCCACCCGTCTCCCCTCCCGTGTCCTCCAGCACATTCGTCACTGCCATCCAATCTTCTTTCCCACTTCTTCTCTTCCTCCTGGGTATAAATGACCAGGACATGGAGGTGAAACAGACTGTGTTTACCAAATTCATTTGTTTCCTGTTTTTAGTTTTAATATCAGGCGGATTGAGAAAGGAAAAAGAAAACGAAGTTAAATTGTCTCCCCGTTCTTTATCTATCTTTTCTTCATCTTCTCTCTGCCTCCAGTCCTTATCAATGGCATCTAATGAAAAAAGAAAGTCCCTTTACACCAAGTGGGTGGAGGGTCAGGCTCTAGGGTGGATTGCTGCTGGCCGAGGATGCATCCGGTGACTATGGCGTTCAATAAGGCACATCTTGAGATCAGCAGAACTCTAACAGCGCGGGCAGTGAGCGGGGCGGTGAGCGGAGGAGACGCTCCACTGGCTCTGGGCCCCCAGCCTGACAAGGATGTGGAGTCCACCAGCTCTTGGAAAATGCACTGGAATACGAAGAACCTAGAGAAGAGATGATCTGTTGTACGGACAGGAGGAGAGTCCACAGGGATGAGTCAGGGTCATAGAAGAGAAAACGTTGCCAATATCTATCCTACAAGCAAGACTGTGGACCCTCTATTGAGAACTAGGATTCGTGCTTTGAAAACATCTTTCATCTTTGCATTTGTTCTTTCCCATCGATCAGCCATTAGGAGGCAGAAATAATCAATGGGCAGAGCGAGTCAGACCAGAACTGTGGGGCTCCTTCTGTGACACAGATACGCCCACCCGGCTGGCGCTGGTTCCGGAAAGGCCACTCGATCCCTCCTGGTGCTCCCTGGAGGGCTCTGTCCATCGCTCCAGGGCCTGCGCCTGCTGTCCCTGCACTAGGGGCCCTCGGGCCTTCTCCACGCTTTACGGCAGACAGGAGGGTTCACGGGGAGGACCGAGGGAAGTGGCGACTCGATTCTTAAACTCTAAGAATGAAGAGAGGCGATGACGGGATGCCCGTGGCCGCTTGCGGACCTTGGCGCCCAAAGACGTTGGAAGGCGAGAGCGGTGGTTCTGCTGCTTCACAATTTTGCCTTCGTTTTTCTCCGATTCTTCTCCCAGCAAGCCTGCAAGGTGCTGGCATCTGCCTCATTTTCAAGATGGGAGCCGTGGGGACAGTGCGCAGCCACACACATAGGAGGGGCCTGAGCCACGCCCAGCTTTCCCCTCTGCACTCAGAGCATTTGGACAGAGGGAGGGAGGGAGGACAGGGCGGCTGGCAGCGCACCAGGCAGAAGGCACCGGTCCCGGGCGGGGCGTGCAGCTCGCAGGCCCTCCTCCCTCGGCTGGATTCCCGGATCCATGCATCCCAGTCACCGTGATTAAGAAGGGCCATCTGGGAACAGATGCCGTGCTAATATATGCCCTGAGGGGTGGGTCTTGGGCAGCGCCACTGCAGGCTGGCAGTTCCCAGGTCAGCCTGTTTATTTCTCACCTGCCGTTCACTGTGGTTCCCGGGTGCTTTATGTCATGTGTGGTAAAGAAATGACCCTAAAAAGCCTGCCCTGGTTTGGTCATTCTGAGCTGGCCACCAGGGACTCACAAAGGGCTTGCAGAGCCAGGGCAGAGCATAAATCCCTGGGCTGACCTGGGAGGGCCCGGCTGGACCAATGTCCCTGCTGGGCCAGGCTCCATGTGGCTGGCTGCGGGAGCCTCTGCTCCCCAGGCCTGCCTGCCCGGCCCCTGCCCCCTGCCTCATCCTCCGCATGTCAGGCATGCCAAGGCGGCTGGGCAGGGGCTCCCCCAGGCAGGTGGTACCTCTCGGCCATCAGCAGTGGAGCCAGGCACCCATCCATGGCAGAGGGCAGCCGCTTGGTCTGGCCCCAGTCCTGCCTGCACAGAAGCGGCTGCTGCACCAGGGAGTCCTGGACCATTAGCAGGGCCCTCCCAGAGCCAGAGGAGGAAGGGGCCAAGTTCACTGCAGGCCAGGAGGGCCCAGGCCAGGCGCAGGCTCGGGGGCAGAGTCCGGCACCCTCTCCTATCCCAGCACAGCGCCCTGTTCCTCCTCCCTCTGCAGGTGCCTCTGGGTTTTCTTACTGAGATGGTCAAGGATGAACCCCGAGGGGCTGCTGTGTCCTCCTGCTGCTGCCCCCCGTGGAGGGAAGTGAGCCCCTTCCCCAGTCACAACAATGAAACCAGCGCAGGAACCACCCACGTCAGCCCCAGGAAGGATGCGGGCCCGTGGGGGAAGGCTCAGGGCTCCCGGGTCTGCAGGGCCCCCAGTGCTGACCCGCCATGGGGCTCATGGCTGGCAGAGTCTGTTACCAGGTGGCCTGGATGTGTGAGTGTGCTTGGGTGTGTAGGTTGTGTGGCTGTGTGAGTGTGAAGCAGGTGTGAGTATGAGTTGGGTGTGAAACATATTTGATTCTGTGAGTGAATGCAATGTGTGACTCATTAACGTGTTTGTGAGTGTGGAGTGTGTGAATTCAGTGCATGAATTGCGTGTGCTTGTGTATGGATCCTGTGTGAGCATGAATCTCAGGTGTGTTTTATGTTTGTGGTGTGAACCCTGTGTGTGAATTCCGTGTATTTTGGGGTGTGGACTCTATGAGCCTGAATTGCATGGGTGAGTGTGTGTGAGTGTGCACTGGACCCGCCTCTCCTCCCTGCGTTGTGACACCCCCCCGCCATGGAATGTGTTTGCAGGGGGAAGGGACTGGGGGACGGTTCCTATCCTGAAGGAAAATATTCCTGGGCCTTGGAGAATGGAAATTCTTCACGGTTCTGGCACAACAGACCCTTTGCAGGTGGGTGAGGGTGTGTCCTGGAGGGAGGCCGAGACCTGCGCCAGGAGGGAGGGGTGGAGTTTGTGTTCCTGACCCCAGGAGCCACCCAGCTCTGGCCTCACAGGTGGCAGTGGTCACCTGACCCCACCTGGGCCCCTCAAGGCCCTGCAGTCCTGCGTTGCCAGCATCGCCAGCTCTCTTGTTTGGCTGCTTTGGCCCAGCCAGTAGGTCGAGGATGGAGCCAGGGTCAGGGGCTGCATAGGACGTTGGCAGCAGGACCTGGCTGGCCAGTGGCCCTCTGTGCTGAGGCCGTCCACAGCCACGCACCTAGGGAAGATATGGTCACTTTGGGGAGGCCACCTCCTGGCACCAGCCCCTTCCTAGTCCCTTTGCAGCCCCTTGCCAGCCCCAGCCTCCCTGGGCCCTCCCTGGGCCCTCCCTTGGGGCTCCCTTGGGGCTCCTTTGCAGGGTGGGTGCTCCCTTGCCTGGCCAGGCTGTCATGTGCAGATCCCCACACGAGGGACAGGTGGCCATGACTGTCAAGGCCTCTGTGCCTGTAGAAAGTGGGCAGCCGGCGACCTTTGTAAGGGGAGAGGTCCGTTCCCCGTGGCATGTCTTCCCCGCCCTCCGGCCTGCGCGCTCCACACAGAGCATGACACTCATTTCCCAGACAGAAAATGTTAGGACTTCAGTGCACGCCAGAGCCTTGTAAAACCAACAGCTTTTGACATCGTGGAGGTAAAACATCTCAGGTCTGTTAACTCCAGGGAGGGGACAGTCTTGCCAGTGAGGACACCTGCCATTCCAGAGGCACCACAGGCCATGGTGCAGCAGAATCCTGGACCACCAACCCCCTGAACCCAGGTTAGATGACAAGTACAATCCCAGACCCTTCCCTGGAGTTATCCTACCTGCCGGGGCTAGCACCCAGTGTCATTATCATGCTGGTAAATGTGAGATCACAGCCTGCGTCCATCTGAAAGCCTCACTTAGGAACTGCAGCCCACTTGGTGATGTTCCAGGAAACCAACCGTAGCAGGGCCTGGGGCACAGAACACCTGCTCAGCACCGCCGTTCAGGGACGTGAGTGCAAGACAGGAGGGCTGGCTGGCGCTTCCGCCTTGGAAATGTGCGTTTTGGTTAAATGGAAATGCTAAGGTGGAGGCGTGCAGGCTCCCAGATGTAAAATGTTGGCATCCCAGAAGGAAGCGCCAGCGCTGAGGATTTCCATGGTCTCTTGCAGCCCCCTTTGCATCCTGCCTAAAGACAACCAGAAGGCACAGCCTGTGTTCGCGCAGCACAGCAGGGCGCCACGGAGCCGAGCAGTGCCGTCATTGATATTGTGGTTATGCTGTGGTTTTCATAACCCCAGAGAAAATACTAGAACGAGAAAAAAAATACACTTCCTATCTGACAGGATTACCATATTTACACAAAAATACAGTTTTTGGGCCAGAGGAAAAGAGGAAATGTCATGCTATCATTGATGGCCAGTTATTGAAAGTCCTTTAATGGCGACATTTCTTGGAGGTGTCACTTCAGTCTTCTTCCCATCAAGATACAAAAGTTATCTCTGATAGGTTCTAATAACAAGCAAACATGTACTAAAGTAAGACGAAAGGGTCTGTTGTGCAAGAACCACGAAGAATTTCCATTCCCCAAGGCCCAGGAATATTTTCCTTCAGGATAGGAATTGTCCCCTAGTCCCTTCCCCCTGCAAACACATTCCATGGTGAGAGTATATCGCTTTCGTTTTCAGCAGTTACAGCTCTGGCATTGGGCATGTGGGGTGAGTGCTGAGGAAGGGCTAGACACAGTGCCCTGGTAATTGTGAGATCACGGCCTGCGTCCATCTGAAAGCGTCAGGAACTGTAGCCCACTTGGTGATCTTCGAGGAAACCTCCCTCTTCGGTGGGGGAAGAAAAGAAGGTTGAGGGGACCCCACGGAGTCCATGTCGCATCCCTGCTTGGAGGGGAAGCGCAGTGATTGCGCGGACAGTCTGCAGTGTTGACAGTCACTGACTCTTACAGGAATGAACAGAGAGGGAGGGAAGGATGGCACCCAGAAGCCTGTGTGCCCCCGACAGGCCCATGGCCACCTGAACACAATGGCCTTCTGTGACCCTCTCCTGGCAACGAGTGGGGTGTGTCCCATGTGCTAGGCACTGCCGTTTTCTCAGCAGGACAAAGACTGCGAAGGGGTGAGGGGAACGAGGACGCCGGGGCCCCCGTGGGCCTCACTTGCACCTCTGCCCCACCCCCTTGCGCTTACTTCTCTGGAACTTTGGTGTTGGCTGAGGAGTAGTGAGGTGGGAGGAGCCAAGTGGGCAGGAGGGAGGGTCCCACACCCCAACTTTTTTTAGTCCCAGCACTGAACCCAGCTTCTCAGCAATGAGGAGCCAGTCACCAGGAAGAGAAGGGGCCTCTGCACACCTGCGTCTCACATGGGCTGTGCAAGTGAGTGAGGAGACACCTGGGCAGCCTTCCTCAGTCACAGCCTGGACTCCCCGCATGTGGAGGTGGGGAGGCCCGGGAGGGCCTGGGAGGCTGTCAGTTTCTTCCCCTGGTGCTGCATGCAGAGGAGCAGGCCAGGTACATGTGCTATGTGTCCATGTGTGTGAGTGTGCATGTGTGTGCATGCATGTCTGTGTGAGCATGCATGTCCGCATGCATGTCTGTGTGTGCATGCATTCATGTCTGTGTGTCTGCATGTCCATGTGTGTAGGCCATGTGTGTCGATGTGTGTGTGTGCATGCATGCATGTCCGTGTGTGATTGTGCATGTGTGTTTATGTGGTGTGCTTGTGTGTGTCTGTGTGTGTGTGAGCATGCTGTCTGTGTGCTTGTGTGTGCGTGTTTGTGTTGTAAGTGTGCTTTTGTGTGTATATGGGTCCGTGTGTGTGTCTATGTGCCCATGTGTGTATATGTTATATGTTTGTACATGTTCTTGGATGCATGTATATATGTGTGTATGTGAGTGTATATGTGTCTGTGTGTTTTTGCTTGTAAGTGGTGCTTGTGTGCACGTGTGTCCATTTGTGTGAGTGTGCTTGTGTGTGCGTGTATGTGTGTGTGTCCATGTGTGTATATTTGCATTTGTACGTGTTCGTATATGCATGTATACGTTTGTGTATATGAGTGTAGGTGTCTGTGTTTGCATGCACTTGTCAGTGGTGTGCTTGTGTATGTATCCATGTGTGTGCATGTGTCAGTGCGTGTGCATGTGTATTTGTACGTTTGTGTATGTGTGAATACACGTGTATATGAATTTGTGCATATGTGCCTGTGTGTTTGTGCATGCTGTTCATAAGTTGTGTCCATGTATGTATGTGTCCGTGTGTGTATGTGCATGTGTATTTGTATATATGTTTGTGTATGCGTTGTGTCTGCATGTGTACATGTGTGTATGTGTGTGCATATGTGCCTCTGTGTGTGCGTGCTTGTCGGTGGGGTATGTGTGTGTGCTTGTGTGTGTGTGCACGCTCTCCACACATGTGCATGAGGACACCTGGCCTCCTATTTCTCTAGAACTGTCGCATCTCCAAGGACTTCCTTGTGACTGGTGTGACACTCTGAGAGCAGAGGGATCCCGGGACTCTGGGAGCCCAGGCGCAGCTCCCCACACACATCTCATTGTTCAGAGCTTCTGGCCAGGCCTTCCCCGATCTCCTTTCCTGAGTCCTGGCAGCACCCCGTTTCAGAAGGACAATTCCCGTACAGGCCTCGTGCACTGAGCCGCGGTGACTTCACTTCGTAGCTTCACGGGAATCCCAGCTTTCTTCTGCCATCATCCAGCTAACCTGAAACCTGGCGAGAACAACTGCAGTGAGAACTGCTGGGACAGTGAGATGATGGATTTCAAATCATTATGTTTCTGTTGTACTTTTGAATGAGCATTAAAATTCATCTCTGGGAACTGTTGAACAGCAAACGAACAAAACCCCGTAACAGCCCTAATCCTTCTCCTGAATATGTGCACCAGAGGGGGCTGTGCTGTGGGTCTAGCTGGGAATATTAACCATTGCAAAATACATTTCGGTTTCATTTTTTAAAAAGGCAAAAATGCCTTACTGTAGAGTTCTGCTTCCCTCTAGAAGAAAAAACATGATGCTGTTTTAAACTGCAGCCCTGGAAAAAAAAAATATGTGAAATATGTGATGTGGTGTTTTTACCAACTGTCTAAATAAAGGTTTAGTGAGTCACTATGGAAAACAGAAAATCTTCCTTTATTTTAAGAGCTGCAGTTTAAGAGTGTTTTTTTCTTTTTTCTTCTTCTTCTTTTTTTTTTTTTTTTAATGCGAAAGCTTCCCCTAGGTTTGTAACTTACACATTGCCCATCTGCTAAATCCTTCCTGACCTGAATTTACAGCAAATCTGAAACTTGATTTTTCAAAAAAGGCACTCTGGAAATGTGCCTGTGTGGGTGACAGTGTCTGTGCAGATGGAGAGATGGAGCCCTGGGTCCCGGGACCCTCTTTATCTGTATTCAAAGAAACCCTGAGTCTCCAGCCTCAATGTGTGAAGTCGGACCAGCAAACACAGGGGGTGGGAGGCAAGGCTGCATCCTTGTTGGGATTCCACCTGTTTTCCAAAGTTGTCCAGGAAGAGCCTGGAGACCACGCCACTGCTGAGCGCCCCAGCTGGTGACCTTGTTCATCCATGGGTCTGGGGAGAGCCCGCAGTCGCCAGGCTCCCTGGGCTTCAGCTGCTGAGCGGACACCTCCTCACCGGGAGGCAGGCTCTCTGTTATTTATTTTCAGAGGAAACCCTGGGCTTTCCTTTCTCATCCAGACTTCTGCTCCAAAGGCTACAGCCAAAATGTCACTGGTCTATTATGCTGACTAAGGTTACACCTCAATTTTTTTAATGAAGTAGAAACAATTGTTCCAACATCAAAAATTACATCCAGTACGAGCTTCAAAGGCCCAAGCAGTTTTCACAGCTCCCAATTTATTTTTCTGTCTCAGGGTCCCATTATTAATGAACTCATTCGCCTTCGCAAACACAACTGCACACGTGTTTCCAACCACATCTACAAAACTATTTAATGCACTTTTCGGAACAAGGCATCTTACAGCCATAGTAATTGCAGTTTTACTAGACCTTTAAATGAGAAGCAACCACTTATGAAGTTTTGATATGGTGAGCTGATTAGACAAGTTAAACATAAAGGCACGATTTATGGGGGCTGCGTGCCCACGTGGGCACCCCGTGCAGGCAGCACGACACCCTGCTAGCTGCACAGCTTTTCACCACTTACAGGTTGCAAGCAGCAATGAGAAAAATGCTAGATTTTACAGGAAAATAATATTCATAAATCTCCCACTGTGAATTACAGTATAACTCAGTGCCGTCTTTGTTTTGCTGCTGTGATGAAGTCAATTCTGTTTCGGGTGAAGCGACACACACAGAGCCCCAGGTGGAAGCCACTCCCCTTGCATTTGGTGGGGTTTGTAGCCATTCACAGCTGGAGCTCAGAACAGCTAAACTCACCCTACGCCGGCAATTCCTGGAGGTTTCTTTTCCCGTCTTGAGAGCAGAGCTGCTGAGGACCAGAGGGGACTCCCCTGGGGGCTGTGCCCTGACGTGAGGCACCCTTATCCTTTCCACTGGGCGGTATTGCCTCACCCCAGTTCCCCAGAGGGAAATCATCCCAAAGGTACCTCTCCCGAGCTGGCCCTGGGGACTGTGGCTGGTCCCCCTTTCTTCATGCTGATGTTGTGGACGGGGTGGTTGTGTGTTTCAAACAGAGAGCAAGCACACGTGCTCCTATTCCAGACATCTTTTGATCCATCCAAATGATATATAGACACAACATTTTGTTTCTGTTTTATTGGCCCTGGACGCGTTCATTTTCCCCAAAAGATCCCTGCTGTTCAGTGGTAGATCCCAGCATGGTCACTTAGCCTCAGTCCGACATGTGAGGCCACTCAGCCTCTCTGAGGGTCAGCATCTTCACCTGTGAGTGGGAGCAGCAGTAAGCACTCATGGAGTCTGCAGGAGACTGACGCCTACTGAAGGATACCACAGTGGTGGGGGTCCCCGTGGATGGACACTCTGTGGCCTGTTGGGTGCCCCCTTCCCTGCAATGCGGCTTTCATGCCCCTTTAGTCCCAGAAGTCTGTCTCCTGGACCTTTCCCCGATGAGTTGGAGAGATGGCATCGTCATGCCCGAGTCCTCTGCTCCTTGTCTGTACATGGCTGACCTCTCACAGCCAGAAACATCCCCTCCTCTGGGACGGAGCCCACACACGATTGCCTGACCTGTTGATTTCAAATCCTTCTTCCTTTGCCTGGTTCCCTCTTCTTGGGGAAGTTCCAGGAAGCTCTTGCTGAATTGTCTAGATGCTCAAGGACAAAGCACCTCTCTTGAGAAGCCCCAGGTGACACTGCCTGTAGCTCAGTCCCTTGCAAACAAGTTTGGATTGTGATCTAAGAAAAGCAGGTGATCTTTTTTTTCTCTCAGTTTGGGGCTCCATCCATAGACCTAAACACTGTCAGAAGACCGCATGGCCAGAGCACCCCAAAGGGAAGGGGGTCGCTTTTCAGCAGAACCTCTGTTTGGTGTGTTGCTTTAATTAAAGGAGAACGTCTGCGGTGGGTGGTTCTCTCAGGCCTCTGCAGAGTGTGGGAGCTCAGCGGTGCCCAGGACACAGCTGGCACAGAGGCCCGGGGAATGGTGGCGGCCCGGAGGATGGTGGTGGCCCGGCGTCCAGGGCTGGGGCTGTGCGGGAGGGGTGCCAACCATCCTGTGAAGGCTCCAGGTGTAAACTGCGACCATCACCACACTGAAGCCATCATCTGGCCACTACCGGCTCCGCTCACAGGGTCAGGAGCACGCCAAGGGTGGGGAGCACAGGAATAGGGCTACTACTCTTACCTGTGCCTGCCGGGGTCAGAGGCCAGACAGTGCCAGCACAGAGGCTTCACCTGGCTTGGACTTCACAAGTGCTCCGGGCCACCCGTCCCACCCCTAAAGGGAGCAGCATGTGTGCTGGGAGCAGGCCGGGGAGTGGCACAACCTGGCACCTCAGCGCCCTGCAGGGGCGTATCTCTCCAGGCAGGGGGTCTGCACTGGGTGCTCTCCCCGCAGCACCCCAGGATGCTGCCCAGGGCCTTCCGCGGAAAAAGCTGGGGGAGGTAGGCACTAACTGCGCTCCCTGAAAACAGTGTGTGGCGTGTGCATGCGAATCAGTGTGTGAGCGTGCGGCTGTGAATGTGGGGAGGTGGAGGTGGGTGCACCTGTGTGTGTCTGTGCCTGTGCGTATTGTGTGAGTTGGTATGTAGATGTGTACTGTGAGCGTGAATTAACGTGTGTGGGTATGTGTTTGTGTATCCATGGCTATGTCTCTGTAGCTATGTGTCTACTTCTCTGTGTTCGTGTGTGTATTCGTGTATGTGTCTGGGTGTGTCCCTGTGTCTCCGTGTGTCCGTGTGTATCTGTGTATCCATATATGCCTTTGTGTGTTCCTGTGTGTCTCTGTCTCTGTGCATATGTGTGTGTTCATATGTGTCTCTCTGCCTCTGTGTGTTCATGTGTGTGTCTTTGTTTCTGTGGGTGCGTCCACGCATGTGTGTGAGCACAGGCGTACACACAGGTGAAAGTGTGCCACATGCCATTGTCCTGGTCATTGTGCATATGAGTTTTCTTCCTTAATGAGGAGCGCGCGATGGCAGGACCCCCATGTTGGGTTCCATCCCCTTTTCCTCAGACAACGTTTGGTTTCCTTTCTTCCTGAGCTGGGCATTCAGCTACAACCTGGCATAGGAAGCTCAAATCCCATGACACTTGTCTAGAAGATGAGCAGGAAGATGGGATGCATCGCAATGTAGTTCATCAGTCTATTTTTCCCCAAAGCCATTTTTCATTCATGAATTGTCCAGGTACCACAAGGCACTCTTGACTCTCAGCTGCAGTCAGGAGCGCATGGATGTGCTCATAGCCCGGCTGTCTTTCGGCTGGAATCCAGCTCCCCCCAGCAACCCAGCAGCCACAGAGTGGCCCAGGATTGCAGTCAGAGGGACTGGTACTGTGCCACAGAGCCTGCTGCCCAGGAGAAGGCCCAGCTCCTTCTCTCATCCCAGGCTGAAGACGAGCCCCAAGTGGGCTCTGGACCACGTGTGGGCCAGAACCAGGGTTCCTGTCCACTGCCGAATGCATACCAGTGGGCCCGAATTGCAGCAGCCCAGCAGAATGTCCACAGCCAAGACAGGGGCATCCTCAGGGATGGACTGACGGCTAACCTGGAAAGGCAGCTCGGAAGCGGAAGTAGCTGGAACCCCTCAGGAGTCAGGGCAGAGAGTGGCCCAGGAAGAATGCCAGGGACTGAGTATTCCTAAGACGACAGGCTTGTGCTAAGGAGATGGGACGGGGCTGTTGGGGAGCACTCATGGGGCTTCCCACCTTGAGAAGAGGGGCATGTGACAAGGATGGCTCAGTCAGCACTCCCGAAACACCTGAGAGGGTTGACTTTGCCTGTTGACTCGGCTTGGCCGTGGCACCCAGCTCATGGTCAAACCCTCGTCCAGATGTTGCCATGCGGGTGTTTTTTCCATGGGATGCGTATCATCTGATCAGTGGAGTTTGAGGAAAGCAGATGACCTTCCATCATGTTTGTGAGCCCCATTCAATCGGATGAAGTTCTTCTAAGCAAAGGCAAAGGTTTCTGGAGAAGGAATTCATTAAATAAAGAAAAACTAAAATTTTTTTTAGAGACATGGTCTTGCTCTCTTGCCCAAGCTAGTCTTGAGCTCCTGGCCTCAAGCAGTCCTCCTGCCTCAGCCTCCCAAGGTGCTGGGATTGCAGGCATGACCCACCATAGGAATTCTGCTCCAGGCAGTCAGAGAGTCTTTGGACTCTAGACGATGATATCAGCTCTTCTGGCTCTCACCTGCCGGGCAAATTTCAGACCTGCCAGCCCCATCAGCCATGTGAGATAACTCCTTAAAATTTCTCAGCTGGGTGCGGTGACTCATGCCTGTAATCCCAGCAATTTGGGAGGCTGAGGTGGGCGGATCCCTTGAGGCCAGGAGTTCAAGACCAGCCTGGCCAATATGGTAAAAACCTGTCGTTACTAAAAATAGAAAAATTAGCTGGGCATGGTGGTGCACACCTGTAATCTCAGTTACTCGGGAGGCTGAGGCAGGAGAATTGCTTGAACCTGGGAAGCAAAGGTTGCAGTGAGCTGCACTCCAGCCTGGACAACAGAGCAAGACTCCATCTCAAAAAAAAAAATAATTAAAAAAACCCTCCTCTCTTTCTGTACACACGCATGTGCGCACGCGCACACACACACAGAGTTTTGCTTCTCTGGAGAGCCCTAATACAGCATCCAAAGTCTGATAAACTTTTTCTGATTTGCAATTGTTTCATTCAAAAGAGACCCAACAGATTTGCTTGGCATCTGGGGAGAGGGGGTGGGTAGGCATCCTTTGAATTTTGATCCTTATTTTTCAAATTTCTCTCTGGCTTGGACTTTCTAGTTAGGTTATTAGACCTCTTCAAATCGGTGACTACCCTATAAATGATGCTCAAGCCATTAAGAAAAGAAACAATTTTAAAGTGCTGACACACACACACTCATGTGCACACTGATGGCACACACAGTTGAATCTGGGCTGAAGAAACATTTTCTGATGGAAGTCAAGGCTGATGAAAGGAATGCAGGCTCCACATGTGAAAGTACATATTAATAATTAAGCCACGCTATCATTACCTCAGGATATTATTTCTTAAATATCTCTTGCAAAGGCAATATGATTACATATGAATGATATCAATTTTCTACCAACAAAAAAATCTGCAGAAATAGGAATTGAATTACACTGTCCAATTTGCTGTAAAGTTCACTGTATGTGAAGAAATTAATCAAAGCTACCACCACCCATTTTTATGGGAACATAAAATGATGTGAACTTCCATTTTTAATAAAGATGCATAGCACTTTTATGAAAACTGACTAATAACACTATAATGAACTGAAAATCTGATATATTAAGAATGAAAATTTTGAGGAATGTATTTACTGAGACTCTTTCGTGAGAGGCAGTATTTCTCTGAAGTTTCTATTCGAATCATTATAATGGCTCAAAACAGAGGCAAAATTTTCAGGGACAGCACAGCATGTATGTTGTACGAATTTATCCTCAGGATGTGAGAACGCTCCCTGAACGGAGGTGTCTGGAGAATGGTGCTCTTGCTCCAGTGACACCCGACGCCAGGTGTCTGGGCAACGGGGCAGAACAGAGGGGCTACCCGGGAAAGCTGCGGCTGCTCCTTTTTTCCTTCCTCCTTCACCTCTTCACCCTCAGAGCACCAACAATCCACCAGGAATTTCTTAGGAGCCACTTCCCAGAACAGAAGCCCCTGAAAGATGACGGGGTGGAATGTTAAGGTTTTGCTTCACAGTGTGGCGCCTTGGCGCAGCCCCGCCTCTCCCAGCTCGGGGTAGGGGCGTCATCTTCACCCTCAGCCGCAGAGCCTGGGAGGAGATGCAGACACACGAACAAAACAAATGCCTTTGACCGTCTGAGTCAACTCTGCAGCAGAGAGTTGCAGACTGGATAATTTATAAAGAATAGAAACTGGACTGGCATGGTGGCTTACGCCTGTAATCCCAGCAGTTTGGGAGGCCAAGGCAGGCGGACCACTGGAGGTCAGGAGTTCAAGACCAGCCCCACCAATGTGGTGAAACCCTGTCTCTACTAAAAGTACAAAAACTAGCCAGGTATGGTGGCGTGTACCTGTAGTCCCAGCTGCTTAGGAGGCTGAGGCAGGAGAATCACTTGAGCTCAGGAGACAAAGGTCGAACTGAGCTGAGATTGCACCACTATACTCCAGCCCGGGCAATAGAGACTCCATCTCAAAAAAAAAAAAAAAAAAAAAAAAAGTGGGGAAAAAAACACCTCATGTAAAGAACAGAAACTTATTTCTCACCATTCCGGAGGCTGGGAAGTCCAAGGCCAAGGGGTTGTTCCGTGTCTGTCGAAAGCTGCAGTTCAGCGCCCGGTGAGGGCTGCAGTTCAGTGCCCGGTGAGGGTTGCTCTCTGCTTCCATGACGGTGCCTTGAACACTGCCTTCTCTGGAGGGCAAACGTGCAAAGAGGCCCATACTCACTCTAGCTCTTTTATAACGTCAAGAATCCATTCATAAAGATGGAGCCCTCATGAACTCAATGCCTCCCATGAGGCCCTGCCTCTTGGTGGTGGTACGGGGCATGCCAGTGCTACTCTGAGCGGATGGAACAAGTCGCATGGCCCCAGAGGCATCTGCAGGTATCAGAACACCCAGGAAGCCATCTCAGAACGTCTGTGCTCACACAATGAGAGGCTGCCTTAAAGCAAAGATGTCAACACCCAACACAGAGCTCAAGGCATGGCCTCATGGTTCCATCGGAAGTGGTGTGGTGCAAATAGCCATTTTTTAGTTCGTGTATTTTTTTCCTGTTTACAGAATAAAAAATTAATCCATGCTTACTATAAATATGTGTAAATACAGAAAAATATGAATAAAATAACGATTATCCAAAATTCTCCCTCCTGGAGATAACATCTGTTAGCATTTTGGTATATTCCCTTTTATTCACACGCACGCACACACAGGTCTACACGCGCAGACACACATATATGATCGCTATCAAGCAATCTCACATTTTAATTTTTTATTGCTTTTCAAATTTAATTTTGAATGGTTAACTTAATATTCCTAGTTTGAAAATCAGGAAGTAGAAACGGTTTTTTGCCCTAACATTTCGTTATGAGCGTTTTTCCAGGCCATTAACATTTCATAAACGTGTTTTTCAATGACTCCAAAATGTGACGCGTGGATGGAAATAAGCCACTCAGCCATCCTCTGTGGGCAGGTGTTCAGGCTGCTTCCAGTTTTTCACATCTGTAGCAACTCAGTTGGTGAGCTGCTGAGCACGAGTCCGTCCTGCGGTTGGATTGTGCGATAGTCGATGAGACGAGAGAGAGTGGAGGGGGAGGGGAGAAGCCCTGCAGAGAAGCCGGCCTCCATCCAACCTGCAAACACACCTGTCACCCTCGCCAGCCCCAGCCTTTGCTGCCGGCCTTGGGGGCTTCATGGAAGGGGGCCTCCGGGGCTTGACGGCTGGGAGCCGGCATCTCCAGAGCCCCTTCCCCAGATGCCAGCACACACTGGAGGGGCCAGGAGCGGAAGAGCGGCTATGTCTGTCCTGTGGTGGTCACACTGACACAGCGGGAAAGTGCCGAGAGCAGCTAGCACCAGCCCATCGGGAAGGTTGGGAGACTCAGAAATGATGGGACCTAACTCTGTTACTAGATAGCAAAGTGGGACCTGGGACCGAGGAGCTGAGACACTTGCCCCCCGCTGACACAGTTGGTTCCTAACCAGGTGGAACGCACCCCAGGTGGTCACCCCACCTTCCCCAGGCCCCCTCCCCCCCCCGTTTCACACTCTCAGAGCTGCTGTCAGTGCGGCACAGACGCGCCATCCACAGGCCTCCACGCCCTCCTAGTCCAGCGCTCCTGGGGTCCTTGCTCCTTGTCCCCCCTCTGCCTCTCACTTTCTTCTGCCTCTGTGTACGGGGTTTCCCTTCTGTCTTTTCTCTTTTATGCCCCTGTCTCTCTCTGTCTCTCTCTGTGTATCTTTCTCTCTGTCTCTCTCTAACTCTGTCTCTCTCTAACTCTGTCTCTCTCTATTTCTGCATATGTGTGTCTCTAAGCCTCTCTCTGACTCTCTGTAACTATCTGTCTCCATTTCTGTATCTCTCTGTGTCTGTGCTTCTCTGTCTCTATTTCTATATCCGGTTCTGTGCTTCTCTCTGTCTCTGACCCTCTGTCTCTCTGTCTCTGTCTTCTTCTATTTCTGTATCTCCCTGTGCCTCTCTGTCTCTCTGTCTCCGTATCTCTCTCACACACACACAGACACACACACACACACACTTGTGCTGGCAATTTCCTCTTCCTGATTTGCCCTCCCCTCCCAGCCCCAAGCCTCCTGCACATGATAAAATTCTCCTCATTCTTCACCTTCAAGTCTCGGCTCAAATGTCTTCCCCTCTGGGAAATCTTCCGTAACCTTTTCAGACAGAGGGAAGTGCTGTCTCCTTTGGGCCCAGTGACGCCTGGATCGTGGTCTGTTATTGCCCTTGTGGGAGGTTCAGAGGGTCTTTGCCTCCTGCACTGGCCTGAGACTATTAGAATCAGGGCTTGGCTGGAGCCTGGTCTGTAACAGGCATTGGGTACAAGCTTGGTGAATAATGTACTTCAGTAAAGACATTTTCCAGGCTACTTAATTCTCAACCACCTACGGAAACTAAGCTATTACCACAACCAAGCACAAAATGTCACATCTATGTCCTCCGATTCTGCATTGGTAGAAATCTTTGGTTTGGAGTCAGACACTTGGGTGCCAAGACAGGGCCCTGTGAGTTAGGAGGGCACAGAGCAAGTCACAGGAGGACATGGTGCAAGTGATTTCGCCTCTGAATCTTGGTTTTTCCTTCTGTGAGGTGGGAGTAATGTCCTGCACACGGCAATGGTTAGACAAAATATAGAAGCTGTTCCTGGGAGTACCTAGCGCTCAGCGCACTCTACTTAGTGTTATCACTGCTGCTATTTACTAGGTCAGTTCTGTGATGGACAGAATAATGTTTTCCCCAAGATGTCCACATCTTACTGTCCAGAGTCTGGGAATCTGCTCCTTACACAGCAAAAAGGACTCTGCAGTTGGGATGAAGGACCTTGAGATGGAGAGGTGGTCTTGGTGGACTGGATGTCATCACAGGGATCCTTATTCGAAGGAGGTGGGAGATCAAAGCAAGAAGG
Organism: Saimiri boliviensis; assembly: GCF_048565385.1. Taxonomy (NCBI): domain Eukaryota; kingdom Metazoa; phylum Chordata; class Mammalia; order Primates; family Cebidae; genus Saimiri; species Saimiri boliviensis. Next base: position 4,896,312 of record NC_133461.1, on the reverse strand, counting down.
AGAGATGACCGTAGAGGCAGAGAGAGATTGGAGGTGCTGTGCCGTGGGCTTTGAAGTTGGAGGAAGGAGCCGTGGACCAGGTGAGGTAGGGGGCATCCCTAAGCTGGAAGAGGCGAGGGAATGGATTCTCCCTGGGAGAGGGAGCACAGCCCTGCACACCCATTCTACACTGCCGATCCCCAGAAGGGTGGGAGAAGAAATGTGTGTCGTTTTAGCCACGACATGTGTGGTCATTGGTCACAGAAGTGTAGGAAACTCAGACGGTTCTCTGAACTAGACACACTGAATGGATTCCTATGGCCCACTGGATGAGTTTCCATCTCCTCATTGGAGCATTCGGTACTAAACCCACTTTCCAAAAGCCTCACATTCCCCTGCAAGAGCTGGCGCTCTCTTCCCTGTTGCTACCAGAAGGCTCAGTTGGACAAGTTTCTTGACAGTGGGAAAGGACGTCTGAAACTGGGACTCCGCAGAAGTCCAGAAGTGTGAGGCCAAACCCCTTCCCCACCCACAACGTTCATTTCAGCCAGTGGCCAGCGGTCCTTCCTCGGTGCTCCAGGCTACCTGCCTTGCACCTCAGCACTGCTGTGAGCCTCCCTCCTGCAGCTTCCTCGTCCTCTAAGAACCTCCCAGACCCGCCCCAGTCCTCTGCTCCATGCTGCCTCTCTAGGACCTGCTCCTCAGCACGAGCCTTCCTGCTGTGGGCTCTGTTGGCTGCCACGGCAGGACACCGTGACGGTAGCTCTGCCAGAGACCGCGGCGCCTGCAGGCTCATGTCAGGCTTGTGTCTCACCTCTTCCTTCGGGTCACAGGCCCCAGGAACACAGGCTCTGCCTCCACCAGCCCCTGCGGCTCCCAGCAGAGCCTGCCACACACGCAGAGTCGTTGGAACACATGGCTTGGTCTTCAAAGGCATGGGTGGTTAGCTGGAGGATGCCCATCTCAGTGGGGAAGCAGAGCTGGGGCACAAAGAGAAAACCACTAAACCAAGTCTCCCCTGATGCCTACTCTTCCGTAGGGGCAAGAAGGAGAGAAGCAAAAGCGGGGAGTTCGCAGCTGGGGGTGACAGCCCATCCAAGTGACTTCCTGCAGACGGGGCTTGGAGAGGGTTGGGAGATGCATGAATCGTAACTTCTCACATTTCTAGAAGATCCATATGGGAACTTTCCACATGCATTTATTGTTTATGTGACATTAACTTTCAAAATAAAATCTTTTTTTAAGATGACAAAGTAAGAAGCAGGCCTTAGAGGACCCATCAGCAATGACCTGTTTTAAAAAAAAAATCACTTTCATTCCAAGGCTCATACACCCAAGGTCACTCAGTTTCCTCCCGCATGGGAGAGAATGGGTTAACAAACTAACAGCCATGCTATAAACGATTTAAATTAATGATTGATTCCTTTAAGGACAGTGTAAGACCTATCACTGGCATGATAAGCCTCACTGTGTCCTCTATCTGCATATAACCATGTAGCATAGCCATATCTGGCAGTGAATATGAAAAATCAATTTTTTTCTAGTTTCCAGCATATCTCTTGAGTCTGAGATATGCCTTGCTTGTTTTTCAAATATTGCCACAAGTAATTCAGCTCCCTTCTCAGGGAGGCCTGTGGACGGTTTACCTGTTGGAGTGTTGATGCTAATCTCATTTCTGAAATACAACCCTTCCGAAAAAGGCAGCGGCCCCCCTCGGAGGCCTCGGGCTGGGTTTGAGTGAGTGTGATAATAATTACCACTGATTACTACCACAACAATTGCAATTTTAATAAAAACATCTCCTCCCCAACAGACGATTTTGTGAGGCTGCTCTTCTGTTCCTTCTGGCTGTGGAACGCTGCCTCCCTCCGCAGGGTGGGCCCCATGGGTGCAGTGGCTCCCGCAGGGAGATGGCTGTTTCTTCTCCTAGTCATTTTGGCTGAATCAGTAGCACAGATTTAAATTGTTTTTCTTTCTTTCCCTTTTTAAAACAATTTTTGCAAAGCCTTATGTTTATTAGGGAAACAAGCACATTCTGTTTGTGGATTTGAGGTTTAAGAAATAGAATCTCAGTTGTATTGTCCAAACTTCCTTCTCTTTCTCACTTGCCCGTTTATGGAAGGCCAATGTCAGGTAGATGAGCTAACTGAACCCTCCGGGGGAAGAAAGAAAGAACATAGAAAATGGGTTGGATCGGTCGGGCATGGTGGCTCATGCCTGTAATCCCAGTACTTTGGGAGGCCCAGACAGGCGGATCACGAGGTCAGGAGATTGAGACCATCCTGGCTAACATGGTGAAATACCATCTCTACTAAAAATACAAAATTAGCTGGGCGTGGTTACACATGCCTGTTGTCCAGCTACTTGGGAGTCTGAGGCAGAAGAATCGCTTGAACCAGGGAGGTGGAGGTGTCAGTGAGCTGAGATCACGCCACTGCACTCCAGCCTGGGCAACAGAGCGAGACTCTGTAATAAAAAAAAAAAAAAAAAAAAAAAAAAAAAAAAAAAAAAAAAAAAAAAGAGAGAGAGAGAGAGAGAAAAGAAAAAAAAATAGGTTGGATCAATTCCTCTACTTCTTGTGTGGAATGACTTGCACTTTGGGTGAGTTTTTGTTTTTGTTTTTTTTTTAAGCAGGCCAAGGGTTTACTCTGTGGTCCTGGCAATGACCAAGAAATTGGGACCCAACATGTGTCTGAAGAGGGCTTTATCATGGGTAGAGCCTGAACTGTGATGAGCACAGATGCATTGTGGGAGAATCACCGAAGTTTTCTGGGTCTTAGCATCAGGTAGGTAGAAATGGTGCTGCTGGAACCTGGAGAGATGCTTGGGGTTTAACTCCCAGCCTCAGCCATCCTGGAATGTAGTAAGGCTAACAGCCCATGACATGGCTAGATTTGAGGGTTGTATCAACACCTACCTCCCTGAATATTCTAGTGCTTGCATTCTATCACCAGAAGTAACGTTATTCATCCTCAGCACACAGAGTGGAGGAAATATATTAAGCCTTCTCCATTACAGACTTTTTGGTATAAATGTTTTGGGATAAACAGATTGAATGAATGTAATGTTGATATAACATTACAGCAGGAAGGGAGTCCTTCCCCACACTCTGCTTCCCACTTTCTCCCAGCCACCCTTGCTCCTCCACCCAGGGTGGGCTGGCTTCTGATATCCTGTAAGAAGCCACTCATGTAACACCTCCTCTGAGAACTTCCCACTCCCACCCTCTCCCAGGACTCAGTGCCTCTTGCTATCACAACAGGAGTCACTCTGATATGACTATGTGCTTGCAATGCGGGCTTCCCACTATGCTAGAGTTCTGTAAAAAGAGCAGTGGGGCCTCACATCCTCATTGATCCTACAAACATTTACCATCTGTCTCATGTTTATCAGATTAGCACCATGCCTTGTACTTCGTGAATACTCAGCTTGTATCTGCAGAATTAATGAATGAGAAGAGGAGAACTGTGAAATTTTAAAACTACCAGAGATCAATCCAAACCTCATACAGTGTTGGCAATTTAAAGATGAGTAAACAGTGACCCAGGGAAACCAAATGACTGAACCATGTAACATAAAGCCTCCACACAGGTCTCTGTGTTTATATGTACCAGCTGTATGTGTCCTTGATATCATGTCGGCATTTGGTGTTTGTATTATATATGGTATATTTAAAAATTACTTTCTATTTGGTGTTGCTTATATATAAATATATAATTTACTTTTACATACTTATTTCGTATCCAGTGACCTTGCTACAATCTCATTGTATTTTTAGAGTTTATCTACAGATTTGTTTTGATTTTCTGCATATACACTCAACATGCCTATGAGTAATGAAAGTTTTATGTCTTTATTTGCAATTCTTATACTTTGTATTTTTTCTTGTCTTATTGCCTTGGCTAGGATCCCAATCAAATGTTGAGTACAATTGCTGGTTGTGGGCAATCTTGTCCCATTTCTTATCTCTGGGGAAAAGTTTTTAATATTTGGTCATAAAGTATGATTTTTCTGGTAGTAGGATTTTTATAGACACTCTTTAACAGATTAATAATGTTAGATTCCTTGTTTGCTAAGAATTTTTTTTTATCATAAATGGATGAATTAGTCCATTTTCATGCTGCTGATAAAGATATACCTGAGACTGGGCAATTTACAAAAGAGAGAGTTTAAATTATTGGGGAGACCTCACAATCATGCTGGGAGGTGGAAGGCCCTTTTTACATGACAGAGGCAAGAGAAAATGAGGAAGAAGCCAAAGTGGAAACCCCTAATAAACTCATCATATCTCATGAGACTTATTCACTATGAGGAGAATAGCACAGGAAAGACCAGCCTCCATGATTTAATTACCTCCTCCTGGGTCCCTCCCACAACATGTGGGAATTCTGGGAAATACGATCCAAGTTGAGATTTTGTTGGGGACACAGCCAAACCATATCAATGGGTGTAGAATTTTATTGAATGTCTTTACAGTTATAGTTTTATTAAATAAAATAATTATTTTCTTCTTTATTCTATTAATGTGGTGAATTAGATTGGTTAATTTTAGTGTTAAATTATCCTTATATTCCTGGAAAAAACTCCATTTAAATGTGACGTTTTCTTCTTTTAATATGTCATGAAATTTGAATTGCTTATTTTCATTTGTGATTTTTTTTTCATTTATGTTTATGAGACATTCACTTGTAAATTTTCTTTTTTATAATGTTCTTATTGGGTTTTGATATCAAGGTTATTCTGTCCTCATAAAATGAGTTGGGCAATGACCCACCCTTACATTTTGGATAGCATCATTTTTTTTTTCCTTACCATTCTCTAAATGTTTGTAAATTTTTTGCCAGTGATGCCTTCTAGGCCCAGAGATTTCTTAATGGGGATATTTTAAATTTTTAAAAATGCAACTAAAAAATGCCATTTTAACTCTTATTTTAGATTCATGGGTACATGTGCAGGTTTGTTACGTGGGTATATTGTATGACGCTGAGGTTTGGGTATGACTGATCCCATCTACCAGGTACTGAACATAGTACCCAATAATTAGTTTTTCAACTCTTAGCCCTCCTCCAGTAGTCTCCAGTTTCTATTATCGCCATCTTGATGTCCATGAGCACTCAGTGTTTAGCTCCCACTTACAAGTAAGAACATGTGGTATTTGATTTTCTGGTTCTGCATTAATTCGCTTAGGATAATGGCCTCTAGCTACACCCATTTTGCTGCAAAGGACGTGATTTTGTTCTTTTGATGGCTGTGTAGTATTCCACATGTATATGTACCACAGTTGCTTTATCTCATCCACTGCTGATGGGCACCTAGGTTGATTCCACGTCTTTGCTATTGTTAATACTGCTGTGATGAACCTGCTAGTGTATGTGTCTTTTAGGTAAAAGGATTTGTTTTTTTGGATATATACCTAATAATGCGATTGTTGGGTTGAATGGTAGTTCTAAGTTCTTCAAGAAATCAAACTGCTTTCCACAGTGGCTGCACGAATTTGCAATTCCACAAATAGTGTATAAGCATTCCCCCTTTTCCGTAGGCTTGCCAGCATATGTTGCTTTTTACTTTTTAATAATAATCATTCTGACTGGTGTGAGATAATATCTCATTGTGTGTTTTAATTTTAATTCATCTTTCTCTGATGATTTTTCATGGGCAGTATTTTTTCATGTTTGTTGGCTGCTTGTATGTCTTCTTTTGATAAATGTCTGTTCATGTCTTTTGCCTATTTTCTAATGGAGTGATTTGGTTTTCACTTGCTCAATTATTTAAGTTTCTTATAGATTCTGGATGAACTTTGTTGAAAGTATGATTTGCTAATATTTTCTCCCATTCTGTAGGTGGCCCATTTACTATGGTGATAGTTTCTTTTGCTGTTAAGAAGCTCTTTAGTTTAATTAGGCTCTGCTTGTCAATTTTTGTTTTTGTTGCAATTGATTTTGAGGACTTAGTCATAAATTATTTGCCAAGGCCTATGTTCAGAATCTCTTAGGGTTTCTTTTAGGATTCTTGTAGTTTGAAATCTTGCATTTAAATCTTTAACCCATGTTGATTTAATTTTTGCATGTGGTGAAAGGTAGATTTATTTTTAAATCAGTTTTATTCTTCTATATATGCCTAGTCAGCTATCCAAATACCACTTACTAAATAGGGAATTCTTTCCCCTTTGCTTATTTTTATCAACTGTGTCAAAGATCTGATGGCTATAGGTGTGTGGCTTTATTTCTGGGTTCTCTATTCTGTTCTATTGGTCCGTATGTCTGTTTTTGCACGAGTACTGTGCTGTTTTGGTTATTGCAGGTATATAGTATAGTTATGAGTCAGGTAATGTGATGACTCTGCTTTGTTCTTTTGCTTAGAATTGCTTCGGCTATTCTGCTTTTCATTTGTTTCTTTTGTAGGAATTTTAGAATAGTTTTTCTCTAGTTGCGTAAAAAATAGTGTTGGTTGATAGGAGCACCATTGAATCTATAGATTACTTTGGGAAATATGGCCATTTTAACAATATTGATTGTCTCAACCTGTGAGCGTATAGTATTTTTCCATTTGTTTGTGTCATCTATGATTTCTTTCACTGTATTTTATAGTTCTCCTTGTAGATATCTTTCACCTATTTGGTTAGATGTATTCCTAGGTATTTATTTTGTGGCTATTGTAAATGGGATTACATTTTTTATTTGGCCCTCACTTTATCATTAAACATTAAGAGAAATACCTAATGTAGATGATGGGGGGATGGATGCAACAAACGACCATGGCATGTGTATATCTGTGTAACGATTCTGCACCATCTGCACATGTACCCCAGAACTTAAAGCATAATTTTTAAAAAAGAACTTAAACAAAAAGAAATGCTGCTTATTTTTGTATATTAATTTTATATTCTAAAAGTTTGCTGAAGTCATTTGTAGGTATAGAATCAGATCCTCTGTGAGGAGAGATAGTTTGACTTCATTTCTAATTTGGATGCCTTTTCTTTCTTTCTCTTCCCTGATTGCTCTGGTTAGCCCTTTTGGTACTATGTTGAATAGGAGTAGTGAGAGTGAACATTCTTGTCTTGTTCCATTTCTCAAGGGGAAATCTCCCAGTTTGTGTCTGTTCAGCATGAAGTTGGCTATGGGTTTGGCATAGATGGCTTTCATTCGTTTGAGATGTTCCTTTGTTGCCTAATTTCTTGAGGGTTTTATTATGAAGGGATGTTGGATTTTACTGAAAGCCCTTTCTATGTCTATTAAGACAATCAAATCGTTCTTGTTTTTAATTCTGTTTATGTGGTGAATCATATTTACTGATGTGCATACGTTCAACGAACTTTGATCCTAGGAATGAAGCCTACCTAATCATGATGAATCAATGTTTTGGTTTGCTAGGATTTTGTTGAGGATTTTTGAATCTGTGCTCATCAGGGATATTGGCCTGTGTTTTTTTTTCTTCATGGTGTCTTTGCCAGGTTTGGTATCAGGATGATGCTAGTCTCTCAGATTTTTAGAATACATTCAGCAGAATTGGTACTAACTCTTCTTTGTATGTCTGATAGAATTTGGTTCTGAATCCACCTGGTCTGAAGCTTTTTTTGTTGGTAGGTATTCTTAAATTATGGATGCAATTTCGGAACTTGATATTGGTCTGTTCAGGGTTTCAATCTCTTCCTGATTCAATCTTGGGAGATTGTATGTTTCCAGGAATTTATCCATTTTCTCTAGATTTTCTAGTTTTGTGCACAGAGGTGTTCATAATGGACTCTGAAGATCTTTTGCATTTCTGTGAGATTGGCTGTGATGTCACCTGTGTCATTTCTGATTGTGCTCATTTGGATCTTCTTCCTTTTACATTTTGTTCATCTAGCTAGTGGTCTATAGATCTTGTTTATCTTTCCAAAGAACCAACTTTTGGTTTTAATTCTTTGTGTGAGCTTTTGGTTCTAATTTTATTCATTGCCACTGCTTGTTATTTCTTTTCTTCTGCTAGCTCTGGAATTAGTTTGTTCTTGTTTTCTCTAGCTCCTTCGGGTACTTTTAAGATCTTTTTTGCTTTTTGAGGTGGGTATTTAGTGCTATAAATTTTACTTTTAACATGACTTTTACTGCATTGCAGAGATTTTGGTATGCTGTCTCTGTTTTTTTTTTTTTTTCATTTATTTTAAATGATTTTTAAAATTTCTCTCTTGATTTTATTATTTATCCAAAACTCATTCAGGAAGAAATTGCCTAATTTCCATGTGTGGTTTTAGAAGGTTTCCTTGGTATTAATTTCTATTTTTATTCCACTGTGGTTCAAGAGTATGACTGGTATGATTTCACCTTTTTTTTTACTGTATTGAGACTTGCTTTATGGTTGAGAATGTGATTGATTTTGGATTATGTTCCATGTGCAGATGAGAAGAATACATATTCTGTGGCAAATGGGTAGAGTATTCTATTGATGTCTATTAAGTTCAGTTGGTCAAGTTTTGAAGTTAAGTCCAGATTACTGTCTAATGCTGTCCAATGCCGTCAGTGGGGTGTTGAAGTCCCCCACTATCATTATGTGGCTGTCTAGGTCTTTTCATACGTCTAGAAGTGCTTGTTCAACTTTGAAAATCAATGTAAGACTATTCGAGTTCATATTACTTTTTTTGTAAATTTGATTAAGTTACTTCTTTCTAGGAATTTGTCCATTTTGTCTAAACTTTCGAATTATTTGGCATCATTATGTAATGTTTCCTTTTAACTTTTAACATGTGTAGAATCAGACTCTATAGCATTATCTCTTTTTTCATAACTGATATTGGTCATTTGTGCCTTCTTTATTTTTTTATCAGTCTTGCCACATATTTACCAGTTTTACCAGTCTTCTCAGATAATTAATTTCTGATTTTGTTAACTCTCTCTATTATGGGTTTATGTTCAATTTCATTGATTCTTCTCCCATTCTTATTATTTCCTCCATTCTGCTTTAGTTTGGTTTAATTTGTTGCTTTTTAAAAAATAACTTCTTGAAATTGATATTTACATCATAGATTTTTCAGCTTTCTTCTTTTTAAATTTATGCACTTAAGGCTATATATTTAGTTTTAGCTGTACAGAAACTCACATACTTTGATAAGTCATATTTTTATTATAATTCATTTCAAAATATTTTTTATTATTTCATCTTTCTTCTTTATCGCTTGTTGGTTATGTATTTTCTACTTTTTAAAAAGAATCACCCTAAGTATGATAATCTTTGAATAATATAAATTAGTGCTTTTATAACTTGCATGGCAATGCTAGGGTTTTAGAATCTTTAACTATATTTTCCTACTCTAGACTCTTGTTTTAGTGAGAATAAGCCTGGTAAGATTATACATTATATTACAAATTTTGGACCACACATGACATTATCATTATTAATTGTTTCGCCAATATTTAAATATATGTATGTTAAATTTACATCCACATTCCCTTTATTCATTTCTGTACTATTGTTAGTATGTCTGGTAACTTTTTTCTTCCAGGAGAATATTTTATATTTTTTAGAGTGATTCTAAAGGTTGATAAAGTCTCTCTGCTTTCATTTATCTATTTATTTATTTTATTTTATTGGAAATATGTTTATCATGTTTCTGTTTTTGAAGATGATTTTTGCTGAGTATAGAACTCTATAGGTTGACAGTTGAGTTTTTTTCAGAATTTTAAAAATGTTCCTTCATTGTTGGGAAGGCAATCATCAGTAATAGCATTTTATCTTTGAACATAATGCATCTTTTAAATCTATCTGCTTTAAATTTTCTCTTTGTCTCTAGTTTTCAACAGTTTTAGCATGATGTTTCTAAGTGCGGTTGGCTTCATGGTTATCCTGCTTGCATTTCATGGTGCTTCTTGAATATGGAGCTTTAAGTCTTTCGTAATTTTTGGAAAACTGTTAGCCATTACCTCCTTAAATATTGCTTATGTCCCCTTCAATCTTTCCTCCCTTTATGAGAGTACAGTCATGTATACATTGGACTTTTCACTGTATCCTCTAGCTCTTATATTCTCTTTTCCATATTTTTCACTATATTTGCTTTAGGCGACTTGGCCTGGATTTTATCTATTTATTTATCATCTAGTTTACTAATCTTCTTTTCTTGCCAAATTCAATCTTCTGTTAAGTCCTTCAATTCGTTTAATTTTTGGCTGGGCACAGTGACTCATGCCTATAATCCCATCACTGGGATGCCTGAGGCAGGAAGATCACTTGAGTCCAGGAGTTTAAGACTGGCCTGCACAAGATGGAAAACCCTGTCTCTAAAAAAATACATTTTAAAATGTTTGATTTCTACAGTTTTTATTTAATTCTTTTATGTAGATTCTGATTTTGGGATCAAATTCTCCGTATTGTCGTCTATTTTCTTGAATATATTAATTAAGTTATTTAACATTAATATTAAATTTATTTCAAAGTGCATATCTGACAACTATAATAATTAGGTGAGGTCATTTCGTCTGTTTGCCTGTTTCTACTGTTTCTTTTTCTCTTTATCTCATTTCTTGGTACGCTGAGTGGGTATTCATTTTTTACTGAATGCCACTTACAGTGTATAAACCACTGTAGGTGGTTCCACTGTGTCCTCTGGTTGTTAGTGTGGGGAATGCCATCTTAATCCAGTCAATAATCATGTTATTTCTAGCTGGGGATCACAGTTTTTATAAGTCTTTATCTAACTTTTTTTACCACTGTTCTAAGAGTGTGGCTTTCCAAAAGTTCCAAATGGGAGCTTGTGTATTTAATAGGATCTCTCCTTGGTAGGTCCAGAAATCTAGCTGTTGCTATTTGGCCAAAGATCATGGTTTATGTTTCAGTCAGTTTCCATTTACTTTCTTAGCTTCTTGTCCTGCACAGCTTGAAAGTTTGATGAGTTTCTCCAGTGGAGAAATCAATGAGTGTTGAACTCACTTCTTTGTAACTTTTTTCCTTCCTGAGATATAACTTTTGTCTCTTTAGCCCTGTGAAATTACCAGAAACTCTGATGGCTTCTCCATCTCTTAGCCCCAGCTCCCTTACCAGATTCTCAGGTATTGTTTTATATCAAGAATCCACAATTATCCTGGGGGAAAGTGTAGCTCATAAAACATCAGCTCACTTCTCTGAACTTTCTTCCTCTTAGGATTTGATCCCCAAATTCTGGTCTCCTCAGTAGCCCACCAGTGCCTTTCAAAGACATAGCTATATCTAGAGCTCCTTTTCTCTCTCGAAACACACACACACACACACACACACACACACACACACACATACACACACACGTATATATTTATCCATCTATCTTTACCTATCATTTATCTCTCTATTGTATATATCATCTATCAAACATCAATCTCTTGATCTATTGTCATCTGTAATCTATCATCAATTTTAGATATTTCTATCTACCTAAATTATCTAATTGTTCTTGGCAAGAGCACTGATTTGCCTAACCTAGAACTCTTCACCCAATTGTTGCAGGAATCCCCTCCCTCTTATTCTCATCAGGTGGTCACCTGAATATCAGGTATTGGTTGGAGATAGAAAAAATAGCACGATGTAGGTGAAACAGTATTTCCCGAAGTGCTTTCAGAGTAGGGTAATTATCAAAGATACTACTCAAACAGACAGAAACATGTTTACAATGTTTGGGAAAATTGTACACAACATTCTGCTCTTGATAATTGATCACACACAATTGCACTTTAAGAACTCTGAGGACTCATGCAGTAAAGAACTCTGGTAAACATTTTAATCTTATATTTTCCAATCCTATTTAATCATAGAACCCTTCTTTCTCAGAGGGCTTAATACCATCAAAAACCCACTTTGAGAAATCTGATGAACATGATAGTTACCCTGAAATCCTGAGGAAGCCTGGATGGCTCAAGCCTTTTACTAATAGTTGCAGGCCCCAGGAACTCAGGGCTAGTTTGAGGGAGACAGAGCCACTGATGAGTGACCTGGGTCAGCCTGGAGGCCGGTGTGGAAGAAAAGGCCTGAGGTGAAAGGTCAAGAAGTGCAACTCTGCTTAAGGCCAGAAGTTTGAGGGCGCCATGGTCATTTCACATGTTGTGTAGTGGAGTGAGTTACCGTGGTCATGGTCGCACTGCCTGCGGGCTGCTTGTGTACAGTGCTTTATCGGAACCTCTGAGTGGATTTCCCTCATTTGTTCTGAGATGTACAGGTAAAGCATTTAGCTGGGCACCTGACATTTAATAAGTAATCAAGGAATGTTAAATGTCGTTTTAGTTTCAAAATATTCTTGATGCTTTCCTATCCCATGAAAATCACCTTTCTTCCATAACCTCCGCTATCTAGAGTGATAACCTAAAGCCATGTTTGATACCTTCCAGTAGCCCATCCCTAAATTGAAATGAGCATTTTACAGAACCCTCATCAACGTGCTTCCTTGCGGGCTTCTTGGATTAATTCTTTTCCTTTGATCTCCTTGAACCAAATATTATTATAGAAAAGGATGTAGGCTGGAGATTTACTACGAAATTAGGGAATAGTCATTGGTCAGCTTTTCTGTGAAGCACATGAACATTGTTTCATTCATTAGTCCCTAGCTAATCTAAAGTGGAGCTCTAGAGTAAGAACAGACCAACGCTGAAGAAGAAGGGAATGTGCCCATGAACGCTAAAGAAAATGGAACTTTTAGAAAAGCACTTGTATGTTTTAGAGTAACGAGCTGTACTGCTCTGCCGCATGGCTCCCAAGACAGCTCAGATTCTAAGGAGTGGCAAGAGTGGAAGGAACACATCTCTCTGTCCTGTCCCACGTGGGGCCAGGGGTCCATGCACCCATTTATCCATAGCTACCAATTGATCAGCTATGATGTCCAGGCACTGTGGTAGGTACTGGGGCTGCACAGAGCCCCCTCCCTGGTGTCCCAGCTTTCCTCTGGGGAGATAAACAATACACGAGAGAAGCACCATGGGCACTTTCAGATGGCGAAGTTTTAGATGGGGATGGGGTGCCAAGATGGGAAGGTAGAGAGGGAAGGTGAATACAGAAGGGCAGGGGGTGTGGTTTCGGGGCAGTAGCAAGGCCACTGTGAGGGCGGGAGGCTGCCCTGTGAGCCTGTGGCTTCTTGTGCAGTACGTCACAGCAGAGAGAAGGGTGAGCACAGAGCCTCAGAGGCCCTGTGGAGCACTGGGAGTTCATGGTGCCCACCTCTTTCCAGGTCCGTGTTAAGTGATGCCAGTTTGAGAGCTGAAAGTCAGCATGATGGGCGTATTTACACCAGGGAAACTGGAAAACATTGCAGCAAGCCCTCGCCCTCCCCCACACCCACACCCATCCCAGGATCAGTGTGGGATGAATAGTGTGCACAGGGACAGAGAATAGACAAGGTCAGAGGTGATTAGGAGGCCAGTCGGTGGGGGACACTGAAGGCCACTGTGGCTGACAGAATCATGGCCCCTGATCCTTAGGACCTGTGAATGTGTCACCCTCCACAGCAACAGGAACTGTGCATGCCTCATCCGGCTAAGGACCTTGAGACTATCTTGGACTATCTGATGGGTCTAATGTCATCACGAGGGCCCTCATAAGTGGAAGAGAGAGGCAGGAACAGCAGCGAAGATGTGACCATGGAAGTGGAGCCTGGAATGCTGTGGGGCCACGAGCCAAGGACTGCTGGTGGCCCTGGGAGCCGAGCCTGGAATGCACAAAGAAACAGCTTCTCCCTGAGAGGCAGCAGAAGAAACACAATCCTGCCAAAACCTTGATTTTAGCACCGTGAGACCTGAGTGGCATTTCTGACCTCCAGAACTGTTTGATAGTGAATTTGCGTTGGTGAACGCTCTGAGCTTGTGGAAATTTGTCACAGCAGTCACAGGAAACATCGTCGTGAGACTGTGGGCCTTTTCTGGAGATAGGTGGGAAGGCCATGGGAGGGTTTGGGAGAGGACTGACTTGAAGTTTAACGCGTTCCGGCTGCTGTGCCCAGGTGAGAGTGAGGGAGGCCATTGAGGAAGAACAGGAGAGAACAGATGTGTGTGTGTTGGGGTACAGTGGCCAGGAATGCCTGCCGGAGGCCCAGCCCAGGGCAGCAGCATTGGCAGCACAGAGATGCGGTGAGATTCTGGACGCGTTTGAAGGCAGAGCCACTAGAACTGCTCACAGACTGGCTGCAGGTGTGCAAGGAAGAGCACAGTCAAGGATGACGCCAAGACTGGGCCTGAGCTGGGATGGGGTGGCCTTCGCCGAGGAGGGAAGGGGACACCCTCGGCGTTGCGAGGTGAGGAGGAGGGGTAAGGTTGGAGGGTCTGTTGACATCCAAATGTTGGAAAGGCTCTGGAGAAGAAAGCACTGTGGACGGGGGAGAAAGTGCCAGCTGAGAGAAATGGCAACATGGACCGCTCGTGCAGAAGGGACGGGAGCCGGCGCCTCCTGCTTTAATACATGGAGACCAAGGCCCGGGGTTTGAGTGAAGATCCCAGGGCTGGTTGTGCTGGAGGCGGTGGGGTACATGTCAGTGCCCCACCAAATGGACTCCCCCAGATTCTCAGGTTCCTGCTGCCATGCAGAGTGGCAGGAATGGTGGAAGGGCCACGAGCAAAGACGTGTACCACGTCTGCAAGGGGTCTTGCGTGGCACTGCAGTGGTCAGTGTGGTCTGGCTTTATTTAACGTCTTCGTTAATTATCTGGAGGAGAAGACAAAGACTTGTTAATTAAATTCACAGATTGTGCAGAATTGGGAGGTGTTGAGAAGACCAGTGAAGACAGAGAAATCATTCGAAGAGCCCAGAAATATGGACAAGAAACAAAATGAGGCTTGGTGTGGAGAATGGCCGGAGAATGCAGCCAGAGGATACTAGCCCAAAACATTGGAATTCAATGGACAGTAACAGCCAGGAAAGTTGAAATGTTAAAAAACGCCTATGGGTAATGTTGGACAACAAATTAATTAAAATTCTCCTCTGCAATCCTGCAGCCAAATGGTCCAGTGTGAGTTTGCCCCATACTTACAGGCCTCATTAGCCTGAGATGGGAACTCATAATCTCTCTCTGTCTCTGTACACACACACACATACACACACACACAGACACACACGGACACATACCCATCAACCTCCCACATCTGAAATGTTTTTGTTGCCGGAATGGCTCAAGAGTAGAGAGCAACAGAGCAGCCAACAGGCCCTCAACGTCGCTTGCCAAGCCTTCCTTCCCTTAGCGAGGAAATGTGTGGCCAGCATCCAGGTCTAGCGTGAGCGGGGGGGAGGACTGAGCTCCGGGAGGGCAGCAGAGCCTTCGCAGAAGCATGGGTTAAGGGGGCAGGGCCAGGGCACAGGAGCGCGGGCAGCAGGTACCAGCCTGTGCCTCTCCATCCTGACTGGCTGTCTTCATGAAGACAATTATCAGCAGCGGCTCATATTTTGGGGGTGAGCATGGTATGAAGTCCTTGATATAAAATGTCAAGTCCAGTTATGGCAGCAGGCTGAGCCAGTAGCATGATCCTCAACCCCCGTTGCAGGAAGCAAGGCTGAGGGCAGCCCAGTCTGGTGATGAGCCCAAGATGGCAGGGCTGGAGTCTTGGCAGTGCCAGGGGTTGAAACTCCAGGTCAGGGCTCACCGTCACAGCGCCACACAATGGGTGGAAGGAGGTGCCAGGTGTGTGCTTCCTAGTCCATCCCATGTGATTATCCAATATTAAGTCATGACCCTGTGGCAACCTCAGTTGTAGATGACGAGATCCAGCCAGCTCCAATCAGAGCGCCCATCTGGGATTCGGGTCTCGGTGAGGGTCCCCACACATTCTTGTCTGTGTGACCCAATGTTAAAAAATCAGTAAGTCCCCCAATGAATGTACATGGATTTATTTGCTAATAATATACATATACCACAGGACTAATTTATTATGGATGTCACATAACTTACCTCAAAATAAATATGTTGACTATGTAGAAGTGGCATTTCTACGGTTTCCCTGCTAGCCTGTGCCGCTGCAGACGGGCGGCCCATCTGGGAGCCCTGGTTGGGGGGAGGGGCTCTGACACCAACAACCCAGTGCAAGTGGACCGGCCTGAGGCACATCCCGTGTTTACATCCCCCGAGAAACTCAAGCACAACACAATTGAGAAATAGAGCCTTTGTAGGTGCCATCAGTTAGGATGAGGTCATAGCGGCAGAGGACGGGCCCCGACTCCAATGACGGGTGTCCTTGCAAGAGGAAGAGCAGACACAGAGACATGCAGACAAAGAAGAAGGCCGTGTGGAGATGGAGATGAAGACAGGGACCCTGCCATCACAAGCCAAGGAATGCCAGAGACTGCCAGCAGCCCCCAGGAGCTGGAGCGGTGTGGAACATTCTACCCCGAGCCCTCGGAGTATGCATGGTCCTGCCTGCACATCCATCTGGCCTCCAGAACTGGGAGAGAGTGGATGCCTTCGGTTTTAAGCCTCTGGATCTTTGGCACTTTGTGATGGTTCCAGAAGAGCAGGGACTGCACCTGACTGAGAGCTCAAGACCCAGGCTGTGCCGCTTGCCCTGAGATGCCCCGCAGAGCTCCAGAATGTTGGTACTGTAAGGAGCCATGCTTCCTCCTTCTCATACCCAATAGGAAACTGAAGCCCACGGAAGCTGAGAGCCCACCCGGCACCACTCCTGGACTCACGCAGAGCCCAGGCCCTCGTCACGGCCCTGGTTCCCTTCCTGCATGGTGCTGCAAACTTTCCCGTGAGCTCCAAATCCGCATGGCCAGTCTCACCTGGTGTCCCAATTTTAAAACACAACTCCTTGTGGCACTCAGAACCCGGCCTGCCCACCAAGCCTGCCTTCCCCGCTGCGCGCCCTGCCTCCCCCCGTCCCCCAAGCCTGTCCTCTAGTCCTTTTGCCAATGAGCCACCTGACTGTCCTGATTCTTCCACCTGGATGTCTCAAACTGGCCTCCCTTTATTATCCCAACTCCCACTGCCCAGAGTTGGGAGGCCCCACTGCCCGGGCCTCCCCATCTCCTGCTATAGAACAATCACAACCTCCTCCTAGCCCGGCTCTGTCCCAGGCTTGCCCCCACACCCCAACTCACAATCTCACATCACAAGCACACCCACTTTTCTAAAATGCAAATCTATTCACGTTCCTGCTTAAAGTCCTCTAACAGCTCGGCTCCCCATCACCTTTTAAGTTCATTCAGCTGGGCTCTCGGGGATAAAGGGTGTTAAGACACAGCTGGGCCTGAAGGTTGTGGCCAGCAGGTGGAGGGAGAGACGGATCGGCTGTGCAAATAACAGACACAAGGAAGGTATGCCCCTCTGGGGGCTCCTGACCCGGCCCACGAGGCCTCTGAAGACTTCCAGGAGCGGGGCTGTCTGAGCTGAGCCCAGGGGCCTGCGTGGCAGTGCGGGTGGCATGCCCACGAGGCTGCCGGGAGCGAGGAGAGCGTGGGCCCTCGGCGCTGGCTTGGCTGAATGGGCAAAACCACGGTGTCACTAGGTGGGAGGAGAAAACCCAAGCCCAGTTCCTTGTGTTGTGCAATTCACATGCCGCTCTCGGGTTGTCGCCTGCCCTTCCTCTCCAGCACAGCCGCCTGTTCTGCTCCCAGCCTTGCAGTGTGCCCCTGCTGTCCACACAGAGGTGGCCTCAGTCACCTCCTCCAGGAGGCTGCCCTCCACCACCGCTCTTGGCCCCCGCAGCATCAGCTGCTCCCCATCACTCTGCTCCCACTCGGGGTGAGAGCCCGTGTCCCCTCCCATGGCCACCGCCTGCTTGTGGACTTGGCCTTTTCTCTGGGTGTGGGCAGCAGGTCTCATTCATCCAGAATCCCCAGGCCCAGGCACGCCCTGAGGGGCCTTCCCACGCCGTATGGAGCATTGCCCTGCACAGTCATGGTCTACGTGCAGCGGACTAAGTCTCCCTGAAACTGGCTCCACAGGGGCCGTTGCTGCCCATGCAGATGGAACCGGGAGTTGAAGGCCCTGGGGCAAACCCTGGATGAGGCTGGTCCTGAGGCAGCAAAAGGAGGGTGGTCCGGGAGGGGTCTGGGCTTTGCTCCCAGAGCACCAGGCAGTGTGGGGAGCGGTGCGGCTGGACCCACCCTGGAGTCACCTCCCCTTTCTGGAGGACAAGCTGCCAGGGCAGAGCCGGGGGTACAGACCATGCTGGGCTTCATTTCACAGTCTCAGCATGCTCCCGCCGGCGGGGGAAGATCCTGGCGGCCCTGCCAGAGGCCGGGAAAAGCTCTGGGAGGAACAGTCTTGATGGCAGACTTTTTTTTCCCACAGTTTCAGCAATTTTAGGTGACACTTGCCTGGGGCTGTTGGGTGCTGACTTCATTTGTGTATTCTTCCTTTTCTATTGTTTGCAGTTGGTACCCCGGGTGGATCTAGATTCCAGCCACTTAGCAGTAGGGCAAGGCGAATAGTCTCCAAATTCCTTGGAACTACTTCTCACAAAGATTAGGAAGCCTTGCTGAAGAGACTGGAGCGGCTTAGAAGAAGCCAGAATACAGTTGATTGAGGAATACCAGCATTTGAGGCAGAACAAAAGGACGAGAGCGGCGAACAGATGGGTGGGTGTTCTGTGAAGGCTCATGATCTATGTGAGCGGAGCGGGCTGCACCCCCCCTTTTTTTTTTGTTTTTGATGCATCAGGGTCTGATGTGATATGATATGACAGAACGTGTCAAAAATTTAGGGGAAAATAAAACCCTGGTTTTTTTTTTGAAACATCAAACTATTGCTATCAATAGGAACAGCAACTGTTCAAAAATTTGTTTCAGAACTGCCAAGAAGTGAACGTTTGTGGGAAAAAAAAAGTATTTTTCCCTGCTGTTTGCAAGGTGGACACAAATGCAGACGGTAGGAGGTTGACAACTTGACACATGTCTAATAAATCCAAAGCATACAAAGTCAACAACTCGCTGCTCAAGAAAGCATTCCTGGAATAAAGAGTGCTGCGCAGAGAAAGAAGAGCCATTAAAAAATAGATTTTCCGAATTCAGTAAGTAATTTAGCCCTCGGAGCGCCAGTCTTCAAAACAAGGAGGCTTTTTCTTTCTCCGTTTAAAAATGAGAGAGAGAGAGAGAGAGAGAGAGAGAGAGAGACGGAGAGGAGGCAACGCTGGGCTGGGAGTGGAGGGGGCCTTCCGCGTTAGAAATGAACCAGGCGAAGCAGCGGCATCCAGTGAGCAGATGTGCGAGGCTCAGAGGACTGGTGACAGGGGTCAGGGTTCGGGCCTTCCAGATCCCGGCTGTTCGGCAGCTCAAGGCAGGAGTGGGTTGAATTTGACGAGTTGGTCCAGTTACGGGGAATTCGCAGATCACAGTCAGTGCCAGGAAGATTTGGCCACCAACAGCCTGTCTGCGGCTGGCCGGGGGGATGGCATTTGGGAAGCTCTGTCTGCTGCCTGATCACTTGAACACAGACAGAAAAAGAGGCACAGCCACTCGGGGTGAGGGCTGCAGGCACCGGCTGAGTGCTGGAGAAGGGAAAAGAAAGAATGAATCATGTTCTTAATATCAAAATAATTAAGAATTTTGTTTTAACCATTTTTCCCCCATCCTGCTAGGGCTCTTTTCTTTTTCCCACCGTAATGAGTATGATGTGGAAGAAGATTGTAAATAAATGTGAAACGAATGGCAAGTCTCATTCAAGTCTCACATACACAAAAATATCAGCATTAAAGTTATGAATCCTAATTTGTGCTGTGGAGCTAAAATCTGTATCTTTCTGAATTAGAGAAATACAGACATACAGCACTGGGAAGGTTCCCCGTGCAGTTCAGAAAACTGACACAGTCTCTCCAATTTATGGGAAAATTGACATAATTTTGCAAAAATGCAAAACCATTTGTGAACTGGGTTTTGCATAATGGGATTAATTTGGTTGACTGTCATATCCACTATGCTGCAAAATCCAAGTTAATCACAACATCATTCTGGTTTTTTTTTAAGGGAAGAAAGAGAGAGGAAGGAAGAAAGGAAAAGCATTTCACCCCTATTCTGACTATTTTTTCACTAAGGGAAAATACCCTGTCTTCTAGATAGCATGGAGGAACTTCTAGAAAACAACGTTTAACGAATTCTGCAATGGTTGCCTTTGTGAACGGAACTGAATTGGCCTAGCTCCAGTGAGAAAAATTAACAGCTTTCATAGAGCATGAACAATTGCTGCTGAAAAAAAGGGCCATACTTTCTGCTTTGGGGTGTGTGTGTGTGTGAGTGTGTGTGTGTGCACGTGCGCATTTGTGCAGAATTATACTGCACAGCAGAGCTGGGGCTATATTATACACAATTTGTTACCACACTCAATTATTTAACCTCATTATTACGACCCCTCTTTCTACCAGTAAATAAGAGCTGATTATTCTGGGATGAAGGCACGATATGTGAATCTGTGAAACAGCAAGGCTGTGCTGTGGTAACAGTGATCCCAGCAGCTCAGTGGCTTCACACAGCAAAGCTTCTTTCTTCTTCATGCTGTGCGTCCAGTGTCAGAAGGAGGGTTCTGTCGACTGCTGTCCTTCAGGGGCCCCCAGGGACAGGCACAGGCTTCCTGGGATGCCCAGACAGGAAAGAGGGCACACAGTGAGCGTGCCAGGACCGAAGGCTCCACCTGGAAGAAGCGTTCTCACTTTCACCCACAGCTCCTTGGCCAAAGCAAGACACATGGCGGCACCTACCTTCAGAGGGTGCAGGGAAGACTAGAAGACCAATGAGCCCATCTAGTTGCTACCACAGTCAGCATGTTGGGAATTTTTCTGTCTCTTTCCGTCGTTCTAAAGATTGATGATGAAATAGACAAGAATTCTCTCCAGTCGCACCTCCAGATAGAAGAACAGGTGTGACTGGAGAGAGTTCTTCCTTCACTGAGAGGGACTCAAGGCAGGGCGGCATTTGTTGACTCAACCCAACAATAGCGGAGAGCCTGCCCTGGGCCTGCTAACGAGGCTACATGTCCAGGAAGAGGTGGAAGACCATGTCTCCCTTGTCTCAAGGGATGATGGAAGAATGTTGGTAGTAATGGGTGAACTAAAATACCTTCCATACAAAGCCAAGCATGGTCAGTGCTGCTATTCAGAAAGGCGAGAGAGCCCAGGCAGGCTTCCCAGGACAGTATTGACACTGAGCCTTGAAGGATTCCTGCTGGTGGAAAGACCGGGAGGGGAACCGTGAGACCAAGGCACACGGGAATGGTGAGCGGTCCGGTTTTCAAAGAGCTTCCGAATTTCCTTGCAGAGAGCTGATACTCTATCATGGTGTCCTGGCAGCTGGAGGTGGGGAACGTGCACTTGGCTTAGCAGCTCTGGACAAGAATGGATCCACCTGTCTCCTTCACATCATTCTAGATGCATAAGGTCACGCATGGGCCGCTTACACCAGTGAAGCATTCTAAACCCGGCAATGCATGCTAGGGGCAGCAAGATTTGGGCTCAGGTCCCAGTTCTGAAATGTACTGACCGTGTCCCCTTGGGTATATTGCTTGGCCCTTACAGGCCCGCCTTCTCATCTGAGTGGGACTAATCATAGGGTTGTTTAGACTGAGGGGTAAACATCTGACTGGGTCTAATCATACTGACTTCATGGTGTTGTTTAGACTGAGGGTTAGAGATCACGTGAAATATCTTGCATCTAATACTTGCTCAATAAAAAGCTCTTGTTAATAGACTTGCATTATTATTAGCTTTGTCTTAAGGACGGTGACTGCTCATTAATTGCATGAACACCCACCGGGGGCCTGCTCAGCTGACAGGGATCCCCCCAGTACCCTCGTCTGCCGTGTGCTTGTGCCCTTCTGCTGTGGTCGTTATCCAAAGGTGGACTGGCCAACAGGGCTCCTTCTCCCAGGACGGTGACACTCGGTCAGTCACAGTGGAGCGGCATCACTTTGCTGGTGTGGTCGACGGAATGTTCATGAGCAGTTCTGCAGAGGTGCCCTGAACTGCTCTGTGGCCGGAATGCAGGTGATTGGCTGGTCCCTGGATTCTACAAACCAACCTAGTGCCCTCTCAAATCCCACTTTACAGCTCAGACAGCAGCAGGCTTCCTGTGCTGACTCCAAGGTAGCGTTGGTCAACAAAACTGGCCTCTAAAATGAAGAAGACTCTTGTTCTTAAATGTAATTCTCAAGCACGAAAGTCAGAGCGATTGATAATCACCTTGTGTTTTTTTCTTTCATGTAAACATTGTCACGAGGCCAGTGAACGCCACAGAGCAGGTTGCAACCAAGATGCTGGTGATGAGGGAGCTGGGAGAGCACAGGCTGTGAGCGGTCCCCAGGATGTGAGGTCCAGGCTGCACCCAGGTTTGCACAGGACATCTGGTGCAGGATGCACTGACCCTGAAGGTTCAGGTCTTGCTGCTGTGACTGGGTAGACCGAATCGGGCACTACTTTTAGGTGAAGTCCTCTCCTGGGGGTGGGGCTGAGCTCAGGTCAAGGTTAAGGCTGCTGACCAGGCAATTCTAATGAGGAAAGGAGGAGAGGCTTGTGTCTCCTGCCCCCATTTCAGGCCTGTCTGCTTTTCCTAGGGGTCAGGGGAGGACAATGGGAAGAGGCAGGAGGAACTGACTCTCACTGAAGGTGCGCCTTGTGCCAAGGGCTGCACTAAGCTCTGTGTACCTGCTTCTGATGTCACGGACAGTGGGCTTCATGCAGCCGCTATTGTCCAACTGGGAGAGTGGAGGCTGTGAGGCGTGTGCCCCTGCTAGGGGTCACCAACTAGGAAGGGCTGAACCCTGGATTCAAGGACAGGTCTTTGGGACTTTGGGACTCTCGGTCTAACTGAACACCAGGCAAAATGCGTCATTGCTTCTTTTCTAAGCAAGGAAGAGAGGAGAGAGACGGAGGAAGGGGAGACGTTCCCCGCCGCACACACCCTTACCCCAAACAACGAGGGACTCAGCCCCTCAAAGCACCTGTTCTTTCAAAGAGTTGGCTGCACACATCTGGTCAGCCTTCGTGCTGTTTCTGGAGTGCAGAGGGACATCGCTTTATTCATCTGCTGCGTGCTAGGGTCACTATCCTGAGGTTAAGAAGCCTGCCATTAACCACTGATGCGGTTTATTGACGGAGCCCCAAAGCCTGACCGCTGTCTAGACAAGGCTGAAGGTTAAATTTCTGCTGGTCATGACAGGTCAAACTCAAATATGGAACAAGTGGTGTGCAGCTCCCGAGAGCAGGGTCTGCAGGTGTCAGTGTTAACTGAATGTGACTCCTATACAAGGCAAGTGAATGCTTCATCCACAGACCACACTGAGGCACGGGGACAGGTGGACACCCAGTGCCGTGATCTGTGGAGGGCTGACCACAGTTGGCAGCACCAGCAGATGGCCCAAGTGCCCAGGTCGTTCACCAGGCTCCCCGGTCAAAGGAGGTTCACTCTCAGGAGGGGACTTTAAACCACAAAAGTTGACAGTCAGAGGGTGTGGCTGGAAGCCATTCTGGAAGTCCTTCTGGGTGAGGGTGTCTCACTTGCCCTGACTTCCTAGCAACCCTGGGGGAGAGTTCCAGTCTCCACTCCGTGGTAAGGCTTCTTGTCACATCATTGTCCCAGGAAAACTGCCAATGACATCATTCTCTGAGCTCTACCCCAGGTACCTCATAGATGATTTAGGTCAGTGATCTTCAGTGAGGTGCAATTCGCTTGAGCCCTGTACAATCTAGGGTGATCTGCAGAAGCCAGCATACACTGTAGGAGCTGGGTATTCTGTATGAGCTGAGGTAAGGTATCCTGTATGAGCTGGATACCTCTATGAGCTGGGTACCCGGTATGAGCTGGGTATCTATATGAGCTGGGTATCCTGTATGAGCTGGGTACCCTGTACGAGCTGGGTATCTGTATGAGCTGAGGTATCTTGTATGAGCTGGATACCCTGTATGAGCTGAGTATCTGTATGAGCTGTGTATCCTGTATGAGCTGAGTATGTGTATGAGCTGGGTATCCTGTATGAGTTGGGTACCCTGTATGAGCTGGGTATCTGTATGAGCTGGGTATCCTGTATGAGCTGGGTACCCTGTATGAGCTGGGTATCTGTATGAGCTGTGTACCCTGTATGAGCTGGGTATCCTGTATGAGTTGGGTACCCTGTATGAGCTGGGTATCTGTATGAGCTGTGTACCCTGTATGAGCTGGGTATCTGTATGAGCTGGGTATCCTGTATGAGCTGGGTACCCTGTATGAGCTGGGTATCTGTATGAGCTGAGGTATCTTGTATGAGCTGGGTACCCTGTATGAGCTGGGTATCCTGTATGAGCTGGGTATCTGTATGAGCTGGGTATCTGTATGAGCTGGATATCCTGTATGAGCTGGGTATCTGTATGAGCTGAGGTATCTTGTATGAGCTGGGTACCCTGTATGAACTGAGTATCTGTATGAGCTGGGTCTCCTGTATGAGCTGAGGTAATCTTCATGCACCTGGTATCTTGTATGAGCTGGGGTACCCAGTGAGACCTGGGTACCCTGTAAGATCTGGGGTGCCCTCTATAAGCTAGGGTAACAAATGGACCTGTGTGTTCAGAGGGGTGTAGAGGTTTATCCATCTCAGGCAAAATTCCACAGGAATATTTCAGCTCCACAAGTGGCTCTGCTCCAACAAAGTCATTCAGGCAGCAGGCTCTGTCCAAGCTGTGAGATCCTCGTTCTGTCTTTATGTCTACCTCTGCATGGCCGGAAGTTCTCATGAGGAAAGTGGGAGAGGGTGTGGATGAGACATATCCACAGGTTAAGTCCTAGGTCTGGTGGTGCATCGGGCTTCCTCTCCGGTTCCACTGGGGAGTGCAAAGTCACCAACCATGCCCAGCTGTGGGAAGCACGTGTTGTGGTCTTGTGATTAGGAGGAAGGCGGGACAGATTTGGTAGATCTCTAGCAGCTTCCACTCACTACCCATCTCTCTAGTGCCTAAGAAGAAATGGTGCCTGATACTTCATTCATTGTAGCATTATTTTTTTTTACTACTAGATTTGTTTTAAATTCAGACTGTGGTATGTGTTATCATGTCTATTTTATACTGGAAGCTAGCATCAATGTAGAAGAGTCTTGACACCTAGCACTAGACCGTGGTTGCTAATTCCAGTCTTCTGTACAAGGAGCACAGGTTCTGTGGAGAAATGCTTGATTCTAGGACTGGGAGGGGAGTAGACAAGATGAGCCTGGAGCAGAAAGCAAGGAAGTGTCCAATCCAAGCCAAACCAAAACACCCGGGATGCTGCCAGAATGCAGACATTTTAAAGGGACATGGGAGGCAAGGGAAAGAACCCCCAGTGGCTAAAGCTAGAGCAATTTGAGCAGCAAAATAAGGAGGCATTGGAAAATGACTCAAAGTATAGAACTAGCCTATTCTGATAGAAATGATTGAGTAAATAAGTGATTGGAGGAGGAGAGACAAATCTTCTGTGCAGACTTCCGCATTATTTATGTAGATCCTCTGCCCTCAAGGAGGGGAAGCACAGCTCCCCACTTCTGCCACATGGCTGCTCATAATGACTTCCTCCAAAAAGTATGGAAAGGGGGAAAGGCAGTTTTATGGTGGAGAAGCCTGGCAGACAGGTGATCACGGTCAACGCCCGATGCGCCCTTGATAGGATGGGATGAACGTACTCTCGACCACCACGGGTTTCTTCCCCAGAACCCGCAGAGGCAGGCTCCACTCAACCCACTGTGAGAAAAACATCAGACTCCAATTCTCCAGCGTTCCTGCCAGTCCTCCTCAGAACAGCCAAGGCCAAGGTCATTCAACACAGGGACGTCTGCGAAACCATCACCACCAAGAAGAGCCGAAGGAGACCCGAGGATTGAGTGTCATGTGGTAGAGATAGACTTTAGGTAAAGGCTCGGGAACCCTGAATAAAGCATGGGCTTCAGTGAAAGAGCTCCTGTGCATCAATACTGCTCCATGAACTGGGGCAGATGTGCAGAGGACCACTAATAAGGGAAAGAGAGGAAATGGGGTGAGGGGTATGTAGGAACTCTCTGTGCTAGCTTTACAGTTTTTCTACAAGTTCATTATTTTAAAATTAAAAATTAGGCCAGGTGTGGTGGCTCACATCTATAATCCCAGCACTTTGGGAGGCCAAGACAGGTGGATCACGAAGTCAGGAGCTCGAGACCAGCCTGACCAGCAAGATGAAACCCTGTCTCTACTAAAAATACAAACATTAGCTGGGCGTGGTGGCGTGTGCTTGTAGTCCCAGTTACTCTGGAGGCTGAGGCAGAAGAATGGCTTGAACCTGGGAAGCGGATGTTGCAGTGAGCCGAGATTGCGCCACTGGACTCCAGCCTGGGTGACAGTGGGTGACAGAGCAAAACTCTGTCTAAAAAAAAAAAAAAAAAAAAAAAAATAGGAATAAAAGAAGAACATTCATGCCCATTGGACATTGCAATCCCCTGAGAATGTTTCTTGTTATTTGTTTATTTATGATTATGTTAGCCATTATTTATGATTATGTCACACAGATGTGAGGCCATAAAGGTTGCTCCCTGCAGAGTGGTGGCTCCTTAAGGAGGGGTGGAAGACCACCAGAGCCCGGGTGGGGCTCCCCTGCCCCTCCTGGTCCTCACCTCCTCCTCCCTGAGCGGCCTGGTGGGATGGAAGGTGTCTGTGGCTGGCTGCCCAGAACACCAAGAAGGGCCCTGTTCCTCCTTGAACTTGAGCCAGCCCCTGGCATCGTTCTCGCGGTCAGAGCTTTGCCTCTAAATGGTCTTTGTTTGCAAACGGTCTGCTATGCAGACCATGAACCCCATCACCACAGTGTCAGACAGACCCTTCATCCAGACCAGCCGTCCCACTGGGTCCCCTCAGGAAGGCGCAGAAGCCGGGGACCCCAAACCGCGGCCAGCTCCTCCCACCCGCGCCTCCCGGAGCGGCGCCGCTTAGTAACTTGCGTGTGAAGAACTCGCTGCCACGTTGCCAGGAAACCGCGGGGACCAACCTTTGTGGTCTCAGATGTGCGTGACATAATAATAAATAATGGTTAACACGATAATAAATAAACAAATAACAATAATTATAACGTGCCCCAAGCCTGTTGTTTCTCCAAAATTAATTTATGATGAATTACGACTCAAATTCCTTGGAACATACTAGTGGGAAGAGGAGGGGGCTGTTTTGTTTGCCTTTGGGCCCAGAGTGGGGTTAAGAACCGCGTTTCCCTGAGCCAGACCTCGTCCCAGGCCCCCGGTCACCCAGGGACGGTGGCCAGAGAGGAATCGTCTCTTTCCCTCTGCTTCTCACATCCCCTCTGCCTAGGACAGTGAAGTTTTTTAGATACTTTACTTGCATTTCTAATTCAGTTATTCTTCAGAAATTTATTCAAAGGATTTATGCTTATGAAATTATAATATAATGCTGCCTATATGCCAATGAGCTGGAGGCAAAGAAAATAATTTTCTTCAATTTACAGTTATGAGGCTGGAGGAAAATGATGCCTTCTTATCACCTCTTTCTCTTTGTATGTCTCGGTATTTTTTTAAGTCTTCAGAAGGCAGGAGCTGATGATGAATTCTTAAGCAGATCACACTGATAATTGTATTTCCGAGCTGTCAGCGCGGGGAAGACTGGCCACCGACTGTCTCCATGCTCTTGAGCTATTTGTGTCACTGCTTGCTTCTCAGGAACTCAGCCCTCAATAAAGCCAACTCGCTGGGGATATTGTTAAATCGTCTGAGAGGATTATTAGATCGAAGGGGAATTTATGGATGACACTTTGTAACAATTAATCAGGAACTGTTGATGAAGTTAAGTTGGCTCTTTTATTCCTGGGCCAAAAAATAAATATATATATATATAGAATCATCATAATATTCAGCTCCTGTTCCAATTGTCAAATGGCTCATTTTGTCACTCTGTTTGATTAATGGACCTTTTGGAGTCCCCCAAAAGTCCTAGTAATACAAATAAAAAGAATCATAAATATTGAATAAGCTCACAGCACAGTTAACCTTGACTACATTTTGGGACATACTTGGAGAAACTTTGCTATACGGAAAATAAATTGCTGTGGGGATTAAAAAATATGCACACTCATACCAAATTGGAGATTTTGGAGAATGTCACCTCTCTAACCTTGTCACTCTTATTAATCTGTTGTGATTAATTAGTTTAGTTAGCTTTACAATCAGGTCAGCAGAGTGCCAGCATGCTGGCATGTTTTACCGATGGGTCCATGCCCAGCCCAGAAAGGGACTCGGGCAGGGGTGAGGGAGGGTCTGGAGCTAATGGGGATGTGCACTAACCTCACAAGGTACTAAATGAGTGTGATGGGTGAGGACCCTTTCGGCTGTAATTTACAGAGCAGGGGCCTGGGTGGGGGCAGGGAGCCTTCGCTGTTCAGCTGGGGCCCTCTGTGTGTGGGTTCTCGTGTTGAATGCACCCAGCCTTCTCAGGCGAAGATCACCCTCACTAGATTGGAGCTTTTGCTGACACCCCTTCAGAGTTCTAATTCCAGATCTGACCGGTTATTTGACCCAGAAAACGGATTCTAACTAGGCTGTAATGACTTGCAATTTTTGAATGTAAGTCCAGTCAGTGGTTAAGAGGAAGATTTGAGGGTAAGAGAGATGTGGAGTTGAGATCTTCTCTGCCTCGTGGGAGCCGTGTGGCCCTGGGCAGTTGGCTTTGACTTTCTGAGTCTCAGGTTTCTTGTCTCTAAAATGGGGGTTTCTACATCCTCGGATTTTTACAAGGATGAAGTGAAACAATTCAAAGAAACAGCTCGACCAACTGTCCAGGGTGGAATACTCTGCAGTGGGTAGGACTGTGTCCTTCCAGAATAGACGTTGAAGTCCTAACCCCCGAGACCGGTGAATGTGACCTTACTGGTCTTTGCAGATGTGATCAAGTTAAAATGAGATGCGGATGACTAGGGTACGCCTTAAGCCAGTGACTGGTGTCCTTAGAAAAGAATCTGGACACAGTCACAGGGAAGATGGCCACGCAAAGCCAGAGGCGAACACTGGAAGATGCGGCTGCAGGCCAAGGACTCACCGGAGAAGCCAGGAAAGATCTTCCCGCAGAGCCTTCGGAGGGGCGGGGCGCTGCCAACACCTGGATTTCGGACTTTTAGTCTAGCACTGAGAAGACATTTCTGCTGCTTTAAGCCGTATTTTCCATCATTTGTTAAGGCAGCCCTAGGAGACTGGTACGCACTGTAGATGGTCACTGTGATTTGGTTTGCAGGGAATAAATACGGAAGGGCTGAGGACTTGGCCTGGTGTGCCTGGCACTCGGTTTCCTGCTCTCCCTGAGCAGTTGTGATCCTGCCAGCTGCCTCCTCACGGAGGCTGAGTGCCACCAAGGCTGGATGCCACTTCCCGCTGCATGGGTGAGGAGCTGTGGCTTGTCCATCCAGTTCAGCATAGCGCCATCGCCGCCCCTCAAGTCCAGCTCTCAGGATCAGCCCTCAGAACCCCAGACTCTGCGACATCGTTGTAGATGCAGAGTTGTCCCCAGTACAGGCCAAAGTGATTCATTTCATGGTATTGATTTATGTTGCCTTTTCTAAAAGGCAACACTGTTATTTCTAAAGAAAGGCAACATTTAAAAGTTAAGAACTAAATTACAATAATGTCACTTAAAGAAATCATCAGCTTAAAAATAAGGAACCTCACATTTTATAGCAAACCTATCCCTGGAAATTTGCAAGTGAGTGGATTTTTGTACATAATATCTTATTTTCCTGTGGACCTTTAATGAGAAATTCAAAAACCTATTTCCTCCCAAAGAACAATATTGGCTCCATTACACTAACAATTACACTGGATCTTGCCATTCCTGTGTCACTGGGGAACGAACATGTCTCAGCCGTGACGTAATCCTTCCAAGTCCTGGCTCCCATTTGGCTCCAGGACTCTTCCGGAGGTCATTACACATCGCTACCTTTGGCCAAAGGTTTTCACCAGCTCTCTGATTGGATGAGGAATGCTGCTGAGCCTGACTCTAGCAGGTGAGAGGCAGGATGCCAGGTCCAGCTCTGTTGGAATCCTTCTATGGACGAAGTCTGTTCACGCTGTTGGGGATCAGAAAATGATGCCCCACAATGAAGGCGTCAGAAACAAAAACGTTTCTCACCTGCTCCTGCCCTCCTGTCCCTGGTCCCTCAGTGTCCCCTGAGGCTGGCCATAGAAACCAGAATCTCTTCTCCGAGGCAAGTCAAGGAAGCCAGAGCTCCTTTTCCCCAAAGCCAGGCATAAACCTAACAATATTCCTTTAACTTTCCACCTGCCTTTTTGTGTGAAAACTGGCCCTGAATAAATTATCTGGCCCCCCTTGTTGGATTGTGGGTCCCGAGACCCCTATTCTAGAGAGCACCTGCCCCTCCCCTGGAGAAAGGAGCGCTGCAGAGCGACTGAGAGGTACCTGGGCAGATGGGCGTTGCTAGGCTCCCCGTTCAGTCCAGGCCCTCCTGTCCAGTCTGTTTCTACATGGCTACCATACTTTGCTGAAACTAAGCACAAAATGGGTAGTTTTTTCGTATCTTTAGGTCTTCATGCTAAAGGCTCCTGTGTCACATAAAACTATGATGGAATACATATGCATGCTTTTTCTCCTGTGACTCTGCCTGGTGCCAGCTGCTTTCAGGGACCCTTCCTAGGGCAGAGGGGGTTTTCCCAAGGCCCCTACCAAGTTCAGGACCTTCCGCTCAGGCAGCTGATGTTTAGCATTGATACTGGTCTCCCTGGCAAGACGATTCAGGGGAAGGAGCCTAAGAGACAGTGGTACAACTGTCCCCTCATCTGCGGGGGATCCTTCCAAGACCCCTATAGGATGCCCGAAACTGCAGATGGTCCTGAATGCTAAATACACGATGTATTTTCCCATCCATGCATACCTATGACGAAGTTTAATTTATAAATGAGACACAGTAAGAGGTTAACAATGACTAATAATAAAATTAAACAATTATAGCAACACATTGTAATAAGTTACGTGAAGCTGGGCACGGTGGCTCACAGGCGTAATTTCAGAACTTTGGAAGGCCGAGGCGGGCAGATCACCCGAGGTCGGGAGTTCAAGACCAGCCTAACCAACATCGAGAAACCCCGTCTCTACTAAAAATATAAAAATTAACCAGGTATGATGGTGCACACCAGTAATCTCAGCTACTTAGGAGGCTGAGGCAGGAGAATCACTTGAACCTGGGAGGCAGAAGTTGCGATGAGCCGAGATTGCACCATTGCACCCATCCCGGGCAACAAGAGTGAAACTTTGTCTCAAAACAAAAAATAATAAATAATAAAAATAAAAAATAAAAGTTATGTGAGTGTTCTCTCTCTCTTTCTTAAAATATCTTAATGTTTCAGAGCATGATTGACGATAGGTAACTGAATCCATGAAAAGGGAACCTGCAGATATTACTGCTTACTAAGTTACTGTGCCATTGCTGTGCCATTGAACGTGGTATTGAGTAGCAGAGGGGGTGTTTCAAGGAGGGTAAGGCCAACAGACCAGTGGAGCCTCGAGGTCAGGGAAGATGAGGCTGTGGAGAATTGCTAGACTTGGACCCAGAACCATGAGGGCTTTGCTGTGGAGTAGGGGGTGAAGCCCATGCAGCAGGCTGGGAGAGAGTGGGAGGAGGGAAGCAGGACTCTCAGCTGAGGTGACTTATCCAGGAGCCTGACTGAAGGGGCAGGGGAGATGGAGGTCAGGGCCAGAGTCAGAAGCATTGGAATTGTCAGATGGGTCTGCAGCCCCCACCGGTTCCAGGCTGTGGGAGCTCAGAGCTTTGCCCCAGCTGCTGTTGCATGCCCTGTGCCCAGCACCATGCCTAGCACACAGTGATCATTAATATTTGCTCGGATGAATGACTCGATGAGCAGGAGCGCTGTGTTTGTGTTGAGAGGGAGAAGATGCCCCATAGATGAGCAGAGAAAGTTCCTAAGGACAGGAAGATGAGACCCCAGATGGGTGGAGGGACATTCCTGCATGCGAGGACTGAACAGCCTTCTCACCCAGGTCCAGGTAGAAAAAAGTTTGAGGGAGGTGCAGGTGGATGCCAGAGTGGAGCACTAGCATTGAGGTCACCCCTTCTGCAAGGTCCCTGCAGCGTTCTAGGTGAAGGAGAAAGGAAGGCTTTCTATTGCCACTGAGGAGACTGTGGAGGGCAGAGGAGCTGTGGTTGGGGGCATGGGAGCCTGGAAGCCACAGGAAGCAGGGGAATGGAGCATTGGAGGGTGAGCTGGGTGCACTTAGTAAGCAATAAACTGGGGTCAGAGGACAGGGAGGAACGGAAACTCTTAGAGTGGTGAGCCTTGTGTGCGGATATAATGGGGAGATCTTTGCACGAAAGGAAGCTGGAGAGCTGGTCTCAGCCTGGATGCTGGGCTGTGCACCGCTGACTGCAGGTTCAGGTGTCGCATATGGAGATGACTGTTTACGTATCCTGCAATGCTGAGATGTTCTACATACCTGAAGCCATGGGCTTGTTTGGAAGAGCAACCTAAAAATGTAACTGAGTACACTGGTTTCTCACTTGGCAGTTTTCTGAATAAAACAAAAACAAAACATCCCAAACAAGGAACAAGGAATGCACACCTCTTTTGTAAAATGCTCCAATTCGAGTCTCTGTCCACCTGCATCAGGGTAACGATAGAATAGATAATCCAGGTATTTCACTGGCTTCCCACAACAGGTTTTTTCTCCGACACTGGACTGGAAGTAAGAAATGGGTATTAGCAATCAGCGCCTTACTCATGGCTGCTGTGGGAGTTGGAGTTCTCACATCTTGGGACTCCAAGCTCTTGAGGGGCTGGGAGTGCTCTGCATGAGTGAGGGAACAGGACGAGAGAGGGTGCTCACAGCACGGGGAGGGGCTTGGCAGCCTGGCCTGGAAGTGGACCACAGCACTGAGGCTGAAAAGCAATGGACCCAAACTCAGCTGTGGCCACTACTCACTGCAAAGGGGGCTGGGAACATGGCCCAGCTGTGTCCTCGGCAAGAGGAAGTGGGTTTGTGGAGCTGCCTGTGCAACAGCCTCCCGGAGCCCCTCCAGGTCCAGAAATAAGTGAGGTAACAGGTGCTTCTGAAATCAGAGCCTTTTAGCTGACTTCTTGAATTTACGGATTAACCCAGTGAAAACCTTTGACAAAACATCACGAACTGCTCAAATGTAAGGTGCTAAAGTGCACGTTAATAGGCCCCAAATAAAGGCAATCGATAATGATAATCAAAAAAAGAGATGCTACCAAACTACCTACAGAAAAGCTGTTTCCACTCATACCTGCCCAGCCAGAGAAATGACTTTAATGAACTCAATGGCTCCATCAAATTGGCCGTCTTGGGTCAGAATGTCGAGCAGACAAATTGTGTGTGATGAGAGTGTGAAGGTGTGTGCAAGGCTTTTACACTCCTCTTAATAAATCAAGTTGCAGAACCTCAGGGCAGGCAGGCAGAATGCTTGAAGAGCAATCTAGTCTTTAGATAATTCAAAATTCCATGACAGATCCTGAAAATATGATTAAAGAAGAGAAACATTTTCTAGGTCAATAAGACAATGACAATGTATTATTTTTGTATTATTTTTCAGTAATATTGGGGAAAGTGCAGGTTGGGGAAAGAAAGTGAAAGGTGAACAAACACGTGTTTACCAGTGGAGAGCATGGATATGCCTCATTCCATGTGGGTGACTCCAGAGGCAGCACTAGAAGAGGTATTGAAGTCATTTCTCAGATAAGGCAAGTGAGGCCAGGTAGGCGAAACAGCTCACCCACTGTCGCATGTCTGGCTAACAGTCAGTTCCCAAATAGGCTCCCTTCCTCCTTCCTTCCCCTATAACCAGTATCTGCCTATATGTGCATGAGGACAAGCGACAGTCAGAACTGTGAGACTTTTATTAGGTCAACACACTATTTTTCTAGAGGATTTAATTATTTTTACTGAGTTGAACAATTTTTAAATAAATTTACTTGGTCACTTGGCATAATGGAGACCTAATTTAGGACACTGTCAGTAATTCAACCCTAATTGAAACGTCTTTGGGTCATGATGTTTTCGGTTGTACTTGGCATAATTATGAATGACATAAATACAACACTCGATGTTGTTTGATGATCCGTGTGTGAGGAACACAGACCCTGGAGCTGGGCTGCGGTTTCTGAAGCTGTGTCACCTTGGGCAAGTTACTTACGTTTCTTGAGCCTCAGTTTCCTCATCTGTAAAATGAGATGTGGCAGTTAATGTTATGTGTCTACTGGGCTGGGCTGCAGAATGTCCAGATATCTGGCTAAGCATTCTCTCTTGGTGTGTCTGTGAAGTGTTTCTGGGTGAGATTTGCATCGGAATCAGTGGACTGAGTAAAGCAGGTGGCTGGGTATCCATCAATCTGGCAAAGGTCTGAATGAAACAGAAAGGCAGAAGCAGGTTGAATTTGCATTCTCTGCCTAAACGGCTGAGCTGGGACATCGATTATTTCCTGTCTTCAGACTGGGACTTAGACTATAGCCTCTCCTGGGTCTCAGACCTTCAGGCTAGGATGGAAACTACCCCCCAGGTTTCCTGGGTCTCCAGCCTGCAGACAGCAGATTGTGGGACTTCCCAGCATCCACAGTCATACAAGCCAATTCCTCATTCCATAGATACGTGATCTCCTAACGGCTGTACTGGAGAAGCCTGACTCATACATGAGGATGACGTGAGTTCTCGCCTCAGCATCGTAAGGATTCAGTCAGCTGCCATACGTCAAGTGCTTCACACCGTGCCTGGCACGTGGGACGTGCTATTTGAATGTCTGATACTCTGGACGTTGGTAATGGTGGTGCAACTTCAGAAGCAGCCTGTTCAATGGACTGAAATATGTCCTCCCCCCAAATTCACACGTGGAAGCTCTAATCTGCCATGTGATTGTATTTGAAGATAGGGCCAAGAGGAGGTGCCAAAGGTGACATGAAGTCATGAGGGGTGAGGCAGGCTGAGACCTTGATGTGACAGGGCTGGTGACCTTTTAGGAAGAGGCAGAAACCCTGAGCCCTCTTTCCAGCATGAGGGCAAAGCTAGAAGGCAGCCATCGGCAGGCCAGGAGGAGGCCCGCACCGGAACCAACTCTGCTGGCCCCTTGGTCTCACACTTCCAGCCTCCAGAACGGCAGGAAAATACACTTCTGTTGTTTCAGTCCCTCCTCTCTGAGCTGTTGCACAGCACAGAATGGCTCGTCAGCAGGTGTTTGTGAGACGAGTGATGGACCAGTGACAAACAGGTAAGCTCTTCCATTGAGCATGCTTGTCCCTCCTCCCGCTTTCACCTTATGGTAGGATCGAAGGGGTGCAATGGTGCCACCTGGTCCTGAGAGGGGCCACCATTCACTGGACCCCTTCCGGGTGTCAGGTGTGCTACAATGCACAGCCTAACCTCATCATCTGCAGATTCTGTATTTGAGAAATTCCTACCTGCTGAAATATATTTGTAACCCCAAAATCAATACTGGGTGCTTTCACGGCCACTCACAGACATGCATAGAGGGGTGAGGAATGTGGGTCTTCCGGCGTGCGTGCGCCCCGGGGAGGCTGCCCAAGGCGTCGCCCTGACTTTCGATTGTAGCTCGCGCCGTGCACGAGCGTCCTGTTTGTGCTCTATTTACTGCCACATTGTTGGCAGTTGGGTCCTTTTTGTTGGTGATTCTGCAGTTTAAAAGGATGTCCAAATATAGTGCTGAAGGGCTCTCGAGAGCTCCTAAGCACGGCAAGGACGTGAGGTGTGATATGGAGAAAATACACGTGCCAGGGAAGCTTCATCAGGCATGGGCTATTGTGCTGCTGGCTGAGTGCCGTGTAAATGAGTCAACCCTATATATTTGAAAAGGTGTCTTTAAACAGAAACATATATAAAGCAAGGTGATGTATGGATTAGGTGATGAAAACATTGTGACCAGAGGCTCAGATAACCCTGTTCCTGTAGGAACAATGCTTCAGTATTCTGTCTTCACAGCAACTTCATAGAACAGAACTACCACGAATCCTGAGAACTGACAGTGATTCCTCCTCCTCAGAATGACGCTGTGGTGGGTATGGTCCCTGTTTCTTTCTTTCTTTTTTTTATTCTTTTGAGATAGAGTTTTGCTCTTGTCACCCAGGCTGGGGTGCCGTGGTGCTTGGCTCACTGCAACCTCCACTTTCCAGGTTCAAGCGATGCTCCTGCCTCAGCCTCAGAGTAGCTGGGACTACAGGCGCGTCTCCATGCCTGGCTAATTTTTGTGTTTTTAGTAGAGACGGGGTTTCATCATGTTGGTTAGGATGGTCTCCTCCTGACTTTGTGATCCGCCCACCTTGGCCTCCCAAAGTGCTGGGATTACAGGCGTGAGCCCCTGCGCCTGGCCCCCTGTTTCTTAAGGAAGAGGACAGTGGCTGGAATGGTCTAATGATTAGTGCTGGAAAACATCGAGTCGGAATCCACGTCTGCCTCCCTGGGCCCCTTCGGCTGTGCGTTTTCCCGTGAACCATGCCGCCAGTCCCAGCCTGAACCCTGGTGCTCCAAGCTTGTCCTGTTCTCTACCCCTTCTGTCTTTCCTTTCACCTGTCATGCTTTCAGACAGTCACCAGGAAGCAGGAATAAACCTTGCAGAATGACGAGTTCTGCAAGCTCAGGAAAGCCCCCGGCCTCTGTCTCGGACACTCAAACCACACCTCCCAGGCAAGGGCTCCCCGCAGGTAAGACTGATGTTCTCAGCCAGCATTCAGTTAACTCCATTCAGCCTTTGCTGCCACAACTTGACATCTCAAAAGCAGAATGCATTTTGCTTGTGACATCTGATGTCGTGGTTGCTGTCCATACGACCTCACCCACGGCTGATTCTTCTGGTAGCGTGACAGGCAGGACCCCGGCAGACCACTAATGTGAGTCAAAAAACATTCAAGAGGCTGGGTGTGGGGGCTCACACGTGTAATCCCAGCACTTAGGGAGGCTGAGTGGGAGAATTGCTTGAGTCTGAGGGAGTCAAGGCTGCAGTGAGCTGTGATTGCACCATTGCTCTTCAGCCTGGGCAATAAACTAAAATCTGTCTGATGTACATATATATATATAACTAGGTGCGGTGGCTCATGCCTGTAATCCCAGCACTTTGGGAGGCCAAGGTGGGCAGATCACTTGAGGCCAGGAGTTCAAGATTAGCCTGGCTAACATGGCGAAACCCTGTCTCTACAAAAAATACAAAAAATTAGCTGGGCGTGGTGGCACCTGCCTGTAATCCCAGCTCCTCGAGAGGCTGAGGCATGAGAATTGCTTGAGCCTGTGACGCAGAGATTGCAATGAGCAGAAATCATGCCACTGAAATCCAGCTTGGGTGACAGAGTGAGACTCCATCTCAAAATATATATATATATATATATATATATGAATATATATGGCCTATTATATAAGGATATAGATGGACTATTTTAGGAGAAACATGAGCCGCAATTGCATGAAAATCTTTCCTGGACACCTTCAGATATGATCAAGTAAACTTGGAGAATGGTGTCTGTGGTTGGAAGAAAGTTCTGGACTCTGCAGTGGCTTGCTCCAGAAAAGCCACATCATTAGCTCTCTTGACAGCACAGAGTGACAGTGTGTGGGAAACAGGGACTGTGGTCACCCTGAGCGGCAAGGGGCTTCCCAGTGCTTAGGCTCTGAAAGTGAAACATTTTAGAAGAGATTAAACAATTTTTTTCAAGTGTATTTTCTGATGTGTTTGAAGGTTGATAGATTATAAAAGTGTGTCTGAATAAGTCTGATTTAGTCTCAAAGATCTCCTTCAATAAACCTAAACATTTCAAATTGATAAGACAGCATTGTGTGATAGTTTAATTGGTGGTAGTTTTTCTTTCTTCATGGTACGTAAGTTAACAGTGCATCTCTTAAAGGTTAAGTCTCAAATTAGATAAAATACTACGTGGTTGGCATCAGGAAGCTAGAACGCTCCAAATCAGGACAAAAGACCATGTCAGAATAATACCCGGGCCCCGTGCAGAAACGGAGCAGGCTACCGGGTAACACCCGGGCCCTGTGCGGAAACGGAGCAGAAACCGGAGCCCTGTACTTGTGTCCTCCGGTCACACGCGGGCTGAAGTGCCGCTCAGCGTTTCCAGCCAACTCACACATGTTGCGTGGTGTAGCTGGTCCCAGTCATTTGATTTCAGCATTTTTATATGCTTGTTTTTAGTGTATCTTTTGTAAACAGCCTATAATTGCATGTTTAAAATAGTTGGACAACTTTTCTATTTAAAGTGGAGCAAGGAGCCTACTTAGAGCAGATAGAATGAGGGGTCCATTGGATTCATATTTGGTATCTTGCTCCTTGCTCTCCTCTTCCCTCCATCACACCCTGAGCCTGGTCTGGGTCTTCCTCTTTTTCATCTTCCTCATCTTTTTTTTTGGGAGGAGGGTGGGACAGAGTTTTGCTCTTCTTGCCCAGGCTGGAGTGCAATGGCATGATCTCGGCTCACTGCAACTGCTGCCTCCCTGGTTCAAGCGATTCTCTTGCCTCAGCTTCCCAAGTAGCTGGGATTACAGGCATGTGCCACCAAGCCCAGCTAAGTTTGTATTTTTTTTTTTTTTCAGTAGGGATGGGGTTTCAGCATGTTGGCCAGGCTGGTCTCGAACTCCTGACCTCAGGTGATCCACCCGCCTCAGCCTCCCAAACTGCTGGGATTACAGGCGTGAGTCACTGCACCCAGCCTCATCTTCCTTATCTTCTTTTGAAAGCTGTTTTTTTCTCATTTGATTTTTCTCCCCTTTGCTACTTCTTTCAGTGAAAATCTACAAATTATAACATGTACCTGCTTATTATCAAATGTAAATTTCCAAAGTACTTTTACCCTCTACCCAGATAGTACAAAGACTTTAAAATATTTTAAATGAACCTGCTTATGTCTCTGATATGTGGCTATGGCGATATTAAGAGATGTATCTCCTTTTAACCTTAGACACTGTTGCAGTTTGACATAGTTACCATTCATTTAGATTTAGCAAAATGCTTCCAATATGCTTCACTTGTCATTCCTTCTCACAGCTTGAACATGCGTAGGGATAACGTTTCTTCTCTTAAAGTACACTTTCTCGACTGTTTGCAATCTGCTTGTGGTAACCTTGCTCCGTTTTTGTTTGTCTGAAAATATCTTTATTTGTCCTCATTCTTGAGAGAGATTTTTGGTGGGCATGGAAAGAGCTTGTCACTGTAGTCTTTCAGCAGACTGACGATACAATTTCCTTGAGGCAGACTTTGCAGTTGCTATTGAAAATTCAGCTTTGGGTCTGTCATCACTTACGGATAATCCTTTTCCTCCTCCTCTTCTCTTTGGTGTTTTTGGTTTCACTGTATGTGTCTAGATGTGAATTTCTTTGTATTTACCCTACCTGGGAATCATTGACCTTCCTAAAGCCTTAGAATTTCTGTCTTCCATCCATTCTGAAAAACTCGCAGTCATGATTTCTTCCATTATTGACTCTCCACATTCCCTTTCATCTCTTCTCATGAAACTTGATTACAGCTAAGTGAGATCTCTTCCCTCTGTCTTGATTAGAGCCAAGTGAGACCCCTTCCCTTGTCTTTTAACATTTATTTCATATTTTCTTTCTCATCTCTTTGACCCTCTGTGATGCATTTCTGAACAATTTCCTCTCATTTGTATTTTAGTTTATGAATTCTCTCTTCAGCCATATCAAATCAACAGTTAAAACCACGAATTGAATTGTTAATTTCAGTTATATTTATTTTACTTAGTAAAATTATACTTTTGTTTTCAACTATTCAAGTTAATTTTATTGATTTTTTTCTTGAACTTTATTTCTTTAAACATAGTAAACATTATTAATTTATGGTCTGGACCTGTTAGTTCTAAGGGTTTGTGTGTTTGTTCTTTGCTCTTTTGCTGCTGTGGGCTCTGACTGCTGTGGGCATGTTGCTTCTTCTGATGCTTGAGGATTCTAAAATGTAGTCTGTTCACTCTCCACGTGGGAATTGTTTGAGATTTAAGATGAAGATCCATTCCTTCAGAGAGAATTTACGTTTGCTTCTGCAGGTATTTTGGGGGGATGATTAGTTAGGTCCACGTTGTACTGAATTCATGGATTTGAGTTTTTTTGGACTAACTAGATCAGGTGAATTTTAGCCACAGATTCCGCCAAGGGGTGTGTGGTTCCAACGATTGGGGACTCTTCTTTTCTATTCGCCTTCTCTGCTCAGTACCACAGCTGCTCCCCTGGGGTGGGGGGGGCCTGGCCTTTGTCTGATGCACCCACATGCTGCAAGGCTGTGGAACTGAAGCTCGAGTGCCCCTTTCTTGGCCAGTCCTTTCCAGTAGGAGCAGCTTCCGTCCTCTGCCTCCATTTCTGTGTTTCCATTTCCTCTTGGATTTTGGCCTAGTAATTTATTTTTACCCATTTTGTCAGCTCTTGATGATTTTATATTTTTGTAAAGTTTCATCCAACCCTTTCAGTGGTTTTCAGTGGGACACAGTTAGTAGTACCGGCACCTCTATTGTCGGGAACGGAGGTCACGCCTGCCTCTTTTCTAGGGTGTCCAGGTGGTGCTTCCTGCCCAGTACTGCCAGTCACAATGTCCCAGGTAGATCCTCGGCCTCACCCAACGCTCTGGACATTTCTGTGCCTCTTATTTCCCAAGAAGATTCATGTTACCATAGGTAATAAGTTGGACGGGACCTTGTCAGTCATCTAGGCCACACATAAGCTCCCACCAGAACCATTTAGGAATGTCACTGGGCAGAAGTGAAGGCTCTGGGCTCACCGTCCAGCCCCAAGCTTGGCTTCACCACTGACTGTGTGACCTTCCGCAAGTCACTCAGCCTTTCTGTGCCTGCCTAGTGCTTGCTGTAAAATGGGATATTAGAAACCACAGATGTGTTTTGAGATGAGATGAAAGATGAGTAAAGCGTATACTGCCTTGTCCCAATCGTAAGGGAACTGTTGTTGTTATTCCTATCGGAATTTCCCGTGGAACTTCATCAGCACAGTCAGGTTATCTCCTGGATCCCTCTGATCTGCAGAATTTAATGTTCCTGAGTGCTACCTGATGGGGAAGCCCAGCAGCCTCTGTAGAGAAATGCAAGGTGCAGCACCCGCTGGGAACGGCCTGTGTGGCCGGCCCTCCTTTTACTGAGGCTGAGCCTTTTACTCACGTCCGAGGAGCCAGTGACTCTAGACTACTCCCCAGATCCCTGATCCCACCGCGACCAGGAATCCCCTCTGCCCCTCCTTTACCACACTGTCTTCTGCCTAGTCTCCTATTCTTAGGACTCCCTCTTTACCAGGTGAGAATCCCTGTAAACCAGCTAAGCAGGTCGGTGACTAGGTCAAACGTCCTGCAGGTGAGTCACCCTCCTGTGAGCTACAGTGATGTCTTTTCTCCATGGAAGGCCTGTCTGGGATACGCCTGTCCCCTGCAGCCCAGGACTATGCTCCCACAGCCCCATACATGCCAGGGCACACACATGCTGGGCACCAAAAGCCCTTGTCTTGTCTGCCACCCATGCCCTGGTGAACTCTTTCATTCGGTCAAGAAACACTGCTCAGCTGGCTGTTGGCTACAGGCCGTGTGCTGCGCAGGGGAGGTGCAGGTGGCAGGGAAATCAATTTGGCGCTTGCTCACCTGAGGTGTACAGTTGGTGGGACAGATACCGTGTTTTGCAGACTTCATCCTAGTACAGTAGGTGCCCAGTGGATGAGGGCTGAACGAGTTAAGGCATGAGCAAAGTCACACAGAATGGTCACCATGTGAGTGCTCATGGCGCGATGCCCAGCTCTGCGGCAGAAGCAGGTCTAGTGGTTCTGGGCCATTGGCTTCTCCTGGGGCTGCCCTCCCCATCGTCACTGGAAGGCTGGAGGACTCTCCATTATGGAGCCCAGGGGAGGCTGAGGACGTCCCTGCGCTGCCCGCCCTGTAAGCATCCACCCCTTCATTTACACAGGGAGGGAGGGGGGCCTAGTTCCTGGAGGGGTTGGTGCCAGATTGTTGAAAACCACTGGGTTTCTTACTGCTGCTCTGTGGTTGAATTTGATATAAAATACATGTTCCTGTTCATTGCCATTTATGTGTTAGTTATCATTAACAGCCATTATAATTTTTTCCCAGTAGCAATTACATTGATATTACTATATCTAAATCAAAGAGGACATTACAGCAATTACTGTCATAAGTTGATTGGGAACCACCTAATTTTTAAAGTGACACTATTTTCTTATCAGCACGATAATTTTCCTTCGCAATAAATAATATACCAGGAGAGCTGTGCAACCACAAAGCATATTTAGCCTTGTTTGCAAAGAGAATCTCACGTGCCATCTTACATACGGTTTTTTTTAAATAAACGGAACTGTACTTATAGTTTCTTCTTCATGTAAGAAGAATTACAATTAAGATCTGAAATCCTGGGATTTGAAAATATTTAACAGATTTTGAACCCAATAGCTGAACTGCACAGGGGCGGGGGGAAGAGAAGGAGCTTTTCATGCTTTCAATCTGTTTCTGAAGTAGATAAAGAGGAGGGGGCAGGAAAGGAGGAAGGGGGAGCCAGGATGAGGCATGAGTCAGGGGCCTCCTCCCCTTCCCCGGCAGTTGCTTCCACACCTAGGACCCCGACTCTGCCGGGTGGGTGCTGTCCAGACGGGTTGCAGAAATTCAGGCAAGGTTGTTACTGCTCTTCTTTCCAGACCACCCCAGGCGTGGGGAGCTGTGCTGGCCACAGCCTTGGGGCGCGATGGGAGTTCTGCCTGCTGGTGCCTCAGGTTCCTCTCAGCTGGACCGGAGCCTTCCCTCTCCTAAGGGGTGCTCACTCAGAGCGGGTGGGTGAGTGCACCGTGGAGTCAGTGGTCCCGGAGGGCTGGTTTCCAGGAGGCAAGCTTCTCTCTCCCGGGGGTTTGGAGAATGAGACTGCCCCAGGGTACGCACTGGGTGGGTGGGGCTGGCCAGCAGGGAGCAGAGGGTTACCCTGAAGGGCAGGGGCTGGTCGCTGTCTCTCTCCGAACCACGGTTCCGCTCTACTTCAAGCCCTCCAGAGCCTGTGGCCCACTACCCCAATGCCCTCCCTCCCACCTCACCCCCTTCAGCTCCGTGGAAGGAGGCAGCTGATCCTGTTCTCCTAGTTCAACATATTTTCTTCATCTTGATATGTGCAAATTTCAGCTCAAACACTCCCTGCACCCCTGCATGAAGCTGGCTGCAAACAATCCATCCTTCCTCTGAAAGCCCACTGGAGCACTTCTCAACTTCTGAGTCAGGC
Organism: Saimiri boliviensis; assembly: GCF_048565385.1. Lineage (NCBI taxonomy): Eukaryota > Metazoa > Chordata > Mammalia > Primates > Cebidae > Saimiri > Saimiri boliviensis. The sequence goes on along the minus strand of NC_133461.1, from coordinate 4,853,222 downwards.
TGACCTGGCTGAAGGACTTAAGAGATTTTCCAGCTGTATGACATGGGAGACTTTGCCTGGCTTCTCCGAACCTCAATTCGATCAATTAACGAAGAGGAAGAGAACGCCTTTGGTCGTTTATGCTCTGAGTACTTACTGAGCACCTGCTATCTGTAAGGTTTTGAAAGGCTTTGGGCCCCACTGGGAAAGCTGCCTGGTCCCTCCCCAGTCGTCCTATTTACTGGCCCTGGAACCTCACACCTGTCTCTTCAGTGCTTTGTTTCTCAGTTTCCCTATCTGTAAAATGGGGGTAATAGTAATGGGTCCTACCTTCGAGGCTAGTTATGAGGATTAAAGTTACTACATAAAGCTGTTGGATCAGTGCCTGGCGCGCTATAGAAATGTTAGATTCACGGACAAAGACAACGGCACCTCTTCCAGATTCTATGTTGATTACAAGTTGGAATGATAGTATTCTGGATATATTGGGCGAAATAAAATACAGTCCACCATTTTAATATGGCTATGAGAAGATTTTAAATGACATATGTGGCTCACATGTGTGGCTCAAGTTACTATTTTGATTGGACAATGTCAGTCTAGAAGACACTGCTGAGCATTAGATGAAGTAACATGCCCTAAGCACTTAGCACAAGACCTAGAACACAGTAGGTGCTTAACAATGCTGTGTCTCCCCTCTGCCCTGCCTCTCCTTCTCCCAAAGTCTCTTGTTATTTGTGCACTGTGTTGCTCCCCCTTCGTTGAAGTGTGAGGCCTTTGCAGGTAGGACTCTGCCTGGGTCCTCCTGCAGACTCAGAACCTGCAGGCAGGAGATTTGGATACTTGCAGTGGATGGCTGAGGCCACTTTTTTGGAGAGAATTATTCTCCAAGCTCCTGGCAGAACTGTCGCTTGGCAAGACATTTCCCTACTGACCATACTGGAACCCAGGACTAGGGGCTCCAGCTCACCTGGGCCTCAGCCCACCCTTCCCCACTGCTCAGAAGGTCCCATGTCCCACCTCCATGCACTCTCCCGGCTTCAGGCTCCAGGGGGCTCAAGCCATGGGGGAGCGGGAGGAAGAGAACAAACATTATTTTATTGGTTAACATAATATTTTCTCTTCCTTCATTGTATTCGAGGCTGCAGGAAGGGCCTGGAAATGTGACCGAAACATATGTGTGTGATAATGAGATTGCTGGTGGAAAGTCAGCTTGAAAGGACCGGGAGCAATTAAGCTTGCTGACTTACACAGGCTAGAATGACAAGATGCCAGAGCCGGCCCCGCTCATCCATATAATAGGGTCCCGTCCCGCTCAGTGAGTGTGTGGAGTGGGTCTGTCAGCCCGAGACTGGGCGTCCCCATTGCTAGGGAGCTAGGCCTGCCTCTTCCTCCTCCTCCTGGCTCCTGCTCCACCAGGCCCTGGTTCTGTGAACTGCCATGAGCAGATACCTGTGTCCAAAGACTCTCCGATTCCACAAAAAGTTGTCCTCTAAAGGAAGTACATGTGTCTGTCCTGAGTCTGCTCTCCTGTAGTTATAGCCAACATACCTTAAGACATCAGCAGGCTGCCCACAAACCTCTGTCAGTGCCCTCATGGTGCTCCCAATAATACTCCTGTTCTTGCAGACCTGGCACTGCATAGGCAGAGGAGCAACACCCTTGACAACATGGCCTTTGAAGGCTTAGACAAAATGAGCAAGCGATGTTCCTGGGGCTTGGGGCCTCAGAACTCACACACGTGCTGAAATCCAGGAAACTTGACAGGACGCTGCCTAAAAGTGCAGCAGGCGTGACTCCTACACCTGTTTCTTTTTGGGGAAAATGATCTTAAGCTCAGCTTCAAGGCTTCCCCGGCTCATAGCCTTGTTCGGGGGCAGCTCCCACACTCACATTCCTTCCCACCTCCAGGAAAATGCAGAGCTCAGGGCTCTTCCTGGCTCTCTGTTAATATCCCTCTTGCAAAGGGATCCCAGCACCCAGTGAAGGGAGGCCATTTCCAGGCACCGCCTTGATGCCTGATATGGGTTGGCTGTGTCCCCACCCAAATCTCATCTTGAATTGTAATAGTAGCCACTCGTCAAAGGTGGGACCAGGTGGGGATAATTCAATCAACTGTTCTCGGGATAGTGAGTGAGCTCTCAGGAGAACCTATTGTTTCATAAAGGGCTTCTCCCTTTACTTTGCTCTCATTCTTCTCCTTCCTGCTACCATGTGAAGACGGATGTATTTGCTTCTCCTTGTGCCATGACTGACTTTCCTGAGGCCTCCCTAGCCATGCTGAACTGTAAGTCAATTAAATCTCTTTCCTTTGTAAATTACCCCATCGCGCATATGTCTTCATTAGCAGCGTGAGACCAGACTAATACAAGGCCCTTTAGCTGGTCGTGGGGTCCAGCGCTCATTCCTGGTCTTACTGAAGTTATTTCTCCCCCAGCATTTGATGATCTTAGTAAGCAGCCAGATAAGGGTGAAGCAGAGGGAAAGACATTCATTCTTGCCCCTTGACATTGGCTCTGGGTGGCTGGAGTCCCAGGACTGTATGCAGTCACCAGCATTTGTCATGCTTTTCGTGTGGGTGGTCTTTCCTGGTGAGGAGGAAGATACACACACGAGGGGCCAAGACGGTCATCAGAGGGCTGCCTCATCCTGGCCAGCGACACGGACGCTACACTTGGTCCTGGCCCTTGGCTCCTTGGTGTCGCTCACCCCCCAGGGCCCTGTGGGGTGATACTTGGGGGATGGCCTGCTCTGGTTGAGCTTAGGGCTGTGTCATAGCTGGTCACACATCCTTAGCGATCACATGTCCCCTACAGTGGAAAAGTGAATGAAGTGTTTCAGTGGAACACAACCGGCTTGTGGCGTGTGGCAGGAGCAAGCCTCTCTGTGGACTCCTTTCCTAGTCGTGAGCTTTTAAATGACAGAATTTTCCACTGAATATTATCACAGATTTTCTTCCGTTAATAGATTGGGTGGATGACTTTAGGATAAAAAGCTCTAAAAAAAAAGAATGCTGTGTATTACTTTTAAAAAAAAATTGGAAGTGCTTTATGTTATGCTGGGAGAGTATAGCAGAGTGAGGCTTACCCAAGGCTTGGGTGTGAGTGGCAGAGTGGTGTATCCTAGGGCAGCTGCCATTCCTCCCTGGGCCTCAGTTTCTCACCTACAAACAAGGGAGGTAGGCGACACCATATTTAAGGTCACTCCTGGATCGGCACGTCTGTGGTTCGGTTGTCACAGTTATAACTCAGTAGCAAAAGCAGACACTGAGGGGAAAGTGTGATAATCACAAACCAAGGAACTGTGGATTCGGCAGGATGGAAAACTCTGCATCTTCAGAGAAATAGTGTGAGAAGCAAAGTTCCCTTTCACCCCACAAAATGATTAAAAACGAGCCACTCGTCATTTCGTCAAAGAGGGTTAGTCCTGACTCCACTGGCCAGCCCTCATTTGGGAAAAGTGATTAACTATAAATTTATCTTTAAACTTTCAACCATTTAGCACCATAAGACTAAGGAAAATCGAAATCAAAAACTTTCAACCAGGCCAGGTGCGGTGGCTCATGCCTGTAATCCCAGCACTTTGGGAAGCCGAGGTGGGACTGCTTGAGCCCAGGAGTTTGAGGCTAGCCTGGGCGGCATAGGGAGGCCCTGTTTCTACCAAGAAAAAAGAAATTAGTTAAGCATTGTGGCATGTGCCTGTGGCCCCAGCTGCTTAGGAGGCTGAGGCAGGAAGATCCCTTGAGTCCTGGAGATCGAGGCTGCAGTGAACTGGGATTATGCCACTGCCTTCCAGCCTGGGGGACAGAGCAAGACCCTGTCGCTGAAAAACAAACACGAAAAACTTGCAACCAATCTCTGTTCTATAATAAATGGACACTCTGAAAGTTAAAATGACTACCGATGTGTAGTCAATGAAGGGTTCTTCTGGTCAGCATCAAAGGCATTTGTCCGGTGTCACCTGGCTCAGTTTTAGCAGGGTGAGAGGTCCCTGTTGGTAGCAGCCAACATCCCATGGGTGAGCTTGCTTCAAAGGATTCACTGTTGGGGGCCGAAGGCAGGCACCCACCTTGTGCCGGGGAGACAGCTGCTCACCCAGCTGCTTGCCTGCCCCGTACCCCTTCACCCACGCAGCCCTGGGACTTGGCTAGACCTGCAGAAGAGATGGGAAAAAGCAGGGCCTGCTTCGGTGGCTGGTGTTCAGAGACCTCCTTGGCAGGCACCTGAACTCCAAGAGTGGCTGGAAGGTAAGGAAGAAGGAACAAGGAACTGCCATATCAGGCGCGTTACATAAGCCTCTCTGAGCCCCCGTTCCCTTGTTTCTACATTTGTGAAATAATAATATCATCTCCTTTGCTGAGGAAAAGAGTGCAGACTCTAAGCTTGTCCAGCACCCCAGGGCTGCCGCCACAAAACCCGCAAAACCCTCGCCACGTCTGGCCTTCTGCAGTGGCCCCTCCACCTCTGCACTTACGTGGCAGGGAGTGGTGAGCAGGGGCCCGGGACAAACAGAAGCTGGGTCCCAGGCCAGCCTCATGGTGCAGCTGTTCACTCAGCCTCGATTCGATGCTTCCACGTCCAGGGGGACCCGCTGTGCAGGGATCCAGCAGTGATGCCCTTGGCCCCCACCCTCAGGGGTCTTGTGGGACTCAACCTGAAATGTGCATGAGTACCTCACGAGGACATCACCTCTGCCCCAGAGGGGACGGGTGTGCCGGGCTAGCCCTGTCTTGTCATGGTGGTTCTGGAATTTTCCCTTCACTGTCCATTCTGTCTCTTCTTATTCTGTCTCATGTCTTAACAGCGCCAGAGGTTTCTTGTGGTTCAGGAGGGATCAGCCCCTCCTCAGAGAGACAGCTGCTGCTCTTGCCAGGGGTATCCTTAGCCTGGCCCAGCCTTGTGTTAGAGGGCGGTGTAGTGGGGTTTGGGTGGAGTGGAGGCAGATCCTGTCCCGCAGGCAGCTGTTCATGAAGCAGTCTGAGATGACCCGGAGGACGGCGTGGCTGAGGGAATGCCCGGGAAAGGGAGCTGGGCGCACGATCACCTGCGCCAGGAAGCTGTCTACCGCAGGACCCTCCCCTGCCACAAGCTCTGTTATGGCTTATGTCAGTTTCCGCTGGATTTGCTGATGCTGGCAAGCTAATACATCCTGTTAGATTTAAAAATCCACTGAGGGCTGTCACAGGTTCATTTTATTCCACTTAAAAATAATTTAGTCTCTTCCACCTTTGGGTGATGAGGATCATAGGGATAAGGAATTAGCAAAACTTGCTACTCACCCAGTGGTATCTCCTCTCATTTTTCCTGCCCCCAAGTCTGAAAACCCCTAAGGGCTAGAACTACTGTCCTGGCTTCAGGGCGTGCAGAGCCCATGCACACCTCCCTGACCGCCATTTCCAGAGCACGGGGAGCCCAGGCACACCCCACTGACCGCCGTTTCCAGAGCACGGGAGCCCGTGCACACCTTTCTAACTACCATTTCCAGAGATGTCCTCTGTGCCTCTCTCATTCCAAGGGGAACACAGGGAGAGGAGCTGGCATGATTGAGGGCTGGGCATCGGGACAGGGGCTCTCTGCTTTATTGGATGGCACCTGCAGGTTAGGGTTATTATTCCTCGTGCATAGATGACAAACGAAAATGAAAAGACAGGTTCCTGTTGGTTAAAAATCTTGCCCAAAGTTGTGGCGACAATCGATGGAAGAGTGGGATTTGAACTCAGGCCAGTCTGACTTGCACGAATATGTATGCAAGACCAAGCTCCATCACCCAGTGGAGTCTCTCCAGCCAGCACTCTTGTCCATCTGGAACGGGGTCCTCACATGTGAGCCAAGCGTGGTGGCCAGAATCCTAAAGGGACCCTTAGTGGAAGGATGAAAGTTGGTCTAGTTCAGGCATCCCCAAACTACGGCTCGCGGGCCTCTGAGGCCATTTATCTGGCCCCCCCACCACACTTCAGGAAGGGGCACCTCTTTCATTGGTGGTCAGTGAGAGGAGCACAGTATGTGGCGGCCCTCCAACGGTCTGAGGGACAGTGAACCGGCCCCCTGTGTAAAAAGTTTGGGGACGCCTGGTCTAGTTTATCTTTAACTGACAGTCCTTCTTATCTTTCTAAGGATCAGCATCCGTTGTTTTGTTCACTTGCTGAATCATTCAGCTGACACATTGACAGCCTACTGTGCGTTGAGCACTTCTTGGGACCCTCTTGAGTTACAGTACAGCTTTCTCTGACATGTGGGGGTCAGAATAGTCCAGAGACGCCAATCCCAATGCCCAAGTATTAGGCATTGCTGAGACCTTTGAAAAATTCCAGCATTCTGGGATGTATGCTGGGGAGTGCTAAGGAAGCACACGAGATTGCTGCCAGCAGAACATTAAAACTGATCTGAAGAATAAAATAGGTATTCGTTGCACCATCAGGTAGACACCTTAGACCTGTACGATCCATCCTCTTGGGTCTTCCCAGGTGCTCAGATCGGTTTACCTGGTTTTTCAGGTGAGCAGCCTCAGGCAGAGTGAGGGCCCATGATTTGCCTGAGGCTGTGACGTGGGATAGACAGGATTCAGCACCAGCTCTTAAGGTCTCATTTACAACTGGAAAACACCGTGGAGTGCCTGTCCTGAAATTCTGCAATAGTATACACTTGTGAGGCACTGGGTATGGACTTTTGCTGTGTTTTAACATGAAAGTAAAAAGCACACATTATGCTACAACCCCGCAGTAAAGTGCTAGGGATACAGAGGGGACAGTGAGGTGAGATGGCTCCTGCCTTCAAGGAGCCCGCCATCTCCAGGGAGACAACACACCGTGGAAGGTGTTAGAAACGAGATCTGAATGGAGTGCTCGTGGAGCCCAGCAGTGAGAAGATATTTGCCTCCATAGAACTGGGAAAGTCGTGAAAATAAACTCACTGAAGTTAGGTGAGTAACAAACTGCCTATACCGTCACCCACCATTATTAAATGATGGCCACATCTTTTGAAGATTTGCTTGTCAGAGCAGCAAAGGTCCCAGCGGGCAGCCAGAGGCCCCAGGGCTCCTCAGGTCTTGTGTATGGTCTACAAAGGCCCGAGAAGCTGACGTTGATGAGAGGTCCAGCCTCCCTGTCCTCGCCCAGCTCAGCCCAGCCTCCCTAGAGCTTTCTATTCCCGTTCTTCCCACCTGGCTCCTACCTTCCCTGCTGCCCCTCGTTTTCTGAGGTCATCAGTGGCTGCCTCCAGTCCTTCGTCTTTCTGCCCGCAGTCTGTGCTGGACTCTGGCGAGTGCCTAATGGAACTGCTCATCCTCCCGCCGACCCTGCTCATAGGCATCTCCCCAGACCCTCCCACTCGGCTCTAGGGCCTCTCCTGCGGGTTGTGGGAAGTGCAGAACAAGCACATCAAGCATGGCTACGTGCTCCCAGGAGACTGTGCTGTGCTGACCATGGCCGGAAACCCACATGAAGGATGAAGGTCAGGTGCTCAGGGGCACGGTGGGGGCCTGCCCAATTCCCATAGACCAATCCGTGAGAGCCCAGAACAGACGCTGGTTCCCTGGCTGGGCATCTAAGGCTATCTGCAAACTCCAAAAATTAGATTTTATCTACAACTTAATTGGTTCCTTTTTGGTAACAAGGTGTTTTCTTGCATTTGTCATAGACAGACAGATGTTATTCCACTGACTACGGCGGTGTGTTATGAAGCATTTGTATGGTTTATAACTCTTCTCTTAGGAGGGCTACAGCCGCTTACATTACTAGAATTTCTGTGGGTCAAACTTTAAATAAATGCTACGTATGTTGCCACATCGCTTGTTCCAAGTGACTCAGTTCAAAGGTGACAAAAATGGGATGTTTCTCTCCTGCGTCAAGATAATTGTCAAGTATCTTGCTAATGACGACATAAGCTGAGTGGCAGGGGACCCCGCAAAGGCCAGCTAGGAGTTTTACTGACCACTCCAGCTAACAGAGAGGTTTAATTGGTGATCCCAGACCAGCGGGGAGGAGAACACTGGCATGACAAACAATTCAACTGAAAAAGCATAAGGAAAACACCAGCGGCGTTCAGGGCCTTCTGAGCCCTGCCTTGATTTGAAAGGCCGTGAAGCAGGAGGTCTAGGGCCCGCTGTAGGCCGCTCCTGTTACCTTTCTGGACTTACTTCCTGCCCTATTTCAAAGTGTATGAAGACCAGTGCCACCAAAGCCCTCCAAATATCAGACATAGAATCAGGCGTCACAGCTGAGTTTCAGAAGGGAGGGTTCCTTTAACAAAGCTGAAAACGTGACGATAAAAAGGAACCATTTTTATAGTTAATTCAATGGTTTAACTTTAAAAATTCAAGCATTTTTATAGTTAAACCATTGTTTTCGCAATTCACACCCAGGTAGCCTTCAGATTGCTCTGAAATGCCCAATGAAGCAGCATTTTGCAAGATGGGAATCTCTCCGAAGGCTGCACAATAATCCAGGATCTTGCTACTAGCAGCCATGGGTGTCGTCTGGGAAATACTGACTTCCAGGCCCCCTGGAGCTCCTGAATTGGGGCCAGCATTTCAACAGGTGACTCATGCGGACATTGGCGGCTAAGAAGCACCCCTTTCTAGTGAAGAACAGCCTTGGTCTGATAAATATCCACAGACCCAGCTTCTGCTCAACCAGTGACAAGTGATCTTGGGCAAGCCATGTTCTGGGCTTTAAGTTTTCCATCTCTAATGGGAATCATTCGTCTCTACCTATTTAACAGTAGAGAAGTGAAGACGGCAACACTGCATTCAAATACGTCAAATGCGTAAATCAGTTCCAAAATGTTACAAAAAGTATACGCACAAGTTGAAAGGACAAATATTCTCCAATACTGATAATGGTGGCATTTTAATTTTCCTGCTGCTGGAGAATGAGCATTCTCTACAGCTAGCTTGACACCAGGGCTCCTTCAACTGGCCCTCATTCCACAAGTAATTCCCTAAGTTACTTTGAGTAAAAACCCTCAAGGAGACAATTCAATTTCCAAATGTAAATTCCAACAACATATACGGGGAACACTATCACTACCAGTCCCCTCGTGAGAAATGAGGTTTCTACAAAATGTGATTGCCTTTGACATTGTTGCCGTTCCTGTGAAGTGGTTTTTCAATGTTAAAAGAAGCTGTTTCTGTTGGGAAGGGATTTGTTCATGTAAAGTTGAAAGTTTACGCTTGTTATGCATGAGTTCGAGGGAAGGAAGGCAGAAACGATGTGGAAAGACGTGGATGTTCAATGTCATGTGGTTTTGAAGGGCTTGTTTCTGACCCTTAATTATGATCTGTCACGTACACAGAATATAGGGTTCTTGCCACGGGTGAGCATGAAACGTGGACCCATGAGGAAGCGCACACATATCCCCTTCACCTCAAAATACCTCCTGCCATCAATGAATGAATTCACTCCCCAAAGAGCTGAGTCTGCAGGATCCAGAATTTGATTTTGGGTGGAACACCAAATTCACATTCTAGATACTTTGCTATGAAGGCAAAGATTATGAAGTCAAACATTATCAGCTTTCTACAGGCAAAAACACGTGACTGAAATCCTTCTAGAAAATGAACGTTCTACACGTGATTTTCTCTATTTGATTTTATTTGATTTATAAGAACACATTGATGGACCTTCCCTGTAGCATTAAAACTAAATTGCAGGTATCCAGCCATTAATTCCATTGAGGCTGGTTTGTTTGTTTTTAACTTTCAAAAGATTGTGATATTTAGATGACACAGAATCAAATGATCTGGAATCCTAATTGTACTGGATTAGAGTTGAACACACTTTCATGGTCAGAACCCTGGTATTTCTACTGGGTTTATCAACTCTTCCACAAAAAGATGTGTAACAAAGGCCAATTGTTCTGCAAACGCCTCGTCAGCCGTATCCCCAAGGACCTGGGCAGATGGTAAAGGGGGCTGCAGAGAAGTGGTCTGGCGGACAGGCGGGAATCGGCCAGTGTTCCAGCTTCACTTCTGCATCCAGCAGGCTCTGTGACCTTGGACAGGACACCTTTTCTCTCTGGTGCCCAGTGTCTTCATTCATAAAATGAGTAGAACTAGGTTATTCGTCAAATGCCAAATTTAACAGTTTAAAAGGCAACTGGGGCCAGGTGCAGTGGCTCATGCCTGTAATCCCAGAACTTTGGATGGCCGAGGCAGGAAACTCACTTGAACCCAAGAATTGGGAGACCAGTCTGGGCAAGAAGGGAGACCCTGCCTCTACAAAAAGTGACTAGCCAGGCATCGTGGTGCACACCTGCGATCTTAACTACTCAGGAGGCTGAGGTGGGAGGATCGCTTGGGCCCAGGAGGTCAGGCCTGCCGCAAACTAAGATCATGCTTCAGTACTTCAGCCTCGGTGACAGAGTGAGATCCTTTCTTAGAAAACAAACAAACAATGGAAATTGAGTCTTCTCATTTACAAGGGCCAGAGATGGGTACAGGCTGCTTTCAGCTCTAAGTTTCTGCTGGCAAGAGCCATGCTGGGAGCAAGCATGGACCTCCAGGGCTTCAGCATCTAGGGAATCCCTTCTGAGAACACCATTCCTTACCCACATTTCAGCATCTCCCACCTACTAAAGAAACCACCCATTCGATCATCCTAAGACCCCGTTCAGCTCTTCAGGTGCCAAGGATAAAGCACAACAATTTTATAAGGATTTTTCTGAGCTCTAGGCATAAATCCATCTTTCGTATTGGATGCTACCACCTGTGTGCAGGATGTTTTAATTATTATTTTAATTTAATGTCATTTCAAAGATACCATCAGATGGCGCTCCTCAAGGGAAACTGTGGCTTAGGCTGGGAGGCACGTATTCAAATTTCTGTCCTTAGGCCAGGTATGGTGGCTCATGCCTGTAATTCCAGCACTTTGGGAAGCCAAGGTGGGAGGATTGCTTGAGCCCTAGAGTTTGAGACCACCCTGGGCAACATAGTAAGTCATCTCTACTAAATACAAAAAAATTAGCCAGACATGCTGGTACACACCTGAAGTCCTAGCTACTCAGGAGGCTGGGGTGGGAGGATCGCTTGAGCCTGGGAGGCTGAGATTGCAATGAGCCATGATTGCACCACTGCACTCCGGCCTGGGTGACAGAGCCAAAATCTTGTCTCAAAAAAAAAGTCTGTACTTTGGCCCAGCACTTGGCAGGATACATGAAGACATATTGGTTCCCCAAACTGTGCTCCCCACCGTACTTACCCTATGGCTTGAAGGTGTCCGACATGCTTTCTGAGGACACTCCTGCCTCCTGGGATGCGGTGAGCTTGCACGCACCAATGGGCAGGTCTGTAACCGGTAAGAACGGACTTGAGCACAGTGTGGACCATGGGGCCCCTTTCGTCCTGCCGCGGTGTCGCACTAGCTACTCAGCTAGGGAGAGAATTAAACAGGATTCCAGCAGACATAATTGAAATATGCCCTTGACTTCCTGTGAATATCAACTACTACCAAGTATCATTTGATCTGATACATATTATTAAAATGTAATTTGTGTGTTTCGTATAACTTTTTTTTTTTTTTTTTTTTTTTTTTTTTTTTTTTTGCCAGTGTTCCAAAGTTTGTTCATGGTAACAGCAATAAGGGTCTCATGGCAAGCATTCTTCCTTTTATGAGAGGGATAGCATGATGCTATAAGCCTAGGAAAAACAAAATTCAAAGTTTAAAATGAAAAAAAAAAAAATAGAGTAAGACCGTCTACTATTTGATAGTAAAACAGGGTGACTATAACCAATAATAACTGTACATTTAAAAATAAGTGAGTGTAACTGGATTGTTTGCAACTCAATGGATGAATGCTTGAGGAGGTAGACACCCTATTCTCCATGATGTGCATATTTATTTCACATCGCATGCCTGTTTCAAAACATCTCATGTGCCCCATAAATATATACACTATGTACCCACTAAAATTAAAAACAGAAAAAAATGAAAACAAAGTTTAAAGTGACCATACCAACTGTATTGGTAATCCACTTTTGCATTCTGACTTCTGAAATACGATCATAAACATTTAATTCTGGGCCATAACTGGGAAATTAGTTACTGAACAACTAACTTTCAACAAAATAGCCCACAAAGTTTACACAGATCATTCTTGTGTTTAATAATAAAATATTTAATAAGAGAGTAGAAAGTATAGAAAGGAAAATTATGAATTCATCAAATCAGGCCATTCTGCATCCAGATTGCATTCAGAAAATTTGTTTAACACCTAGGAGATTATTGTCCAAAGTTGCTAGTGTTTGGTCTTTTTTTCATTGTTTTTGCTCTGAAAGCTGTGCATTACTCATCTATTTTTATATGAATCTGAAATACAGTATTTATCCCATATGTCCATATGGTAGCGTAATCAAGAAAAATATCTTCAGTGCTTAGCACCCCCACCCCAATTTAAAGGAAACCCTGACTGTAGTAAATTCATGCTAATTGAGAGCTTGGGGAAGGGGTTAAAACATTACCCAGGTACAAGTCGGGTGGCCGTTATAAATGTTACCCAAATAAAAGCCAGAAACAGGAAGCCAAAAACCAGGTCCCTAAGGCAGGCATGTGTCTTAAATGATATCATTTGTCAGGTTTCCAGCATCTTGTGGTGGCGAACACAGAAAGAAGGTCTGTGTTGTACTGAGGACATTACATCCTCATTAGCTGGAATGTTCCTCAAGTACATAATGCAGGATTTTCATTTTAATAAGAAGCAGCTACTTGTCACTGCACTTTCATTAGATAAACACGGAATGTAATACTAATGACCATTTACAGAGGCTCTATTCTACTCCTGAGAAACTTCATCCAGATGAAATCATATAATGACAATTCATAGAACACGTCATGCAAAACTTCCTTCATTTCTTTGCAAACTATTCCCTGAAAAATTTGTTTTAATGGTGAAGTCAGTGAACAGCACTAGTCATCATCAAAGGGATCTCAGATGACACCGTTGGTATTTTCTGCCTGCAAAACAGGTTTCAGGGAAGAGCATTTGGCTCTTTAGAAGTCATAACCAAATGGTAACAGATCACTGGGCCTCCTTGGTTTCTCAAGAGGCAAGCTCCTTCCACCCGGCCCGGCTGGTGACCTTAAGGCCGACCTGCAGAGAAGTCCACACTGAGAAATAATTTATCCACTGGGATTGTTCCACCCTGGCCCCTTCTCTAAAACGAAGACTGACAATTGCCCTGAATTATGGATGTACTTTTTGTGATATGTATTACAGTTCAGAAGAAAGGTGTTGAGACCATCGTACCATTTCACCTCCCATTAGACGCTGGTCTTGAACAATAATCCCAGAAGATGAAACTGATGCTGAACTATGACCCTCAATTTACAAATCATTTTTCAAAAGAATAAGAAAAAAGTTTAAACAGATTTTTGGCATTATCTGAATGGGCGGAATCTTTCATGCTTGTTTTCTAAGAATAAGTGAAAACAGCATGCGCTGCACTTCCTTAGTTTGGGGAAAGAGAGAACATGAGGTTTTCAGATTACATTTTATTTTAATACTGGGTGTCTGAATTTTATTTTTACATAGCTGAATTTAGTATATTCCCTCAAAACATAATAAATTTCTACTCTGTAGCTTAAGGGATCCATCAGTTAAAATGTTGGTCTTTCATCTTTATTACCCTCCCATTAAAATGAAAGAAACTGGGACTCACTTCAGTTTCGAAGAAGCAATTTAGTTGGTAATGTCCTTACTCCCCAAGTCTTTACAAAGGGAGAAAGTACATTATTGCTTAGATTTCACACATCTATCTGCATAAGAAGCAACTAAGCCTTTCGGACATATACTACGTGAAATTTAATAATATTCTTTGATTAGATTATTTTATTACAACATTTTTCCATTACCAGTCATTTCCTGCGCACTTACACTCATAAACCTGCTCCCCGCCCCTCCTTTGTTTGTTTGCAAATGTAAAAGCCAGGGAAAGTCTCTTCCCGTGTTGCTGTGGCTGTTAGGTCTGAAAGGGACAGAAGAATAGCTAAGCACCACCCTGGACAGGCTTTCCGAGTCCCCTGCACCAGTAACCCTTCGCTATAATGAGGACACAAAGAGCCTCGCATCAGGCTGCTACCCTTCTTCATAACTCAAAAGCGTCACAGTGGCAATAGCCTCTAGTGCTATTTGTCTTTAGTGCAGTTGTGACACTTCGGCATGATCCATAATTTGGCAGCTATTTACCGTGACATTTCCCTTCAGTGCAGCCATAACATTCAGTGAAGCCATTATTTGGTTCCATTTACCATATAAATTGTATTGTTGTGCATGCATGCTAGCAGCTACATTAGGTACCTGAAAATGAGTAAATCTTGTAAAATAGATACTAACAGCTATTCAGCAGTAGGATTTCCTGGCTCCTCAGATGGAAGGAAAGAAAAATACAGTCCCCACCTTTCCTGGAGCATCTTTAATTGCATCCACATTTATTGAGCAGGTTAGATACACCGAAACCTAAGACTTTGAAAAATAATCTGGTGGGCTTCACCTTCAATTAGAAGGGCACCGTGGGATGTTAGTGCAAAGGTGACAGCGGCAGCAGTCTTCAGGGCGCTGAAGGTTAAGATGGAAGCAGATGAGCCACAGGCATGATTCAGATGAGAGGACGCAGGTTTTGCTGCTTTTCCTGTGTGGCCGGTGGCTAAGTGTGGCTAAGTGTGGCTAAGTGTGGGACATCAGGCTACCATGCCAAGGAGCACCTCATCCCACCAGAACGTGTGGACAGGGAAATGGGAATGCAGAATCAGTGGCTGCTATTCTGTTTCCAGAATCAGAGGTAACACAGAGCTTTTAGTTTGAAAGCCTCCAAGGAGAAGCAAATGTATTCTGATGGCTGAGGTGCCTACTGTGCACAGGGTGATGAGACACACCCTACCTCGGGCAGTGGAGCACAGGGTCACCAAGGCCTTTCGGTGTGGCGTGCCTCGGCAGCACCTCCTCCCGGGATGGCGTTTTGTGGCAAACCCTCACTGTGAATGGAGTGCATACTTTTCTCTTTCCTGTGCCTATATTAATTTTAAGTCCCCCTAATGCCTGTGGTTTCCCTTTCCAAAACCTACTTTCTGTCTATGTAAGTTTTCAACATTAATTTGCTGCTTCAGAGGAAAGAGAACATTTCCATTTCACATGTGCCTTCCCAGGTTGATGGGAGATAAAAGCCATTATGTGATACTTCTTCAAAACACATCTGTGTTCATGGAATCATTTTTCTAATAGCAAAATCAAATTCGGGAGGGAATTCCCCCAAATTTCCATTTAGATAGTTGGTCAGTGATTTACAGAAAAAAAAAGGACCATTTCCTGAGGATACGGACTCTGAAAATACATGGCTGGCTTTTGCTACACTTCTCACCCATGAACTGCTTATTAGCATATGACCAAATTCTCCCAAAGCAAAGAAGAATTCAGGAACCACTTTCAAAACTGATTTTAAAATCTCATCAAGCTGAAGACATACTGACTCGATCAGATCTGGCATCAGGAATTAATTTAGTTCCTTGGCATAGTAAAATCTGGAATGAGATCATCCATGACTAAAGAACTGAATGTAAACGTTTTGCCTCTTAGCCATGGAGGGAAGTTTTATTAGCACATTTCTTTTCCCAAGGGAGGAGGAGGAGGAGGAGGACGAGAAGGAGAGACCTATTCATTAACACCTTACTTTTGTTTTAAGAAATATATCCATTACCAACTAAAAATAAATTGATTTGAGTAATTCTGAGACATAAAGTACCCATTTTCTTTTCCCCTTGATTTATGTCATTGTTCTGTTTTTACAGCTTACTGTTGACAGAGTGAGGTAATTCAACTACAATTTTTCCAGTGTTTTTTCCCATGTACATGTAATCGACGGCACGGAATATGGACTCCAGGCCAGTAAACCTGCCCTCCGGAGACAGATCTCCAAGGTCTACCTCACAAACCAGATCTCCACTCACACACATCTTGAGCAAGTGGCCCATGGCTGCTTGATACTTAGAAAGGTAATGGTTCAGGAAGAAGCCCTGGATGCTGGCAGATTTCTTGAGTAGTTTGCCTGGCAATGTTCCTGCTTTCACAGGCGAAAGGCCAGTAGGAGTTTGGTAGCCAGAGATAAACCCTATAACTATCAAGCGCCCTTTGGTCGCCAGGGCATCTACAGCCAAGTCAAACATGGCTCCCCCAACAGATTCATAGACCACATCGATGCCTTCAGGGTACTCCTGCTTAAGGACGGTACCTATGGGTTCAGTTTTATAGTTGATGGGACGATCGCAGCCAAGAGATTTCAGAAAAGCAGACTTTTCATCAGAAGAGCACGTTCCAATCACATGGCACTTTGCCTTCTTTGAAAGCTGCACGGCAAACTGGCCCGTTCCCCCAGCTGCTGCTGTCACCAAAACTTTTTTCCCTTCCGACAGTTCTGCGAGCTCTTTCAGGCTGATGTATGCGGTGGTGCCACTTACCAGCAGGGTAAGATACTCGGGTTTCACTGAGGGCACCGGAGTTGCAATGTTGGCAGGCACAAGTGTGTACTCAGCAAAAGAACCAGGTGCCATGTAAGCCACAGCTTGGCCAACTGTGTATCTGGCACTAGCAGACAGGCCTAGGGCCACCACCTCCCCGATGCCTTCGAAACCTATGTCAAAGGGAGGCTTAACTGAGGGGTCATAGCGGCCTGCTGAATAGTTGATGTCCGATGCATTAACACCAACAAATCTAAAAGAAAACAAACAAACAAATAGATTACGATGGGTTTTCTGTTAAGCCTTTCGATTCTGCTTAGAGAAATTCCTCTATTCTGGTGACTGTGGAGGAGTTGCTAAGCTATACAATCTGATAGAATTTGAGAAAGTTAGTCCTTCTGCTCAGATAAAAAAAGAAATTAAACAAGTATTAGTTCAATGTGCTTTGTACTGAGTTTTGGCATATTTTATCCTTTCATCAGTTTAGAAATTATTTCGTATCATTTTAAATGGCAAGTTGTTTGTTTCACATGCCATTTATTTCTGTCCTCTTTCTTTCAAAAGCAAAAGGAGAAATAAGCAAAAAAAGAAAAAAAAAAAAAAAGAAAAGAAAAAGAATCAGAAAGCCCTCATTATATATAAACTTCACTGGAGCTGTGAGATGGAAATTAATTGGCCTCTTAACAAAGATGTTAAAAACAACACTGGGATAAAATATATTCAAAGAAGTGGACTTGTATTGATTCTGGCAACAATTTAACACTTAAGATAATAATAGTAATGACAATGATATTATTAAAGATTGATGGAATGTGCAAGGTCACTGGTTGCTACATGTTCCTGCAGGAGTTGCTCGAAGCACTATTAGAGTGGCTGTCGCAAATTTTCTTTCTGATGTAACTACATCCAGTGTGAAAACATGCATTTTGATTAATTGAACAAAAATTGGGTAGAGCGATTTTTATGAAGCATTCAACATTTCACAGTCCTTTTCAGATGAAAAGAAAAGCAAATCGTCACTATATTTTTCCTCAACAAGAAGCAGAGACTTAACTTGATTAATACCAGATGATTATTTTCATTTTGGTATCCGGAGTCAATTTAATTGGGAGGCCACTATTTTTTCCCAGCTTTTTTCATCTCAGTATACCTCGTAACAAAAATATCCTGATACATAGGAAGAGAAAAGCCATCTACTAAGAATGTCAGGAGGTGGCTTAGGAGGACATGGAAGATCCTAAAAATGTCATTTCCACCTGTAACAGTATGAAAAGGTGGTAGGGACTGGTGGCAAAAGGAACGCTGTTAGGTAGGTCATTTTAAAGAAATTCACCTTTAATTTAACTTAACCAAAACTGCCCCGCATGCAATGTACTTTCACTGTGATATAGATAATACTCTGCATTTATAAATGCTCACTCATCATCATCTCTCGTGTATCTACAGGACAGAAAAATCTCTGTATAGCGGAGAAATAAGAACGCGGGGAGCAATTGGTTTCTGTTATGTCAAGCTGCCTTCAGACCCAGCACACCACACAGCCTCAGTCACACCCCACACAATTCCATACCCATGGAAGATACACAATCATGGGAGGGGGGAAAGATGAGTTTTGTTGGTTTCTCATTTAATACCAAGATGCCTCGGTTCTATTTTTTTTTTTTTTCCACATTCTATTTTTAGAGAAAGGGAAGAATCTGCCATCTTTCCTTTAAATTTACGTAATTCTCAAGGCCTGGCGTTGTAAAAAGGGCCCACTTCCCGGGAGCTTCTTCTGGACTTCACAGCAGCAGCCCAGGGCAGAGCCAGCTGGAGCCCGTCTCCATGCCTCTGCCTTTGGCTGTGAAGCAAACTCCAGGAAAGGTGCCCGTGGGGGTGGAAGTGACGGAGGGTTTGCTCTGGAGGTGGGGGTCAGGAGCCGACCCACTGCCAGTTGTGTTCTGTGGGATCCGGGCCCACGATTAACCCTTCTCACGCCATTCATCCCTCCAGGCCTGTCCCCCGGCGTCCCAAAGGCAGTGGCCGCTCCTCTGCAGGGAGACTCCGCATTGGGCTCGGAGGGCCGCCGGGCCGTCATCCGTCATCCCCTCAGAGTCGGCAGCCCTGGAAGTCCTCCCCACCTTGGAAGGGGCGGCGCTGGGGGCTCTGTAGGAAGAAAACGCAGCTCCCCTTCTCCCCGCCCCAGGCTGCGGTTTGCCACTTCCCGGGAAGAGGTGGAGGGACGAAGCCGGACACACACCGGAGCAGCCTGGGGAGCGCGCACTGGCGCTGGACCCGGTTAGCAGAGGTCAAGTTTGGGAGGGGGGAGTGGGGCTGTGCTGGGAGCCGGGATGGTTGCAGCCAGCCCAGGGCTGCTTGAGTTTGCCAGGGGGCTTTGCTAGAAAAGCCACACCAGACATCCTGGTGATTCGCAGGGGCAGGCGCTGGAGCGGTGGCGGCAGCCGCGCAGGGCCCGCGCGCCCGTCCAGGCGCTGTCCAGCTCGCCCTCGCCCTCGGAAGTGCCGCCGCCGCCAGCTCCAACAGCACAGTCCTGCGGCCTCCCCGCTGCCACCACGGAGAGGGGGATCAAGAACCCCAACTCCCGGGCGGGCTGGCAGCGCGCAGGCCGGGCCCGAGGTCGAGCTGAGGCT
The DNA here is from genome assembly GCF_048565385.1 of Saimiri boliviensis. Classification (NCBI taxonomy): domain Eukaryota; kingdom Metazoa; phylum Chordata; class Mammalia; order Primates; family Cebidae; genus Saimiri; species Saimiri boliviensis. The sequence goes on along the minus strand of NC_133461.1, from coordinate 4,834,175 downwards.
ACTCGGGCCTGCGACCCTGACCTCGGCTTCCCTGGGCCGGGCTGGGGCCCCGGCAGGCGCGCACAGTCCGCGCCCTTCGTCTCAGCGCGTGCCGCGCGGCTCCGCCGGGGTGGACAAGTTCTGAGTTCCGCGCACGCGGCGCGCTGGAGCGCAGCGGCCGCTAGACAGGGCCCGCCGGCGGCCTGACCATGACCTTGGCCTCGCAAGCGCCCCCATCTCTCACCCCCACTCTCCCTCCCCGCCGTCTCCTAAATCGCCTGCGTTGTCGGTGGAGGAGGCTTGGGCGAGCTGACGGCAAGAGCCCGCGGTGGCTGGTGGCTTGGCTGGCTCCTCGCAGGGCGCCCTCTCCCTGGTCTCCCAGCCCCCGGTTCGCGGACCCCCACCTCCAGCAGGATCCCCGCTTGGACATGGCTTCGCCCCGCGGCTGGCAGGGACCCTCCACAGCCCGGGACCCGCCTGAGTCCTTACCTCTGCGCGAGGGTCCGCAGCTCGCGCCTTCAGCTCCACCAGAAACAAGTTCAAGTGCAGTAGGCGCAAAGGGAACGGGGCCGGGCCAGGGAGCAGGGACGGAAGGGCCAGGGAGCCGCAGAAAGGCAAGAGGGACACGCTGGGAAGGATGCGCGCATTTGGAGACCCTCCCTGTGCCCCCCTTTAATTGAAAATATGTGCGTGTAATGAGCGCAGGATTCTAGCAATCCGACGGGAGGATCCACTTAAAAGAACCCCAGGAAAAAAGAATAGGACCGGTGCAGGCATTTTCCAAATCCACATCCTTCTAGAGCCACTCGGCTTATGTGTACTAAAAAGTGCTAAACCCCCTCTTCATGTTTACTGAGAAACAGAGCGATCCCGCGGAGGGGAGGAGAACGCTTTCCTCTGAACAAAAACCGAAGGCGAGGATTCAAGTCTAGAGTAAAAAGCCTTCGATACTGGAAAACAAAACAAACTCGTCCAAATCAGACCTGCCTTAAAAATAAAATAAAAGAAGGAAGGAAGGAAGGAAAAGAAGGCAAGAAAGACAGGAAAAAAAGAAAGGAAAAAAATCTCGGCCTGGAGAGTCCGCAGAAAATACCGTTCCCCTCCCATAAGCAACAAACCGTTTATCAAAAACGCCTCCCCCATCCCCCACCTTCTCTTAGCCATTCCTACAAACTCTTTGCTCCATTATCTTACACTTGAGCAGAAAATCGTTAGAAATATTTGGAAACGAAATAATCTGTCACCTTCTTAGGAAAAAAGCTAAAAATAGTACATTAACTGACTTAACCTGGGGGTCTTTCTTTTTCTTTTCTAAGGAATGAGAGTAGAAGGGGAGATGGGAAGTTGTTCTCCGATACAGAAAACGGTAAGGTAAGAACTGGATAAAGGGCCATCAATTACACATTCTACAGGGATTTTACATGCCCCTTCTTACATCTTTCCTAAATAGTAAAGTTTATTATTCTAAATCAATGTTTAGCTTACAAGCACGTCCCTCCCTGTGAATGAAGAATTTGTATTTTCTGCTAAGATGCAATGAAATGTGCGAATGGTTCACTGAAAGAAAAAATCAGGCAGAGCACAATTAAAACCTCCAAACAGCTTTCCAAACAAGTGAATTTAGGCTTACTAGTTCATCCTAGAGCAGATTTTATGATAATAAAAATGAGAAGCACTTGCATAAAATTTAAAGCAATGGACATTGTTTAGGGGAGATTTGGTCTGGGATTAAAATGAACTAACCTGCAGTGAATTATTAAGCCTCTACTCTTAAAAAATTCGGTAACATGTCACATCCACTGACACTGTTTGCAAGAATATAGGATCTTCCTACAACGTGGTGGTAGGAGCAGATTTTCCAATAGAGTCGGGAAAGGAGGAGGCACAAATTCTATCCCGTCCCAACTCAAAAAAAAAAAAAAAAAAAAAAAAACAAACAACAACAACAACAAAAAAACTGGCCCCTTTCTTTTCCGTGAAGGTTTTAGGGTAGAAACTAGAGGTCAGGTAGTTCATATGATCCTATTTCTATTAAAAGGATTCTTGGCATGTGTGCAGGGAAAAAAGAGGCATAGATTTGAAAGTGGGGCACATTGAAGAGCTCCAAACAGCGGAGGCTGCACTCCCGAGCTCTGACCATAGAATTCAGGGATCCACGTGTCTCATGACTGGGACCAACACTGGTGACCCGGTGCAGGCAGTGCCTAGGCACCCAGGCTGTTCCACTGACGCCAGGGGAGAACAGCTCTTTGGGGAAGGGGAAAGGGAGGGGTCCCAGGGCAGCAGTAAGCCTGAAGGGAGAGGAATCACAGGAGGAAAAAAAAAAAAAAAAAAAAAAAAAAAAAAAAAAAAAACCACAGAGTTGTTAACACTCGCAGCTAGAGAGGCCCAGGAGGTCCCGCGCAGCCCTGCGGGAGCCCTCTCCACCTCGCCACCGAAGGCGGGTGGTCCCTCCAGGCTGTGGCTTACAGTTCTCTAAAGACCCACCTTCCCCCTGCCCTTCCTCTCTCTGTCACCCCCTCCCCATATCACACCATTTCCAAAAGGGCTTTTATTCACAAACTTGTGTGTGTGTTTATAGTGGTGTTTGAAGTCAAGAGTATACTCTATCAGAAGGAGAAAAAGGAAAAAATCCTGTGTGGAACTTCTTGCCCATTAAAGTTTGTTTGGAAATCTTTTCAGTCTGGTGTCATCTCAATTTCTAGCAAATCACGAGTGCGTTCTGTACGCTCCCGGAGAACACACACTGAAGCCCTTCCCTTTAGCCTGGCCGGGTGCACGCTCTCAACAGCACTGGCATCTCATCCCATCATGAAGCAACCCTCTGCTGCGTCCACAGCCAACGCAAACATTTTCAAGGATCCCTACACACTCCCCTTTCAGGCATTCCAGACCAGCCCCCCACCCCCGCCTCCACACAATCCCACCCATGGTTCAGTCGTTCTTTCCAAAAGGTTTCCAAAAGTTTTATATCCTGATCAGCATTCTTCAATGCTACAGTCTTTTAGGAAGGCCGATAGGAATCTCGAAAATGGACAGATTCGGTGCTGCACCAAGCTACTTAGGAAGGGTCCATTTTGTCCTTCAGCCCGTGCAGGGGACTAGCAGGACTTTCCAGCACATAATTTACAACATAGTTACAGCCAGAACTTACTCCTCCCCTTCGATATTATTATTCAACTTGAAACCGGCAGCACTGTAACCCTTTCGATGGGACTTTGCAGGCCAGAGGGCATAGAGGAGCGCCTTGCCAGCCAAGTCGGGCAGCCGGGGACGCACGGAACAGAGACCCTGAGGGCATGGCTCAGACACAGAGTGAGGTCCTTTTCCTCCCTGTTGCTTCGCCAGTTACTAAAGATGAGTGAGGCGGAAACACACTACAGTGGGGAGCACGGGGGGAGGGAAGCCAGAAGGTCTCACACCAACCAGGGTGTCAACTGAATGTCTGCGAAACGTGCAGGCAAAGGCAGCCATGCCCCCACTCCGACCCTGGCCCAGCTGCCCCGGCCACGCGCCACGCGGCTGTCGTTACACTCAAGGGACAGACAACAGTCACACTGCACAGACAACACGCAGACTACACAGGCGAGGTGCACACCCATACACCCAACAACAGGCTCCGCCACTGCAAGGCGGCTGCCAACCTGGAGGGCACAGGAAAAGCCAGCCGGGTCCCAGCCTCCTTCCTCCAAAGCACGTTTACCTACACGTCGCGGTTTGCGTCCAGGCTGCTCCCGCTCCACCCTAAAGATTATGTCAACGCAGGAACTGTGGGTGCGCGCGGGTGGGCCGCCTGGGAGCCTCCCCTTCTGGGTCCCGTCGGTTTTATTTCGGGAACGGGAGGGGGGAGGAGGGAGGGCTGGAAGAGGGGAGGGGAATCCCAAATTAAAATAACCCTCAGTTATGAGGACGTTCGGTGGCATCGGATATTCACACCAGCAACAGTCACATCACACTCGCCTTCCCCAGATGGCGGCGGGTTCAACTTCCCGGGATCTCGCAAAGTCAGGCTGTGCGCCCGAGCGCGCGCCGGAGAGTGGGCACGCGGGCGGGCTGGGGACGGCGGGAACGGCGCGGCGCGAGCCAAGGGCGAGGACGGGAGCGCGGGGCGGGAAAGGGGGCGCGCCGGGCTCACCGGTTCCGGACGAGGAGGTCTCCGTCTCCGGGGAGCGGCACCGGGCAGTCCCGGCGCAGCGTGACGGCCTCGCGGAAGTTGGGGCTCAGCTGGGTCACCACCAGCTTCTGCATGGCGTGGGGAATGGCGGAGCCCTGGAAGTCCAGGAAGTGGCGGGCGTACGACATGTCCACGATGGTCCGGGCCCCGGCGGGCGCCAGCCGCAGCATGGCCCGCGCCTCCGCCCGCGCTCTGCGCCGCCGCTGGCCGGGGTCGGGCCCCGCCCGGGCCGCTCGGCTCGGCTGTGCTCGGCGCGGGCGGGCGGGTCCGCCCCTCCTCCGGCCGGCGCCCGCCCCCGGCTCCCCCCTTTCCCGCGACGCCTGCTCGCGCTCCCCCCGCCTCCCCGGCGCCGGCGCAGCCCCCGCGAACTCGGGCGCGCCGCCCCGGGTGTCCCGGCCTGGGGACCGCTGCCGCCCCGGCCGCTGCTCCTTTAATCTTTTTGTTTTGGTTTGAATCTGCTCGGCGCAGACTGGCCAAGGATCCTCTCCGCCCTCCCCCTTCCTCCTGGCGCGGGAGAGGCACCGGATATCCCCACCCTCCCCGGGCTCAAAAAGCCGGATTTGACTCTTCTCCGGCGGGGGGGTGGCCGGCGGGCGGCGGGGGAATTCGTCCGTCGCCCCGAGCCGGCGGCAGCCCCGGGCGTCCCCGCAGCGGCGCGGCGGCCGGCGCTGGCGCCTCCCCTTCCCGTGCGAAGCGTTCACTTCCTTGCAAGGTGGTACGAATCAACCCCGAGCGCGGCCCGGGCGGCGGGGCACGGCCGGGGGCCCCGGGCCGGGCGGGGAGCCCTTGCCGCCACTGCGGCATGCGCACCCGCACCCACCGCGGGGCGGGGAGAAGCCCAGAGCCTCCCGCACCCCAGGCGGGTGGGTTCCTGTCCCGGGGATGCCTGGCCCGCGCCTTCTGTCCTCGGTCTGTCCCATACAAGTTGCACGAACTAAGCCATTTTATTTATTTTGGCCTAGATTTCATGTTTTTCCATGAACGTTTTAAGTAGCTCTGTAAGACTGTTACAGGTTCCCCATTGGGAGAGAAACATATTGAAAACCAGAAGGCCAAATTCCCAGAGCACAGACACATTTTAAAGTTCTAGCTGGGGATGCCGAGGGACTTAACTGAATTGGAGACGTTGCACTGATGTACGAGGACCTCGTCTTCGAACCCAGCAGGAAAGATCTGTCGTTCCATCGTGTCCGTTTTCTCCTTATTGGCATGCATTGGCCAAATATCAATTCACTCTTCATAGAGGGGCCAAATTAAATATTTCCACACCTTTCTGTGGTGAACCAAGTCCATCTTTAAATTTTTATTTAAATTGTAAATTTTAATTTTAAAAATCTCTTGTTTTTTCTTTATCCACGAATTATAAAATATAAAAGCCACATTGGGCTCCTCCCCGGCCAAATCTAACCCCCAACCTGGCATTGCAAAAGCGACACAGGTATTTGTTTCCCTTCCAAATGTAGGACATGCTTCACCCAAGGGTAGTTTGGATGCACGTGGTTGCGTGTGTATGAATGTGCAAGTGTGTGTGTGTTGGGGGGGACTAACAGGTTTAAAAATCTGCAGGAATTAATGTCTACTTAACTTAGAACACATGGATTTTTACCCGGTATCAGCCACTGGATTACAATAACAGCACTCTGAATGTCTTCCTCCAATGTACAATCTTTATGTTATGTTGTATTAAGATTTCTTTTTTTGTCATATTGTTTAGCTCCAAAAAAAAAAAAAAAAAAGAAAGAAAGAAAACAAAGCAATTAAAAAGATTGACAGGTATGGTTTGTGAGAGACCTATTTGTAATTGTCAGGGTGACGTTGGCGAGAGGAGGAGGAGTAAAAACTGAAGCAGGAAAAGCAGCTCGATGTGTCTGTCTATCAGTTGAGACTGTCTGAAAGCTCTGCGATCCGAATGTGTGTTATATTTCACTGAAAAGAGGAGAGAGCGAGAGTGCATCTCCCTCTCTCCCAGGAGTTTGGGGGGGGGCAGTCCACGCTCATCGCGCCCACCCAGTGAATGTCTGCGCTTCACCCCCTTTGCACACACTCTCCGGGTTGTTGTTGCCTTTTTTTTTTTCCTTGGAGGGGGGGGTGCTTTTTGTGTATTTTTCAAATTTTTTTCTGTTGGAAGATCAAGACCGGCCAAAAATCCATGATCAAAATGTGTTTGCATTAGATTTTCGCATTGGAAGAAGCGGCGATCCTGGCGGCCAAGCCCCCCGGGGGGAAGCGCAGGGCACCAAGTGGCGCTCCGGCGGGGTGACACTGTTTGATCTGTGACTGTTTGGAAGGTGGAGCAGCGCCTGACATCTCCCCCCGGCGCATGTATGTACGGGGGCTTCACTCCTCTGTCTTGTTTGCTTTCTTCCTCTTAGACTAAGTGCGGGGAGGAAAAGGACAGCCTGGATCGGCCTCGCTGGCGCACAATGAGAAAGCTGCGACCCGCGCACTAAAAACACTCGCCGCGACCCCCAAGCAGCGAGGAGAGGGGGAGAGAAAGTTGCGCTCGGCGACTCTCGGCTCGC